>NC_079418.1:15327993-15530493 GCF_026213295.1 Gadus chalcogrammus
GAGTTGAGGACATTCAAAGCTCTCCATACTGGAGTGGCCATCACAGCAACATCCAGCGCTGCCCTGACGTCCTCTTGACTCACTCTGGGGCGCGGTGGTGACGTTGAGCCGCGTCTGGACGGTGTGCTTGCTGTGCAGAGCGGAGAAGGTGCAGACGTACAGCCCCGAGTGCTCCAGGCTGTCCGGGCTGCGGAGCCACAGAGACCCGTCCCCCTCCACGGCCCGGTCGGGCTCCAGCTCCGCCTGGCCCTCCCACAGGCCGCTGGACCCCCGGGACCGGCTGTCGTAGCGCAGGAGCACAGCGCCCGGCTCAGAGGAGGCAGAGGAGGAGAAGGCCCAGGTGAGGGAGAAGTTGAGGAGGGGGTGAGGGGCCACACAGGGGATGGCCAGCGGGTGGCCTTCTACCGCCGTCATGTCCTCTGCAACACAGGCTCCCGATCGTCAGTCACTGCTTTAGCTATTGGTGCTCTGCGTTAAACTGATGGGTGTGAGGGGGCCTGTGATTGGATGACAGAGGATCCCGCCCATTGCTTGATCAGCACATTATCTATGGGATCTGTAAGACTGACGTCTGGTGATCAGAGCAGCAGTCAATGTACGGGACAAGGGATGGCCCGTATGGGACAGAGCAATTTAACCCAATATAGGGGGACGTCCCGGCTAAAACGGGACAGCAGGCGATCCTAATACACACACACGCGCACACATGCACACCTGTTTTTGTTATGCATACAAATAAGAATACCATTTGAGGAAGTGAGCTAGTTATTCCTCTCTCTCTCTTCTCTCTCTCTCTCTCTCTCTCTCTCTCTCTCTCTCTCTCTCTCTCTCTCTCTCTCTCTCTCTCTCTCTCTCTCTCACTGTCTCTCTCTCTCTCTCTCTCTCTCTCTCTCTTTCTCTCTCCTCTCACTCTCTCCCCCCCCTCACCTTGGTTCTTCCAGGAGGCGGTCCACACCTGGCTCCTGTCGGCCGCGGCCACGGAGCAGAAGTAGGCGTGGTCAGAGGAAAGGTTGGAGCCTATCAGCAGCGAGCTGTGGACGCTGAAGAGGCCTCGGTGGTCGGCCGTCGTCGTGGTGATGTTGGGGAGGGACCCAAGGGAGGAGGCGGGGTCTGTGGACCAGGTCAGACTGGGGGAGGGGTAGATGTTCAAGGAGGAGCATGAGACCACTCCCTCGCCCATCTCCATGGTGACTGACTGGATCATCGCTGGAGGGGGGGGAAAGAAGTTGTGATAGCGTTAGATGTTAGTTGTTTTTCTTGCTAGACTGTCTTGAGGCTGTCCGTCTGTATCTCTCTCTGTGTCTGTCTTTTGCCTGTCTGACTTTTCTTTCTATATCTGCCTTCGAGTCTGTCCTGTCTTGTATGTATGTCTGCATATCTGTCCGTCTGTCTGTCTATATCGCTATCATGCTATGTCACATAATGTGAGTGTGTCTCTATGTGCATATGTTTTTAAGGTTTTTAGGTGTATTGTTTGTTACTTTTTTACCCAACACAAACTATTTATGTTTCTTCTCAATAATGTGAAAGAAATCCAAAACTATTTTGTTGTGCTCCAGCCACCTTTCAGCGCCAGGTTGACAAACATCTCGTGGTTGCCCTTCTTGGTGCTGGTGTAGCACTTGTAGCGGCCCTTGTCCTGCACCTTGACCCTCCTCAGCAGCAGCGACGCGTTGCCCTGCAGGATGTGGGCGTTGAAGAGGAAGGTGCGTCCGCTGAAGTGCTTGTTCTGCAGGCCGAACTGGTCCTTGTTGTAGTAGTAGCTGTGCACGGGCGTCTGCTGCTTGTACCAGTGGATTACCACCGTACCGCTCGGACGGAAGCTGCACGGCAGGATGCAGTCCTCGTGCACGATGCACGTCACGTTGGCCTCTGGGGGGGAGGGGAGCGCGCATGTCGTCAACGGCTGTGTTCAGTACACTTCAGCCAATTTGTTGAACATTTCGGCAAGTTTGATGAAGGGCTTATTTAAATATTTGATAAGACTATGTCTTAAAGCAGAGCTCCTCAGCCATGGGAAACGGGCCCATGTGGGTCACCCCACATGCAGATGGGGTCGTGGGTGATTTGCAACTTTAAAATTATTTGCTTTTGATCTTGATCTTTGTTTGATATCGTAGCGACGGCTTGTGCTAACCTCGGGCTTAGGTTTTAGTGATGGGACTCGGGTTTGGTTTGAGGGTTAGGTGTTATGGTTAGGTTTTAGTGATAGGGTTCGGGTTTGGTTTGAGGGTTAGGTGTTATGGTTAGGTTTTAGGGATAGGGTTCGGGTTTGGTTTGAGGGTTAGGTGTCATGGTTAGGTTTTAGTGATAGGGTTCGGGTTTGGTTTGAGGGATAGTTGTCATGGTTAGGTTTTAGTGATAGGGTTCGAGTTTGGTTTCAGGGTTCGATTTCATTCTTAGCTTTTAGTGATAGGGTTAGGGTTTAGTTTTAGGGTTAGGTTTGGTTTTAGGGTTAGGTGTCATGGTTTAGTGATAGTTTTAGGTTTTGGTTTTAGGGTTAGGTGTCATGGTTTAGTGATAGTTTTAGGGTTTGGTTTTAGGTTAGGTGTCATGGTTTAGTGATAGGGTTAGGGTTTGGTTTTAGGTTAGCTATCATGGTTAGGTTTTAGTGATAGGGTAAGGGTCTAGTTTTAGGGTTAGGTGTCATGGTTAGGTTTGGTCATAGGGTTAGGGTTTTGTTTTAGGATTAGTTGTCATGCTTAGGTTTTATTGATAGGGTTAGGGTTTGGTTTGAGGGTTAAGGTTTGGACCACTCCCAGAGATGGGGACCTGTTCCGGGAGCAGCCCAATGACCCAGGACGGGCCTTCGGGGCCCGGGAGGCAACTGGGTTTCGGGCTCCGAAACGTGAATTTTAGATAAAGGAAGGGTTTGTTTTTATTATTATGTTTAGTATTATTTTGTAGCCTACTTATGGGGGCCGTGATAAATGTAAGACCTAAAAATGGGGTTACAGTTGAAAAAAGGATGAGAACCCCTGTATTAAATATACCACACAATGGAGTTGATGTGATTTAAGTTGCTATGCGTTAATAACAACAACTCCAGTGTAGTATATTCACTGTTTAGTTAACACTTATCCAAAGTGACTTAAAGTTCTCTATTTTGAGTGGCTTGTCATGTTAAAAGTCAGGGTTAGGGTTACCGACCGCTGTGGGTTCGAAACCAAAACACTATAGCTTAGAGTCAAACATCTTAGCAACTAGGCCCTACACTATGACCATTTTTTTAAATAATTTAAACTCACATGAAGTAATCTCATCATTTGACAATAGTACATTTATGAATATTTAATCATTACAAATATCTTGTATCTTGATTGTCAATAATGTCAACAGAAGGCTGTATTCTTTCCCTCTGGTGATACAAATGATTAGCCAAGTAAAGAGAAAGATGAATTTACATGCAGTAGTTCCTTTTTCAACAATTGCATATTTGAGTTGCCCAATAGTAAATAGATTTGTATTTTTTTATTGCAATCATATCTTAATTTTCTAATTAATATTGAGTCCAGAGCTGGGAATATTTACATTCCAAAACTTGTCCCAATGTTCTTCATTTAAAATGTGTCTTTTTCTCTTCTCAAGCTTATCAAGAATCATCCCATATTTAAACAATCCCTATAGGATAAAACAACACATAGTCCTACCTTTACAGTGAAAGACAGATAGATTCCCCAGCAAGGTGAGAAATGCCAGCAGCAGTCCAAGTGTTTCTGCCATTTTTAAAGTTGTCCGCAAAGGTGTGAGCCCGGCAGCGCTAGAGGTGAGACTTCACAGGTTGGCGTGCGTGTGCGTGAATGTTCATCAGTGTGCAGTGAACTGTGACCTACACATCTAGATGGTTACATTTCCATGTTAAAACCTTCCTAACACCTCAAGAAACACTGACTAATTAACTCGGGAAGTAAACCTTTAACTAGAGTGGAAGCAAGAAAAAGATATGTAGAAACAGTGTTTAACTGAGTGGAAGTGCGTGTGGGGTGGAATGAAAAGGAATTAGTAGTTGTATAAGTAGACCTAAAGACCTGCCCTTTATTATTCCTCTACCAGTAGGCCTTGTTTAGCTGTACAGGCCTTCCTTGTGAGCAGATTTCAGATTTTAGGCCCAGCATCTATTTCATAATTGTATATCGTTATAGTGACTATTTCAGTCATAAACTTGTTTTCTTTTTGGAAGCTGAACGTATTCGTAAAGTCGTATTGATTTTGTGTGAGGTGTTATGTGTTCCGGGTGTGTTTCTTGGAAAATCTCTTTACTCGACATTGAACGAAAAAAAAAAAATAACCATAATACCTCTCATGTGTTTAAAACGTTCCAGATGATTGATTGTTGACAGATAGTGAACTCTAGTGGACAGACGAAGTCACTGCACCACACTCCCTACATTTATACCAAACGGGGTGTGTTCATGTAATCGTGCAAATGTATGACGCATGGTTGTCCTCCGCGGTTGAAGCGATTGACATGTGAGTGGAAACTAAACTCCACGTGCGTGATTCTTAAAGATGGCATCACCCATCGCTGGCCCCAATCAAAAGTTAATCCCAGATTAAAGAAGCCTGCCTCGCCCGAGCGCCACCCGTGACGCGTCTGCTGCGGTTTATAACTGGTGCCGCGAGGTTTCACCCCATGTGCGTTACTGACAGTTTACTCTTGCATCTGACTCAATGTTTTCACCACATTTTCTGTGCTTTCCTACATTACTTTGATTCAACACGGAGATAAAATGCAACAGATAAGGAATTGTATAATAATTGTTATTTTCTTTTTCCTTTAACTATCCTACAGTGCTTTATTATGATGATGAATGATACAGCACTTGATGCTTCAAGTGCTGTAGTATAGAAACAAGAGATATCATGATTTCTTTGCTTTGGTTTTAAATTGTATAACCCCTATTCCTCCACCACAGACACATACACAAACACCACACACACCACACACACATACACACCACAGACACACACCACAGACACACACAGACACACACGAACACACAGACACACAGACACACAGACACACATACACACACACATTATGCCTCCAACATCAGTAAGCGACTGCAGGGTAAATCCAGTGGAAGCGGCAGATGTAGGCTACAGCCTTTTTATTACTGATCTGCTGCTCGTCGTCATAGCGATGATGAAACCGCCTTTACCGCCACTATCCCAGCCCGCCTCCGTTTGTAGGTTAGCGAAAGATTTCAGCGAGCACACAACGTAAGAAGATTAGGGAGGAATTAACAGAATTCCTTTGTCATTATAGGAATAAATTGATATTTGGTTTTAAATGGGGAGGGAGGGAAGGAGGAAGGGAGGGGGGGAATGAGTGGGCTTGGGTGGGGCTTGGGTGGGAGTTGAGACAGAGAGAGAGGGACAAACTGACCGGGGTGTTGGTGGTGGCAGAGAGAGAGAGAGACATGAGTGGTCTAAACCTAGGAGGGAATACACTGGCGTTGGATCTCAGCGTAAACGTTGAAAGCCTCGGTCTTAGCTCCATGTTCGGTCAGAAGAGAGGAATGTAGGGCTCACTTTATGTTTTTGATTCGTATGGCACCTCTGGACACTTTTTTTTCCAGCGTAACCCTTTTCTCTGATGACTCTCATTTTTGAGCGCTTGCTTTGATTTAATATTTCAGCCCCACTTGTAGGTCACTGCTGGTGAAGGAGTCTGCTGAATGACTTATTAGGTGATGTAACATGGTGATGGTGCCTACTGGCAGAGGGAATGAGGTCCAGGAAAGAAAGGACATCCCTGGGTCTCCATCGCCGTTGATGCTCCCTGGTGGAGGAGGACTGCTCGGTGAGGAGGAGACGCAATAGGTGACCCGACGATGAGAGCAGCCCCGTTGGCCCTCAGACTGCTGTGTCTGGCCGGGCTGTGGCCCCTGGCACGCCTCACTGGGGGCCACAGCCCCAGCAAGAGGAGACATAAGGAGGTGTACCTGGGCGAGGAGACACGCAATAAACCTGGAGGGTGAGACAGCAGACCCAACTTATCACTACCACTAGCTATCACCACCGTGCACTCTCACTACCACTAGCTATCACTATCACTGACACTCACTATCACTACCACTCACTATCACTGACACTCACTACCACTCACTATCACTACCACTCACTATCACTACCACTCACTATCACTGACACTCACTATCAGTACCACCAACTAACAGTACCACTAACTATCACCACCACTCACTACCACTACCACTCACTATCACTACCTATCACTACTACTCACTATCAGTATCACTCACTATCACTGACACTCACTACCACTCACTATCACTGACACTCACTACCACTCACTATCACTGACACTCACCATCAGTACCACTAACTAACAGTACCACTAACTATCACCACCACTCACTACCACTACCACTCACTATCACTACCTATCACTACCACTGACTATCAGTACCACTCACGAGCACTACTACTCACTATCATCTCTACTCACTATCATCTCTACTCACTATCACTACCACTAACTATCACTGCCACTCACTATCACTGACACTATAACTCACTATCACCTCTACTCACTATCAGTACAACTCACTATCACTGACACTCACCAGCACTACTACTCACTATCAGTACCACTCACAATCAGTATAACTCACTATCACTGACACTCACCATCACTATAACTGACACTCACTACCACTCACCATCAGTACCACTCACTATCAGTACCACTAACTATCACCACCACTCACTACCACTACCACTCACTATCACTACCCATCAATACTACTCACTATCCCTACCAGTAACTATCACTGCCACTCACTATCACTGACACACACTATCACTACTACTCACTATCAGTGCCACTCACTATCAGTACCACTAACTATCACCACCAATCACTACCACTACCACTAACTACCACCACCAATCACTACCACTACCACTCACTATCACTACGACTCAATATCACTACCACTCACTATCACCACTACGCACTATCACTACCACCCACTATCACTGACACTCACTATCAGTACCAATCACTATCAGTACCACTCACTATCACTACGACTCAGTAGCAATACCACCCAGTAACACCACCATGCACTATAACTACCACTCACTATCACTACCACCCACTATAACTACCACTCACTATCACTACCACCGACCATAACTACCACTCACTATCACTACCACCCACTATAACTACCACTCACTATCACTACCACCGACCATAACTACCACTCACTATCACTACCACCCGCCATCACTACCACCACCAATCACTACCACTCACTATCCTTACCACTCACTATCACCACCACTCACTATCACCACCACTCACTACCACTGCCACTCACTATCACTGGAACTCACTACCACTACCACTCACTACCACTACCTCTCAGTATCACTGACACTCACTATCACTACCACTTGATATCACTACCACTTACTATCACTGCTACTCAATATCACTGACACCCACTACCACTACCTCTCAGTATCACTGACACTCACCCCCACTACCACTCACCCCCACTACCACTCACTATCACTTCAACTCACTATCACTACCACTCGATATCACTACCACTCGATATCACTACCACTCGATATCACTACCACTCACTATCACTTCAACTCACTATCACTACCACTCGATATCACTACCACTCGATATCACTACCACTCGATATCACTACCACTCGATATCACTACCACTCGATATCACTACCACTCGATATCACTACCACTCGATATCACTACCACTTACTGTCCACTTACTGTCACAGTGTCACTCGGTGACACTCACTACCACTACCACTCACTATAACTACCTCCCAGATTTGTCCTGCACCTTTCAATTTTGTATACATTCGTTGTTGTTTTTTGTTGGTTATTATTTTGTGGTTAGGTTGTAGTAGATCATCCTGGGTATATATACTGGGTAATCTTTGATTCATGCACCTCAACCACTACTAACTAATCCCAGTATGACTTGTGGTATTAGCATAATTGAGAGTTCTAACACTGATGAGAAGCTTCAGTAGGAACCGGTTTAGTTTGGCTTGGGGAAGGGCTTAAACAGTCATTTGTCTAGAACATTTAAATGTACACGTTGAAGGTTTAATTTATGTTTGTTTGTAATGAGTGCTGCTTCAGTGTTGTATTAATATGTGGATGCCGGGTTGCCTGGGTGTGTTGGCCTGTGCCGTCATCAGGTCGTGTTTGATCAAGGTAAAAGCGGCTTGTGTAATCATTAAGAACCGAGGATCAACCAGGGGAGGGTCTGCTAAATATGTGGCCACGTGGCCGACATTTATTAAGGCCTTGATTGGTGAGATGCTGATTCATGGTGTTATCATGGCTTAAGCTTTACCGTTTAACAGTTTGCGTTCGGCATCGCCATAGATTCTTATACACAACTGAGCTATAAAAATCAGCACACAGCGTTGGTAGATAGACAGACATATAAATAGATACATAGATACATGTAACCACATACTGACACAGTTACTGAGTTAGCTAATGCATCCAAGTATTGAGTACCGGAACTATTGATTCAATGAAAAGCAATGCAGGGATATTACATGTAAAGCAACAAACCTTAACGTTTAAACAGTATGTTTCTATTCCGGTCAACAACAAGAACAAACATCAGCATCAGCTTGTTCCTCTCCAAGCGGTTGATCAAGAGAACTATGGCGGGGCGATTAGAAAGACAGCCCCTTGCTTGTGTTAAACTTTGAGTTTAGACTCACTGTTAATACATCAATCAGCTCATTCACCACACCAGATGTCACTGACTCTACATGTAGTTTAGAGAGAGAGAGAGAGAGAGATAATGAGAGAATGAGAGAGGGAGAGAGAGAGAGAGAGAGAGAGAGAGAGAGAGAGAGAGAGAGAGAGAGAGAGAGAGAGAGAGAGAGAGAGAGAGAGAGAGGAGGGGGGGGGGGATCATTCCAATGTTGACAATCGTTGAGTACTATTTCACTGACAACTCTTGTAAATGTTATGCATTTTTATTTTATTTTTTATTACAAGCCATAAAAACCTTGGATTTACTTGGAAGGGAGATCGATTTGATGTTTGTTTTCTGTCTGGTCTCAATGTGATCATCTTTTAAAGTTCTGATTTGGTTCTGATCTGGTTCTGTGAGGTTCAGATCTGGTTCTGTGAGGTTCAGATCTGGTTCTGTGTGGTTCAGATCTGGTTCTGTGTGGTTCTGATCTGGTTCTGTGTTGTTCTGATCTGGGTCTTTCTGGTTCTGTTTGTTTCTGTGTGGTTATTCTGTGCTTCTGCTGTCGTTCTGATCTGGTTCTGTGTGTTTCTGACGATGTTTTGTGTGTGTCTGTGTGATACTGATGTGGTTGTAACGTGGTTCTGTGTGTTTCTGACTATGTTTTGTGTGCGTCTGTGTGATACTGATGTGGTTGTAACGTGGTTCTGTGTGTTTCTGACGATGTTTTGTGTGCGTCTGTGTGATACTGATGTGGTTGTAACCTGGTTCTGTGTGTTTCTGACGATGTTTTGTGTGCGTCTGTGTGATACTGATGTGGTTGTAACGTGGTTCTGTGTGTTTCTGACGATGTTTTGTGTGCGTCTGTGTGATACTGATGTGGTTGTAACGTGGTTCTGTGTGTTTCCAGGCGGGTGGACTTCCGTCTGAAGAAGCAGGACAGCACCAAGTCTCTGCTCATCAAGTCGGAGCAGCTACTTCGTATCGAGGACCACGACTTCGCCATGCGCCCCGGCTTCGGAGGTGAGGACTAGGACACGGACTAATGACGATCTATAGCGTTCTCATGGATCACATGTTCTTCTTAATCTTCCTAATCCGAGATGACTTCCTACTACTAACCACCACCTTATAAAACAATTGTATATTAAATAATAGTACATATAGTACATTAAAACAATATTCATTATTTTAGTTATTTTTTATCAATAGTTATCCATTATCAATCATTTATATTTTATTTTATTTATTTTAACTTCTTCTTACTTATAATTCCTATTTATGACTATAATTCTCCTTGTTATAAACACCAGCGTCGTTGGTTTTGTGTCTCGGTCCCCAGGAGGCTTAATATTGGTTACAGTACCGCCCCACCAAGCAAATCAAACCCTCTCTGACCCAGATTGTCTGCAGAGCCGGAAAACAACGGCTAGCTCTGTATTACCCACTTGTTCTCTGACGGTAATCTGGTCCTGAACTCAAATCCCGAAACAGAGAGAAGAGAGGAATATTAAAGGATATTCCAAAAAAACATGTCATCATGTTAACAGGGTAAATGAGTAACTGTCAATTTCAGAGTTTGTGTTCTTTGCGTCGCTTGCGATAAGGTTTAGAAGGTCGTCGAAATTCATGATGCTTGATTTCCAAACACGATTTTGGTTTGTCCGGTTTGCTTGAATGATTAAAAACACAATTTTAGAAATGACCAGGGCTAGCAGCTAATATAGGTCATGTCCCCATGTCTTACAGTTACACGACAATCATCTCCAACACAATATTCTAGTAGCAATACTTGTTAATATAATGTACAGTAGAATCAATATAATGTACTCTACATTATATTAATCGGATTGGTGGCCCTATGTACTTAATCCAGTGGAGAAACGTCCATATTTAACCTTCGGCCTCCCTATGCATTTACTGCAAAAGAAGAGCGAGCCTAAGCTGTATCTGTAACCCCTCTGCTCCCTCAGGCTCAGCCATCCCCGTAGGCATCGATGTTCAGGTGGAGAGCATCGACAGCATCTCTGAAGTCAACATGGTACGGGCTTCTGCACACATAGCATGCACACTGACTGATCTTTTGTATCCAACTGCACATTATACACTTTTAAATGTATTTGGCACTCCTCTGGCTTTTAGTTTACATTTTAGGTTGGCTTTTGTATCAGCATTTTGGATGCTGCTTCTTATTATATTGTCAGTTACTTAATAACTGCCATTGTGTTCTTTTAATGCATGCTGCTGTTACGCCTTCATTCTCGCCTCAGGGATGAATACCTTACCGTGTGTGCATGCATGCGTGCGTGTGCGTGCGTGTGTGTGCGTGCTTGTGTCCCCCTGCAGGACTTCACCATGACCCTGTACCTGAGACACTACTGGCAGGACGTCCGCCTGGCCTTCCCTTCCGGCAGCAACAAGAGCCGCACCTTCGACGCTCGGCTGGTGAAGAAGATATGGGTCCCCGACGTGTTCTTCGTCCACTCCAAGCGCTCCTTCATCCACGACACCACCATGGAGAACATCATGCTGCGCGTGTACCCCGACGGGAACATCCTGTTCAGCGTCAGGTGCGGGGCAAAGGGGAGAGCAGACGGGGGTTCAGATGGGAAGAATGGTGGATAAACTGAAAGGGTTAGGGCCCCTTAACCAGGAGCAGGTATGGCTCAGGTGAAGGCTCTTCATCAGGAGCAGGTATGGCTCAGGTGAAGGCTCTTCATCAGGAGCAGGTAGGGTTCAGGTGAAGGCTCATCAGGAGCAGGTAGGGCTCAGGTGAAGGCTCTTCATCAGGAGCAGGTATGGCTCAGGTGAAGGCTCTTCATCAGAAGCAGGCAGGGCTCAGGTGAAGGCTCTTCATCAGGAGCAGGTATGGCTCAGGTGAAGGCTCTTCATCAGGAGCAGGCAGGGCTCAGGTGAAGGCTCTTCACCAGGAGCAGGTAGGGCTCAGGTGAAGGCTCTTCATCAGGAGCAGGTAGGGCTCAGGTGAAGGCTCTTCATCAGGAGCAGGTAGGGCTCAGGTGAAGGCTCTTCATCAGGAGCAGGTATGGCTCAGGTGAAGGCTCTTCATCAGGAGCAGGTAGGGCTCAGGTGAAGGCTCTTCATCAGGAGCAGGTAGGGCTCAGGTGAAGGCTCTTCATCAGGAGCAGGTAGGCCTCAGGTGAAGGCTCTTCATCAGGAGCAGGTAGGCCTCAGGTGAAGGCTCTTCATCAGAAGCAGGCAGGGCTCAGGTGAAGGCTCTTCATCAGGAGCAGGTATGGCTCAGGTGAAGGCTCTTCATCAGGAGCAGGCAGGGCTCAGGTGAAGGCTCTTCACCAGGAGCAGGTAGGGCTCAGGTGAAGGCTCTTCATCAGGAGCAGGTAGGGCTCAGGTGAAGGCTCTTCATCAGGAGCAGGTAGGGCTCAGGTGAAGGCTCTTCACCAGGAGCAGGTAGGGCTCAGGTGAAGGCTCTTCATCAGGAGCAGGTAGGGCTCAGGTGAAGGCTCTTCATCAGGAGCAGGTAGGCCTCAGGTGAAGGCTCTTCATCAGGAGCAGGTAGGCCTCAGGTGAAGGCTCTTCATCAGGAGCAGGTAGGGCTCAGGTGAAGGCTCCTCAGGAGCAGGCAGGGCTCAGGAGGACATCTTGCTCTGGGAGGCCTTGTGATAGGCTGCGCAGAGGCTGTCTACAGGAGTGTGAGACTGTTGGGACGACTTCTGTGTCACTTTGACCGTCTTTAAAAATGAAATTGTTGTCTAGCTTAGTTTAGTTAATTTATTTAGCACACATTAACATAAATGGTGCTAGGAGGGAACGAAGCCCAATGGGCTTGTGCAAGAGTTCCACCCCTATCAATCATCACAATCAAATCATATTTATTAGGCTAACAAATAAACTTTAGAAAATAAGGAGACAAAGTACACAAATAATCAAAATAATCAAAATTAGATGGAAAAGGATGTTATAAATACATGTCTTAGACAAAGAGTGAGTGGGACAATATGGATCTTAATAGGGGAGGTAAGTTGTTCAATGATATGTTCATGTATTTGATAAACCTCTTTGAAAATGTACTTGTCATCAAATCTTTATCAAATAAACTTGCTAAGCATCTTTGAGAATCTAAATGTTATTAAATCCCGTACAAATAAACTTGCGTTCCTAATAATGCAATCCATTTGTTATGAAGACTGTTGGTTTCCTGTTGGTTTAAACTGAACTGTTGTTTCAGGATCACGGTGACAGCTCTCTGCTCCATGGACTTCAGCAGCTTCCCCCTCGACACTCAGAACTGCACCCTGGAGCTGGAGAGCTGTGAGTATACACACACAGTAGTATAACACAGTCCAGTGCAGTATAGAATGGACTATACCAGTTGTTCTAAAATGTGTAGCTTCCCACTAAGGGGTGTGCACCAGAGTATATCCTCCTATAGCTTTGAGATGTTTATTCTCATTATCAAGGCCCCTCAGACATGTGGACAGGCCTAGGCAGGTCAGCAACATAGCTAGGCAGGTCCGGATGGGGAGCATGGCTGGGTAACTTTGGATTGAGGCTAGATAGCTGTGGAGTGAGGCTGAGTAACTGTGGAGTGAGGCTGAGTAACTGTGGAGTGAGGCTGAGTAACTGTGGAGTGAGGCTGAGTAACTGTGGAGTGAGGCTGAGTAACTGTGGAGTGAGGCTGAGTAACTGTGAGGCTGAGTATCTGTGGAGTGAGGCTTGGTAGCTTTGGAGTGAGGCTGGTTACTGGTCACAATCATCTCCAGGATAAAAACAAATGAGGCGTTCCTAGCGCTCAAAGATGGCTGCCAGGAAGGTGTTTATTGGAAAGACTTTGGTGGCTTTATTCTGCTGGTCAGTACCTTCTGTCACTGCTCGTTCAGGGAGTTGAGCACAGACCCAGAGATCAGGCACAGGGTAGGTGTGGAAGGATGCTTTTGACAGAAACAAACAAGGAACCGACAAACTGGGGCAAAAAGAAAAAAAACAGGACGTGATGGGGGTTGGTGCAGGACGGTTACAAACCCACACGCACATTCGACGACACTACAAGATGGTGCTGATATTTTCCACAGATTGCATTTCACTCTGACTCAGCTTAATCTCGGTATTTGTGCTCTAATGTATTTCACCAGCAGATGCACAGCTTCTACACATATTAACTCAATTGCAAAGCATAGAGTATGGCAGGTGCTGTGTGGTCAGATGGCATGTAAAGACTAATCCAATTGAGGTCATTGCTGACCATTAAAACATCTTTATATAAGATTCAGGCTCTACAGCGGATTAATGAAACGTTGTTACCCTGCTTTGCTCCACAGTCAGTAAGTTATATAATGACTTTTTATCCGACCGACCAAAATAATGTAAAGCTATGCTGTGCAAGTCAGACTTATAAAATAGCTTTGGCCTAGTTTATTTGTCAGAAGAAGTGGGACAGGATCATATGCATCTGATTTATAAAGGTCTTAGGCATAAGCTGGTTGTTATATACTGTGTGTATGTACACCCAGTATCTAAGCTGTGTGTGTACGTACACAAACAGACACAAACAGACGCTCTCAGCCCACGCACACTTAAGGCTGTACTGTGTTGCTCTGTAAAACACGCAAGCACGCAAACACATACACAAGCACAGCGTCGGACCTGCAAACGTGTCATCCTAAGCCGATACATCTCCTCTTTTTGCGACAAAATGTTATATTCTTTATTTTAAATCGAGGGAAACAACTTTGTACTTGTTCCCTGCAAAGATTTTCAAGATTACACAGGCACGCAATCGACAGCTGCGTTTGTTTGCTGATGAGGATAATGTGATCAGCAGGTAATTGGGGGATGAAGAACGTGTTTGTATTGTGGCGCGCCACTCTGGCAGAACATCTTGCGGTCTCCTTGTCTACTCCCTGAGCTAACAGATGGTTCAGGACAGAGAGGGAGGGGGTGAGATGTCCAAGAGGGACGTTTTGAAGGAGGTTATTGGGTAGGCAGGTGGAGAGTTACATGAGTGGTCTTTCTCCTTTACTTTAGTTCATAGAGCTCCGTTTGTATTGAATATATTACGATTATAATCTCTTCTGATCTTCTCTCCTCTTGTCTCTTCTTTTTCTTTCTCCTCTTCTCCACTCATCTCCTCTCTCCTCCTCTCCTCTCCTCTTTAATCTCCTCCTCATCTCTCTCTCTCCTCCTGCACCCTCCTCTTAAACTCTCCTCTAAACATCACCTCTCCTCTGCTCCCCTCCCCTCCTCTCCTCTCCCCTTTCCTCTCCTCTTTATTGTCCTCCTCATCGGTCGGCTCTCGTGTACCCTCCTCTTCACATCTCCTCTTCTCTCCTCTCCTCTCTTCTCATCTCCTTTTCTCTCCGATCCTCGCTTTTCCTCTCCCCTCCCTTCCTCTCCATTGCTTTTCTCTCCTCTCCCCTTCTCTCTCCTCTCTTCTCCTCTGCTGTTCTTCATCTCCTCTCCTCTCCCCTCCTCTCCCCTCCTCTCCTCTCCTCTCCTCTCCTCCCCTCCCCTCTCCTCCCCTCCCCTCTCCTCTCCTCTCCTCTTCTCTCCTCTCCCCTCCTCTCCTCTCCTCTCCCCTCCCCTCCTATCCTCTCCTCTCCTCTCCTCTCCTCTCCTCTCCTCTCCTCTCCTCTCCTCTCCCCTCCTCTCCTCCCCTCTCCTCTATTGAAGATGCCTATAATGAGAATGACCTCATGCTGTACTGGAAGAATGGGAACGACTCGCTGAGGACCGATGAGATTGTGCTGTCCCATTTCTTCATTGAATCCTTCCACCCCTCCTACGGTCTGGCCTTCTACAGCAGCACTGGTGTGTGAACTGCAGCACTACATTTTTAGTTGGTTGTAATATACCAAAGAGTTGTTGTCCCGTATTCGGGCTGCATTCGGTTATTATACATTTTGGTTTGGAAGTAACTATATACAGTATATATATATATGTGTGTTTTGTGTGTGTACGTTTATGTGTGCATTTCTGTATGTTGAGATTAATGTGTCCGTGTCTTCATGTGCTAATGTGTATCGCCCTTTCTTTGTCTCCTCTCTCTCTCTCTCTCTCTTCTCTCTCTCCTCTCTCTCTCTCTCTCATCTCTCTCTCTCTCTCCCCATTTCCTCTCTATCTGTCTCTCTGTCTCTTTGTCTCTCTATCTCCCTCCCTCTCTCTCTGTCTCTGTCTCTCTCTGTCTCTTTGTCTCTCTTTCCCACCCTGTCTCCCCCCCTCTCTCCCTCTCTCTGTATCTCTCTCTCTCCCTCCCTCTCTCCCTATCCTCTCTCCCTATCCTCTCTGTCCTCTCATCTCTTCTCTCTCTCTCTCTCTCTCTCTCTCTCTCTCTCTCTCTCTCTCTCTCTCCTCTCTCTCTCCTCTCTCTCTCCCTCTCTCTCTCTCCCTCTCCTCTCTCTCTCCCTCCCTCGCTCTCTTTCTCTGTGTCTCTCTCTCCCTCAGGCTGGTACAACCGGCTGTACATTAACTTCATCCTGAGGAGGCACATCTTCTTCTTCATGCTGCAGACGTACTTCCCCACCATGCTGATGGTCATGCTGTCCTGGGTGTCCTTCTGGATCGACCGCCGCGCCGTGCCCGCACGCGTCTCTCTCGGTTCAGTACAGCACAACACCCCCGTCCTGCCGGCACCCACTGTGACATTATGGACGTCATATTATAATCCCTTTAATCAGTATTTACATTTTACAATAAAGGTACTGTATGTCACATTGAACCTGAGCATAAAAAATGGGAACGGTGTTCCAAATTCACTATTTTTGAGAGTGTAGTCTCTGCCCGACCCCTCGTCCCCAGACCCGAACCTCTTGCGGATTGCCAGGTTGAGGCCACTGAGAAACAATGAGCACAAGCGAGGATACCTTTACAATGTGTCTGTTGTTTGCAAAATTATAAACCAGCTCATGTGGCTCTCATTCCTTACTGGGCGCCTGGATGTCTCCTTCTTTCAAATGTGCCTCCTATGTTTTAGCACGGCTCTAGTCGGTAGGAAGTTGTAAAGGAGACAAGGCTTTTGAGGTTGAATAGAATCTACTGCAATTTAAATTCATCATTAATGCAATTTAAATTCATCCAGTTTGTCTGATTGCTTCAATGGCTGCAGCATGTTGTGTTTGTGTGCCACTTTGTTACACACAGGCCAAAACAAAAACATATATTCTGATCCGGAACGCACATTTCAAAGAACATACTGGCTGTAGCATTGTTGCCGGAGAAGCCAGTATTTCGACTTAACTTGTTTGCTTAATCCCTAATGCGATATCATGGTAAATTCATGATTTAGTACAGAACATTTGTAGCAGATTATACCTTTTAATTCAACAATCAGTAAAAAAAATGTAAGTACCGGTAGCTTTGATCTTTCAAGTAACAACAATCAAAGCATACGATCAAAATGTGTGTCTTTCTTCTTTATACCTCTGGATCTTTGACGCAAGATGTGTGCATGTGACAAGGAGCAAAAATATCTCATTTTGATTCTAATCTTTAAACAATTCATCGTATTGTAGGATTGGTCAATGTAGTGACTCCTGTTTATTTTCTTCCTCACGCAGGCATCACTACAGTGTTGACGATGTCCACCATCATCACAGGTGTGTCGGCGTCTATGCCCCAGGTGTCCTATGTCAAGGCTGTGGACATCTACCTGTGGTCCAGCTTCCTCTTCGTCTTCCTGTCCGTCATTGAATACGCAGCCGTCAACTACTTCACAACCATGGAGGAGATGAAGAAGCTCAGGCGGGCCAAGGTGTGTAATACGTCTTCAAACCTGCCTGCTGGTCACGGTTGTCGAGGATATGGATTACATTCAGTGCAGAGCTTGGATGGGCTGGGGTATAAGGTCTGGCCCTGTCCTGGATGTAGGGTGGGCCTGGGCCATTTGCAGCATGGTAGGAATGTACCATTGACGTACGTTGCGTAGCAGCAGCCGCCGTAGCCAGTGCAGGCTGCAGGCTGTAGTATAACGTGGGAGAATGTGGATGGGTTGATGACCGGCCAGGCTGCTGCAACCTGGATGAGGTGCAGAGGTGGAATGGCACATGCAGGCAGAACAACCAGAAGGGAGTTGCAGTAGTCTAGCTGAGAGGTGACAAGTGCCTGGCCCAAAACCTCCCTGGTCTTCTGGCTGAGGACCTTATCCCCCTGATATTGTGGAGCATGATTCTGCAGGAGCGCGTTTTTGCAGCGATGTTGGCTGTGAAGGACAGCCCTACAGTCTCACACCCAGCTCCCTTTCCATCCATGCCGAGTTCTCAATATTGATGGAGAGGTTGTGGATAGGAGATGCCTTTCCTGGAAGGAGGAGATCATTCTTGTCCAGATTTAGGGTGAGCTCCGACATCCAAGCACTGAGGGACGTCGGCTGGACACGCAGAGATTTGCATTAGTTTAAGGCCGTGAAAATGAAACAATAAGTTATGCGTCGTCTGTTGTAGAAGGAAAACCGCCCGCTGAATGACAGGACCCAGTGCCTAGCTTTACGGGGAGAAGAGCATGGGACCCAGAAAAGAACCCTGAGGGAACCCAGGAATGAGACTCAAGACACTTTATTTTCAGGTTACCCTGTAGGTCTGGTTCGTGAGTAAGGAACAGGGGGAGTGCAGAGCCTGAGACTCCCAATTATTGGAGGGTAGAGAGGAGGATCTGGTGGTTCTGTGTCAAAGGCTGTTGAAAGATCAGGCAAAATGACGAAAAATTTGCAGGCTGTGTGCAGGCTGTTCTCATTGTGTGGATGCCAGGAGGACAGTCTCTGGTGAGCTGCCTGCCTTGACTCTAGACTGGTGAGGGAGACAGGTCTGTATTTGTTGACATCAGATGCATTAAGTGTGGGTTTATTTTGACCCTTGCCCCTTTCGTCAAAGTCCTCAAAGAGGTGAAGATTGGAGGGGTGAGGAAAGGAAGGCGGTGGGGAGTAATAGACTGAAGAAGGGGAGAGGGGATCGGGTCTAGAGGACGGGTGGCCCTAGGAAGGGACCAGTGATAGAACCTCATTCGGAGAGAGTTAATTAAGTAGAAGATGAGGAGGTTGATGTAAGACCGGCGATGTCAGCAGGAGGATGGGGAAAGAAAGAATTCAGGGAATTGGATGAAGTAGAGAGGATGTCTGTGGCAATCTTTGAGGATGTTCGATAGGAGGATGTCTTCTTCCTAGAAGAATTCCCTAAGAGGCCCTGGCGGGCAGTAGAGTGAAGAGATGTTGAGATATCCCTCGATATGCATTCAGTATATGTTACATGGAAAATGCAGAACAACATGATTGATGGATTTATACCCAAGAAGATCCACCAAGAGGTTATGACGTACATTCAGGGTTAAGGTCATAAAGTTGGACGGCGTCAAAATATATCTTGATCGAAGAACAGCAAAGGGTTCAAGCTTCAAACCCTATGCTCTCATCGAAGCATCCATAATGTTAAACTAACACTGTTCATTGCGTTACTATGAGAGACATTTTGTATCTTGTTAAAGGTATTTCATATTTATACAATGTTGATACTCTACTATGCACCAATTTACATTTAGGGCATTTGGCAGGCGATTTTATCCAAAGCGACTTCCAATAAGTACATTTGTCAGAAGAAAGAGAAACAACAATATATGGCTGCCTGTCAGTAGAGTAAGGATTTTCACAGAAACAAGTGTCAAGCACTTACAATTGCTAGGTTAACCCATTCCCCATACACAACAAAGCTAGCTAGGATAAGATGCTACACAATGCTAAGTACTCTTTTTAAATGCCAGTTTTCCTCGTTCTGCGCCCCAGCAGGTCCCTCCCTCCTTCAATTCCACTACGCAGGCCATGGCCTTCGACGGCTGTTACCACGACAACGACATCGACCTGGCCTCGTTCGGCGAAGCGGCAAGCACGACCAACACTGAGAGGACCGCCCACTCTCGGGACTCTGTCGCAGACTCCGCCCCCGGAGAGGGCACCAGACTGCGCCGCAAAAACCCTGTCGTGCGAAAGCTCCAGTATGTTATGAGCAACAGCCATATGATAGACTCCTACTCCCGGGTCATATTCCCCATGTCCTACCTGCTGTTCAACGTCATCTACTGGAGTATGTACACATAGGGCTTGGACGACAGGGGATTTTAGAGATGGATGCACCGTATGACTGTACTTGAAATAGTGCTGATGTTGGACACAAAGTGGAAACACGAATGACATCGGGCAGTGACTCCTTCTTGGCATTCTCAAAAATATTATTGTACTTTTCTTCCTTTTTTGCGGTGGGCAATATACGATGAGCTACAATATCATTTTGTGTGTTTTGGATGTGCGTGTGTCTGTTCTTTGTATCAGACAAAACTGATTTTTTTTTTAAGTATATATTGTTTTGTAGTTAAACATTGCATTTGCCTGTGGAAAAATGGTAAAACGTATTTTTGAATGTATACATTTCCTTGAATTAATGTGTAAAAATGTGTCATTCTATGCATCATCATGGTGAGAATACTGAATCACAAACTTAAAAACCATGACCAACATGGTCCAAAGGCACCATCAGACCTTCATACTATTCATTCATTATAGTCATTCATTGTATGATGAATCCAAAATAAATCAAAACCGTTTTTCACATCAACAGAACTACTTTTATGGCCAATATTGAAGCTGCAACTCTGGTAATTGGTTATTTTGAAAGCAGTACATTGGCCGACCACGTCGAACCGTGCTGCCCAGGTGTAGCGCTCTGTGACTCCTGTCCTTTCACATGCTGGGGCGTGCTGCACCTTAGGAATGACACCTAAATGTTCTAATAATTAGGGCAGGTGCATTGCATTCTTCGCTATGTTGTTCTTTGTTCTTGTTGTCTACCACTCCTTCACTATAGCCTGTGGCCACAGCTTTGACCCTTCAACGACAGACTACTGTCCAGACTCACAACTGTCCAGAAACACAAAAAATGCTGTGATCATTTGAAACAGGGCCCATATCAACCTTGTCTCCTTTTGAGTTATGTACTGTGAATCGCTTCTGTCCACCGCCAGTGTGAACAATGGCAAAGTAATGTTTGTTTGACATGAAAGAATGAGTGTGTGTGTTTTGTCACTGGCCTGTGAAAGAATGAGTTTGACGCGGTAGGGGCGTGCCACCGACGCTGAGGGAAGTCTGTCAACTTCTCTTACGTAAGACGATACAGGTTTCTGTCCCACGCTGCCAAAATCAGTTTTGTGCTTCGAAGCTTGGCTGCTGGAATTGCACAGGTGTCAAACAAACCTTGATATCTAACACACGAAACAGGTGGATAGTTTGTGGATCGGTTCACACGTCGGTTGGCTTCGGGACAAACGCTGCCTTTGAGACAAAGTCTGGATTTGTGCGTTGCTGGTGTGAAACCTATGTCCTGTGGCCCAGGGGATGCTGAGCAGGATGTGAGGGATTCAGACATGAGCTGCAGCCGCCGAACATCCCGTCCCCAGGCTTCCAGCTTCACCAGGTAACCCTCCCTTCTGATCCCTTAACACACGTCCTTCCAGCTTCACCAGGTAACCCTTCCTTCTGATCCCTTAACACACGTCCTTCCAGCTTCACCAGGTAACCCTTCCTTCTGATCCCTTAACACACGTCCTTCCAGCTTCACCAGGTAACCCTCCCTTCCCATACGTCCTTCCAGCTTCACCAGGTAACCCTCCCTTCCCATACGTCCTTCCAGCTTCACCAGGTAACCCTCCCTTCCCATACGTCCTTCCAGCTTCACCAGGTAACCCTCCCTTCCCATACGTCCTTCCAGCTTCACCAGGTAACCCTCCCTTCCCAACCCTTAACACACGTCCTTCCAGCTTCACCAGGTAACCCTCACTTCCCATACGTCCTTCCAGCTTCACCAGGTAACCCTCCCTTCTGATCCCTTCCCATACGTCCTTCCAGCTTCACCAGGTAACCCTCCCTTCCCATACGTCCTTCCAGCTTCACCAGGTAACCCTTCCTTCTGATCCCTTAACACATGTCCTTCCAGCTTCACCAGGTAACCCTCCCTTCCCATACGTCCTTCCAGCTCCCAGCTTACTAATATTAACACTGAAGTCATTTAATACGATGTTTTGGGTCATGAGTGGAAAAGATTAAAAGCTTCTGAGTTCTGGACTGACAGAGGGGCAGATTGAGTTATTACATTTGTTAGACAGACAAAAAGAAACAAATAACTAAAGAAAAATAGACTATATTTACAGATTAGATTTTTCACATGAATTTATGTTTGTGTTGTGTGTGTGTGTGTGGGGGGGGGGGGGGGGGGAGACTCCGGTACAACAATCCTGTTTATATTTTTCCAAAGCTGTATGATAAAGATACTGAATTCATGACTAACTCATTACCGTGAGAACTCGAATTTCTCTGTAAGGTGTGTCGTGATTGTGGTCCATTAGGATGTTTGCACAATGATTTATTTTGCACGACAAGCCATTAGAGTGGTGCCCTTATGCTTGTATTACATTTGTATGTATAAGATATTGAACATTGTAAAAAACAAATTCATAATAAAAATAAATAAATAATATATTTAATTTTATGTACCGCTCTCATAGACCAATGGCTATATATTACAAGGCAAAGAAATAGTAAAATATCACTAAACAGTCACATTAAAACATTGAATTACAGTTAAAGGGGTGATATTATGCTTTTTCGACTTTTCCCTCCGCTTTAGTCAGTTTGTTTTATGCCGTATTAGATGGGTTGGATGGGTGAGGAAAGGTCGGCGGTCGGGAGCAATAGACTGAAGAAGGGGAGAGGGGATCGGGGATAGAACCTCATTAGGAGAGAGTAAAGGAGTGAGTAGAAGATGAAGAGGTGGATATAAGACCCGTGGTGTCAGGAGGAGGGTTTGGGAAAGGAGGAGTGTATGACACAGAGAGCAATTATTATTATTATGCAATTATTAACCCCAAAATGATTACCCCTTTAAAGGCCCACTATGCAACTTCGGGCATTTCTTCGCTGTTATCTTGGTTTTGGCACGCACATTTCTCTACACAGCGCCCCCACAGCTTCGTAGATATTTTACAACACGGTCGTAACAACTCGTTGACGACCCTTCCCCATGCACTTCTACGCGAGCCATGTGCATTTGTTTTCAAAGAAGCCGGCGAATGCGTGGAGCCATGTCCGAAGTAGATGTTCATAAAGTGTAGGCAAGGTTATACATTTTTTAAATGGTGTATTTGTATTGCAATAAACATAAATCCATCCTTTTTTATAGTTGACGGGGAGAATTTATATCCTAGATTATAATTGTTTTATCTTCTAGAACAATCAGTGTAAGAGTGTTGGCCAACATAATAATCTAAATAAACAAGAACCTGGATTCGGGGATTCAGTCTGTATCTGGGGGACGAGACAGACGAACAGCAAAACACCCATGGACACAAAGGTGTTTATATGATTGCAACCAAGCAAG
Organism: Gadus chalcogrammus; assembly: GCF_026213295.1. Taxonomy (NCBI): domain Eukaryota; kingdom Metazoa; phylum Chordata; class Actinopteri; order Gadiformes; family Gadidae; genus Gadus; species Gadus chalcogrammus. Next base: position 15,351,106 of record NC_079418.1, read on the forward strand.
CTAGAAACATACAGGGCTCACAACAAAACGGTCGAGAAAACAATTTTTACAGGGCTCACAACAAAATGGTTGAGCAAACACATTTGTACAGAGACTATCAACATCAAGAATACCACGAAGACAAAGTTAACCCAAGGGTACTTTCAATTTCAAAAGCAACACGGCCAAGTCGGCGTCTGATTTGCAGTCTTCTTTTTCTTTCAGTTCACGCTATTCCTGAAAAGCTTACCCAACGTTTACTCGTGTCTGGCCTCTCTGTCGGTCAGTCTCCCTTTTCTCTTCTTCTGTTCCTCCGACATTGGGTTTCTCTGTCTCTTTTTAGTCGGCTGATCTATGATGAAAGTAACAATCCCTTAGTTAATTGTGTTTATATCAAGCCGGTTCGGTGTTTGGGGGTCTGTGCCGTAAAGCAATTCGTTACTTCGCGAGACCCGAGACTCCCGCGAGAGTGGGCGGCGGGTCGCCGGCAGAAACATTCCTTTTCTCCGCCAAGATGCGCAAGGGGGAGTCGAAACAACGAACAATCGAACAAAAATGTGTGATAGAACCATCGCAATGACCCTTAGCCTGTTATATTAAGGTAAATCAAGCCAAAAAAGTTGCATAGTTCCCCTTTCACTCGTGTCTGATCTCTTTTCTGGTCCATTCTTCTTTTGTTCCACCGACAGTCGCCTCTTGGGTCCCTTATCAGTCGATTGATCCATGATGAATGCAACAATAGCCTCGCAACTGGCTGTTTATATCTAGCCGGTGCCATGTTTGGGTGTGTGTCTGTGCCGTAAAGCATTTTCGAAACTACAATCTGACTACATTTTCGAGGCGCGATTGGATACTTCCGCTGCGTCACATCGGGATTGTGTCGGTCCGAACAGAGCAAGTTGCATATGCGCTTTTTCCTTGGAGAGGTGACATGGGGCAATGACACACCCACCAAACGACCCAGAAATGGTTGCAGAACCATCAGAATAACTCTCAACCAGCATAATTAATGTTATTTTGGCTAAAAAAGTTGCATAGTGGGCCTTTAAGGTGAGGAAGCTTATACATGACAAGCAGTCACGATGTGGTCAAAAGGTTTGCTTTGTGTGTTTTGCCTATTACAGGAGGGGTATCATCAATGCAGAACCATGTGCCAGGATCCCGTTGTGGGTCCAGACACTGTTATTGGTCCTGTTTATGGCAGGTAAGGTGATATCAGCTTGTGTATAATATAATGTCAACCCTTTGAAAATACCCTACGACACACAGATTCATTCCCTGGCTTTGTTGTATAAAGGGAAGGGGATGTTCTATGAACATCCCTATTTTACCTCCAGCGATATAGTGTTACTCTTTCTTCTGACAAATGCACTTATTGTAAGTCACTTTGGATAAAAGCGTGCCCTAAATGTAAATCTCTATGTTGATTCACATAGCATGAACTTGAGATCTATGAGTTGTGATGTATGCCAATGGCACATGTCAGACATACAGTCCGCTTTATGTAGCCCGCACCATGAACAAAATGCTCCCTAAATATAGCCAACCTGCTTGACTCGTTTGAGTCATGCTAGCTTTAAAAAAATAATGAAAATAATAGAAAGCTTTACAAGGTCTATGAATACAGTAGCTGTAGGTTTGTTATAATACTTTGTCCTTAGAAGCGGACTCCTATTTTGAAACTATCAACCTGAATTCAGTTCTTTCTTGTATTTTCACTTTTTTTACCATTAATTCTTGGGAGCAGGTAATGAACGTTATCACTCTATCAGGCTAAATAAGGACAAAAGCAACTCTATATTTGTTTATGGTTAATGCTATATGTTAAAAGTATGTGAACAATTACATAAAACATCATGCCTATATGTAATTATAGGAACAGCTATGCTTTACGCTTTATTCTTTAATTTGTATCCTTATTCAGGAAATGCATCAAGTCAAACAACTATCCCGGAAACAAATTCGCCAATTCTCCAATCATCCGTAGACGCCACTAACACCATCACTCCCAAACCAGGTACCTAAGCATTGCATCTAAATATGAAATCAGGAATCAAGTCCACACTTTTTACGAAGTTTTAGGATTAAATTAAACTAGTGCTGTCAGTTAAACGCGTTATTAACGCGTTGACGTAAACCAATTTTAACGGCGTTCATTTTTTAATCGCACGGTTAACGCAATTGCATTTAAAAAAAAAAAAAAAAAAAAAAAAGTTTCTTTTTTTTCTTTGGCTCAAAACAAAGAACCTGACTGCTATGTTCAAGGCAGTATGTTTGTATGTTCATCATTTAATTGCACTGTAGGCTTTTTTTTTGTATCGTCCTGTTTTGATCAGTAAATGCCAATGTTATTATCAATAAAAAAACATTTGCACAAGGCAAGCCGATGCACTTCTCCATGTTGATAAGAGCATTAAAATTAGAAAAATTAATGGGACAAAGAAATCAAGGGATAATTTGCATATAAAAAAAATAGTGACCTATGACATTAATGTGATTAATCGCGATTAAATATTTGAATCGCTTGACAGCACTAAAATAAACCAGTGCTGGCTGTTCACTGCCAGTCGCCATGATTTTTCAAGCAGTGCTATAGAACCAACAGCGGTTGTGCCCAATATCAAGTTTGTTAAAGCACTCTTGGCAGCCCAGAGAGCATGATCATATCAACTTTTTTCCACTTTGTTATTTAGACAATAATAATTCCAAACAATTTACACGTATGCAATGTATGGAATACATGGAAACAAATTTAGCATCAAAGTTGAATCTAATGTAATAATCAAATAAGAATCATATCGTTGGCCTGGTATATTCACACATACAATGAACTTCAGTTCAGTGAACGTCAGTACACAATGCAAAAACAGAAATGAGACCCACGAGACCACTGTATTCATGTGTACACATTACCGACAATAATACCCTAGAAACCATCCAGAACATCCTAGCTACTGTCCAAAACACCCCAAAAGTGACATGTAACACCCTAGCAAGCTGCCAACCACAAGTTCTTCTGAAATTATTATTTGAATTTAGTTATACTATTTAGTTTTTTTCCTGTGAATCTTTACTGTTTAAATCAATCATTTATATATTTACTTCTCTCTTCAGGAAGTCTTACAAGTTCTATGTCTGCCGCTCCAACTGAAACACCTCCGTCTCCGCCCATAGACTCCACAACCACCAACAACCCCGCCCCCCCCACTGAGACGACCATCTCCAACCCACCCACGACAACAACCTCAACCCCCAAGGGCTCCACCACCACCACCACCCCAACCACCAATACCCCAATCACCACCCCCGCCCCGTCCACTAAGACTAGCATCATCCCCCCAACCACTAAGACTAGCATCATCCCCCCAACCACTAAGACTAGCATCATCCCCCCAACCACTAAGAGTAGCATCATCCCCCCAACCACTAAGAGTAGCATCATCCCCCCAACCACTAAGAGTAGCATCATCCCCCCAACCACTAAGAGTAGCATCATCCCCCCAACCACTAAGACTAGCATCATCCCCCCAACCACTAAGAGTAGCATCATCCCCCCAACCACTAAGAGTAGCATCATCCCCCCAACCACTGAGACTACCATCATCCCCCCAAAAAAGACTAGCATCATCCCCCCAACCACTGAGACTACCATCATCCCCCCAACCACCAATACCCCAATCACCATTCCTGCCCCGTCCACTAAGACTAGCATCATCCCCCCAACCACTAAGACTAGCATCATCCCCCCAACCACTGAGACTACCATCATCCCCCCAACCACTAAGACTAGCATCATCCCCCCAACCACTAAGACTAGCATCATCCCCCCAACCACTAAGACTACCAACATCCCCCCAACCACTAAGACCACCTCACATACAAAGACCTCCACCACCAACAGCACCCAACCCTCTCTCACCCCAACCACTCAACCCACCACCACTTTCCCCACCTCATCTATCACCTCCACCACCCCACTCAGCAACTCTACACAACACTCTGTCGGCCCCATCCACTCAGCCACAAACACCACCACCACCTCACCCACCAACACCACCACCAGCCCACCCAGCAACACTTCACAACACTCTGTTGGCCCCATCAACTCACCCACAAACACCACCACCACCTCAGCCACCAACAGCACCACCAACTCACCCACAAACCCCACAGCATCACCCAGCAACACCAGCACCATCTCACCAACCAACACCACAACAACACCCAACAACGCCACCAACACCTCACCTGCCAACAGCACCATCACCTCACCCACCAACAGCACCACCACCTCACCCACCAACACCATCACCACATCACCCACCAGCACAACCACCACCGCACCTATCAACACCAAAACAACACCCAACAACGCCACCAACACCTCACCCATCAACACCATCACCACCAGCTCACCCACCAACGTCACCACCACCTCACCCACCAACACCACCACCACCACCTCAGCCACCAACACCACCACCACCTCACCCACCAACACCGACACCACCTCACCTGCCAACACCACCACCACCACCTCACCCACCAACACCACCACCACCACCACCACCTCACCCACCAACACCGACACCACCTCACCCACCAACACAACCACCACCTCACCCACCAACAGCACCACCACCTCACCCACCAACAGCACCACCACCTCACCCGCCAACACCACCACCACCTCAGCCACCAACACCACCACCACCTCACCCACCAACACCACCACCACCTCACCCACCAACACCACCACCACCTCACCCACCAACACCACCACCACCTCACCCACCAAAACCACCACCACCTCACCCACCAACACAACCACCACCTCACCCACCAACACCACCACCTCACCCACCAACACAACCACCACCTCACCCACCAACACCGACACCACCTCACCCACCAACACAACCACCACCTCACCCACCAACACCACCACCTCACCCACCAACACAACCACCACCTCACCCACCAACAGCACCACCTCACCCACCAACACAACCACCACCTCACCCACCAACACAACCACCACCTCACCCACCAACACCACCACCACCTCACCCACCAACACAACCACCACCTCACCCATCAACACCCCCACCTCAAACTTAAACGATACAGGTGTGTGTAAAAACATATGTATGGTAGATGCAAAATATTCTGTTTTTATTCGTGTTTTTTTTGTTTTGTAACAGCGATGAAACTGAATGCTAAATGGATGTATTCAAAGTTCATTGTAACAGAAAAAAAACAGGAATTCAATTAAATTAGCTTCCACTACAGACTATTGTTGATATCATGATGGTTACTTCTCACAGGAATATATTACTACATGGAAGTCTCCGTGGACATATCTGGACAGACAAAAAATGTATCAGAGATCAGATCCTGGGTATGTACTGCAACATTACTGTCCTACTATTAGAGTAATGTGTAATCGGCGTGTGTGAGAGGGTGAATGACATCATCAGTGGGTGAGTGACAGTGTAATGTGTTTTGTTTTGTTTTTTTCCCAGGAGAGCCTGTTGAGTTAAAAAAATCTCTTTTGACCCCTGCCATCAACCCAATGTTTGATGCGTCATGCTTTTTTTACCTAGCTTTTTCAGCTGTTTAAAGATCACTTGGGCAGCTGTGTGCCCTCTGGCAGCACGCCCAGCAGTCCTTCCAATGACCCCCCGAGAACAGAAGTGCCCAGGTACACTGTTAGCACACAACTTCAGCAACAACCAAAGCACAAATACAGCTACAATGCTATATGATGAGGGAATGGTAACATTAAAACACAATAGAGCTTGAATGAGTGAATGAACAGACAAACAGATGAACCAATAGATTAACAAACCAATAGATGAAGCATGCAATGTTACAAAAACATGCATGAATTAATAAATTAATAAATTAATTGATTAATAACTAATTATGAGATGAATTTAGTTTCAATACTACACCAACCAACAATTTTCTATTCATATTTTTATAAACTAAAAATCGGAATTAAAAACACAACAATTTAAATATCATGCACTCCAAGACAGGACTTTTTCACTATTTTCATATTGAATATTTATTATTGCAGTGAAATGGACCGAAGTGGTGTTCACCTTCTCCAGGTAAGCCGCATCTTGTGAACCTGTCAATGTCTGTAACAGTACAAAAGGGGAGAGCACAGGCCAATAGATTCATCAATACTAACATTGTGTTCTCCCAGGGCCTCCAGGTGACATGCCCAAAGACAACTGGAATAAGGTGGGGAAAAACAACATCATGCCACAACATTGTTATATACTTGATCCTGATTGGTCAGCAGTGTTCCAAGGTGGTGAAAAAAGGAAAAACGCAAAAGTTCTGAGGAAGAATATTTTAATTCCAGCTAAATACGTTGAAATGAATCGATAACATCCAATATGAAAATAGCTTTTAATCATTGCTGGTAACTGTGGTACAATTAGAATAAAAGACTCCAGCTTGTCCCCCCCCCCCCAGGAGGGCCACGTGCTTCGTCATAGTGGGGGTGAGCCCCACGGTGCCTCCCTGCTGCCTCCTCCGGACTCTGTGCCAGGCAGGGAACCCCTCCCAAAGCATCAGTGGCACCGCACACACGGTGGAGAGGATGAGTGAGTAGGGCGGGGCGGGATAGGGGAACGGCTCCCAGTCCAGAGCTACTGGGTCGCACCCCTGACGTCACAAGCTTAGCCTTCGGCGTCATGACCAGTTGAAACACTGTCTAGCTGCCTCACCCCTACCTGCCCTTTACCCTCTCTGTGTTCACTGTCTAACCCCTACCTGCTCCTTAATGGCCTGTCTCTGTATTCACTGTCTAACCCTTACCTGCTCCTTAATGACCTGTCTCTGTGTTCACTGTCTAACCCCAACCTGCTCCTTAATGACCTGTCTCTGTGTTCACTGTCTAACCCTACCTGCTCCTTAATGGCCTGTCTCTGTGTTCACTGTCTAACCCATACTTGCTCCTTAATGACCTGTCTCTGTACCCACTGTCTAACCCCAACCTGCTCCTTAATGACCTGTCTCTGTACTCACTGTCTAACCCCTACTGGCTCCTTAATGACTTGTCTCTGTGTTCACTGTCCAACCCTACCTGCTCCTTAATGGCCTGTCTCTGTGTTCACTGTCTAACCCATACTTGCTCCTTAATGACCTGTCTCTGTGTTCACTGTCTAACCCCTACCTGCTCCTTAATGGCCTGTCTCTGTGTTCACTGTCTAACCCCTACCTGCTCCTTAATGACCTGTCTCTGTATTCACTGTCTAACCCCTACCTGCTCCTTAATGGCCTGTCTCTGTGTTCACTGTCTAACCCCAACCTGCTCCTTAATGGCCTGTCTCTGTGTTCACTGTCTAACCCCAACCTGCTCCTTAATGACCTGTCTCTGTACTCACTGTCTAACCCCTACTGGCTCCTTAATGACCTGTCTCTGTGTTCACTGTCCAACCCTACCTGCTCCTTAATGACCTGTCTCTGTGTTCACTGTCTAACCTACCTGCTCCTTAATGACCTGTCTCTGTGTTCACTGTCTAACCCTACCTGCTCCTTAATGACCTGTCTCTGTGTTCACTGTCTAACCTACCTGCTCCTTAATGACCTGTCTCTGTGTTCACTGTCTAACCCTACCTGCTCCTTAATGACCTGTCTCTGTATTCACGGTCTAACCCTACCTGCTCCTTAATGACCTGTCTCTGTGTTCACTGTCCAACCCCCACCTGCAGAGAGACTGCCACAACCCAATAGCACCTCAGACTGCAGTGTCGTCCCCGCAGTTAAGGGCTGCAATGCTGTTTCGCCTCCGAGCAAAACCTGGTGAGTTCTGGCATTCGATTTTAGAAACAACCTACATTACTGAATTGCAGATAGCCACCGACAGTAATATGTGTGAATTGAAGGCATTATCATTATCATTTGCATTTATATAGTTGTAGATATGATACGGGCCGGAGGGCCTGCGCAGGGCTAAAACCTCTACCAGCCCCGACCGGTTTCCCATCAAAGAACGGAGCAGGATCAGCCCTGCTTAGCCCCCAGAGGAGCGGCAGGGCTGGCGACCACCCAAACAGATTTAAATGACTTTAGATGAAATTAGGTTGAATAGGATTAGACGAGATGAGATGAGATGAGATGAGATGAGATGAGATGAGATTATATTGTATTATATAACATTGGATTCGATTAGATTAAATACAATTTGAATAGATTTGATTATACAAGATTCAATTGTTCAGTTTATGTGAGATTACTTTGTATGCAGTTCATTTATACTTGGCGGTGAATGAAGGTGTAACAGCAGCACACCTCTTACCAGAACATGAAACAACCGCATTGAGAGACGGCAGTGGTTCAGGAGATAGAGGTTTTTTTTTTGCAACCCGAAGGTTGCTGGTAAGATTCCCGGCCAAGTGTCAAGGTGACCCTGGGCAAGACTCCTCACCATAACTGTTCACGACGACCTTGCCGTTGCATTGCATGGTCGGTCGGTGAGTGAATGTGTGTATGAATGGGTGAATGTGAGGTAATCATTGGGAAGCACTTTAAATGGCCACAGGTCTTTAAAGTACTTTATAAATGAAGTAAACTTACCAGTTACATTATATTCATTCCACACAGTGCGGACCCTTTGACTCTATTCATTCCTGCTTGGAATTTGTCAAGCAACTGCAGTAAACCAACAGGTAAAAAAAATATATATATATATAAAATATATTTGTTTGTTTTAACCGAAACTGAGAGAAGATATACTAGAAATTCTAGCTAAACTAAGATAAGATAGATAAGCTTGCATAACCTACATTTTTAAGCTCAAATTTGAACTATTAATATGCTGCATTTAATCTAACCATTTTGAGATGTCATTTTTAAACCAATAATAATGATGATCTTAAAACCAATGTTACTTCATAGTCCATTGTATTGTTAACCCAGGGCTGATAAAGGTTCAGTTCTTCCCAGCCTTGTACTGATCGATTACATATCCAGTACCTCCCTTTGTCTAAACTGGATCCTCTGTTATTGTTAATCCTATCTACAGTTAGTTACCTGATGCAGATCAATGTCAGCGTTTCTGGAGAAAATAACAATGAACATGACGTCCGTTTATGGGTATGAAAATGAATCCTCTGACTCAACACAGATAGTTGACTGATAATAATATAACTAATATGTGTGGTTGATGTTGTACTGAACATCACATGACCTCTTACAGCTTCAGGAGCTCTTTGATGATCACTCAGATGGCTGTTTGACAACAGCGATGACAACAGCGATGACAAAGTATGACACAACTACAATACATTCTTTTACAATGACGCCATGACAAACTTAAACCAGCACTATTTACATTTTCACATTAACAGCCTTTAGTGGCTTGAGTTGTAGATACGGTTATAGCTATATAATATTTGGATGACAGTTCCCGTTTTTATGCTTCTGAAAGACTTCAAGGCTCATGTCATGCTCTAAGTACACCAAGGTGGTGTGCATCAGTGGACCAATGATTGTATTCTTGAGGCACGTTCCGGCTTAGAGATTAGATCGATATTTTTTTATGGGGTCAATTGTTGCAGTGGGAAAGTTAGATAATGCAGGTTTAACCCATAAACGTAACTATAATACAACTCACAAAGTTGCCATGACAACCATAACAGATCAAACACATTTGCAAAGCCATTAGTAAGCCATTTGCAAACAGCCGTGCTTTGTTGAAAGTCTGTTACGCCCAAGCATGTGACATGATACCATGCTCTACCCATATGAATGAAATGAATGACAAAACAAACCTACATTTAGATGTTTAATTTTTTTTTTTGTACGTTATTTGATCGTGTTTTGTTTGTTGCAGTTTCACAAAAGCTATCCCAATCAACATATTCAAGGTAGGTAACACTTTAATACTTGTGTACGTGTGTGTGCGTGTGTGTGTGTGTGTGTGTGTGTGTGTGTGTGTGTGTGTGTGTGTGTGTGTGTGTGTGTGTGTGTGTGTGTGTGTGTGTGTGTGTGTGTGTGTGTGTGTGTGTGTGTGTGCGTGCGTGCGTGCGTGCGTGCGTGCGTGCGTGCGTGCGTGCGTGCGTGCGTGCGTGCGTGCGTGCGTGTGTGCGTGTGTGTGTGTGTCGGTTTGTGTGTCTGTCTGTGTTTGTGTGTCTATGTGTAGTTGTCTTGAATTCGTTTGTGAGAGTGTGTTTTTTACAAACTCCAGATCAACTAAAATAAACATCACGCATTTTTCCAACAGAGTTTGGACATTTCCTGCGATGAGAAAACGGGAATAAGGTCAGTGAAGTGAACCCCACCCCTAATAACCTTCACCCCTCCACAACGCCCTCCTAGCTCGTCCCGTTCCCAGGCGCTCTTATCTCACAACACAACACCTGGAACAAGATGCTCCAAATTAGTGTTTTTGGCAAGCGAGAGGGAGGGCGGGACTTTCAGTAACAGGGGTTAGGTGGCGAGAGGCCAGAGAGAGGGCGGGACTTTCAGTAACAGGGGTTAGGTGGCGAGAGGCCAGAGAGAGGGCGGGACTTTCAGTAACAGGGGTTAGGTGGCGAGAGGCCAGAGAGAGGGCGGGACTTTCAGTAACAGGGGTTAGGTGGTGAGAGGCCAGAGAGAGGGCGGGACTTTCAGTAACAGGGGGTTAGGTGGTGAGAGGCCAGAGAGAGGGCGGGACTTTCAGTAACAGGGGTTAGGTGGCGAGTAGTCTGGCTGAACGGAAGTGGACAGTGTCTTTTGCCTAGCGTCGGATTTGGCCGCGACTCCTCCCCTTCCGGTTGCTCCCCCTCAAACTCGGGGCTAGGCAGTATGGCGAGTTTTGAAGAGGACTTTGACGGCGCTGTAAAGTTGGCATGTTTGGCTCTTTCCGTCGAAAATTGCAAAGAACTGCAAAAGATTTGCTTGCAGCATTGGCTGAGGAAGAAAGATGTTCTATTTTGCATGGACACCGCTGCTGCTTCCCAGGCTTAGCCCCGCCCTAGACGATTGTGATTGGTTTAAAGAAATAAAAACAGGCCCGCCCAGTTTCCCCACGGATAGACGGCTCGAGGTAGCGTGGCTCCAGACCATTCTACTTGCTGTAGTTTGGTATGGCTTTGCGAGACTAGGTGGCGAGAGGCCAGAGAGAGGGCGGGACTTTCGAAGGCTATCCATTTCCATGACATGGTTTGGATATTGCTTGTTAGTTCTCTGTCAAATTTCATATATATTCTCCTGGTCGTTCTTTTCATTATGGGGGGGGGGCCCCAAAGCTTCCATTTCAGCCTCTTTTTGTATTATTGTCAACATTTTAAATAATCATTTTATCTAATGTATAGAAGATGTTATAGGGTAGATTCTATCACTTATTTTACTTTACATTTTTCAGAAGTTCTTGATGTCGGGAAGCCCCAATGTTCAAATTGCGGGGGGTCAACTTGAGATGCTTGGTTTCAATTTGAGAGAAAAGTTATGCAAGGAGATTACGGAAGCTCTTTTTTTGACCCCAGGTTCATTTTTGCTATGGTCTATGTCGAGATGAAAATCAGTCATGTTTTTTGTTCAGCTCAACCCATCTCCGCGGTCTAGGTGTGTGACATTCGTGGTGGCAGGCGCTTTCACAGAAAATGCTTTGGGCAAAATCGCCACAATGAAGGAATCTTGCCCGTATGTTTTCGTAACCGACGTTTTAATGAAGCCGGGAGAGACAGTTGTGTTGATTCAAACACCCAGACGGTATTTCTTTTCAAACGATAAGGAAGATGGGTGAACCTAGGTAAACAGTATGAGTATAATCAACACAGGTGGAGACACATAACTGACTAAGGAGGTAACACATCATAAACAACAGGTTGTGTGTGGGATGCCGGCGGGACGGGGTGGGATCGTGGTGACAATGCCCAGTTTGTTCCCCAGGAAGACGTCATGTGCCGTCCGGTTGGAATTCTGGCACGCAGTCCAACCGTGCTGCCTCCTCCAGACTCTCTGCCGGGCAGGGAGCAACTCCCACAACATCAGCGCAGCCGCACACACAGTGGACAGGATAGGTGACTCCCTTCTACGTAAAGGATCTACGACGCTCCTTTGAAGGAGTGGATCTGAATTCACTGTCACATCGATATGAATATAAGGGACTTGAGTCCCCCATATGTCCTGTAACCCATCCTAAGTCACTGGTATGCTAAGCAAGATGCTATTCTAACAGGTGTTTGTGTGTATACGTGTGTGTGTGTGTGTGTGTGTGTGTGTGTGTGTGTGTGTGTGCGTGTGTGTGTGTGTGTGTGTGTGTGTGTGTGTCTGTGTGCAGGGATACTGAAGCCAGCCAATAGCAGCTCAGAGTGTAGCAGTGTCTCCAAGCCTTACCCAGAATCCTGCATGGCTACTCCTCCTCACAACGCAACATGGTGTGTAGAACTCTCTGCTCTCAGACACTGAGAGGAGAATAGAATGTAGTAGAATATGATGCAATAGAATATCCAAATAAATTGAATAAGTATAATACTTTAACATAGACCCAACCAGTTAAGCATAGAATAGTTTAACCTATAATATAGTAATATTTTAACATAGAATATTATTATAAAGTTGGTATAGAATAGAGTAAATAGGTAATATAACATAGAACAGAACAACAAAGGTGGTATAGAGTAGAATAGTTAGTATAGCCTACAATAATAGAGAAAGGCACATTTAAGTAGATCTAGAATGGAATGAGAATTGGTAGAATATAATAGGTAGTATAAGAATAGGAAAGACAATTGAGAATATTAATAAAAGTATAAAAGTTTTGATGGAATAGGTAGCAAAATAACTATTGAATTGAACTGAAAGGTAAATCTAATACTAGTTTTGGTTCTTTGCTCTCTTTTTGAACAGTAGAGACCCCTCTACTGTGTTCAGCCCTTTGACTGACCTCAACACCACATGTCCAACAGAGGAACAAGGTGAACTACCATCACACCAACTGTTACCAAAACCTGTTATAATAACTCCTCTTACTAGCAGTGTTCACCGATATTCTGTACAGTTCCATTGGTTCCATCAACATTTCCCTTTCTCCTTGTCGGAGTTATAGCAACAGCCTGTATCTGCTCTGGGTTCTGCACTGGAAGAGAAATTGGTAAATAATTCTTTATTTAACACCAACACCATTACCCGTTATAGTGCTGGTGTTTTGTGATTTTTTTTAACATGTGTTTTAACATATGTTTCCTTTTTCATGGTTTATAGATGCATACTATGCTTTTAGAATTTCAATCACGGACAGAACACTAAACGTGTCCTACATCTCTAATCTGGTGAGTGTGTGTGTGTATGTGTGTGTGTGTGTGTGTGTGTGTGTGCATGTGTGTGTGTGTGTGTGTGTGTGTGTGTGTGTGTGTGTGTGTGTGTGTGTGTGTGTGTGTGTGTGTGTGTGTGTGTGTGTGTGTGTGTGTGTCTGTGTGTGTGTGTGTGTGTGTGTGTGTGTGTGTGTGTGTTATTTCTATATTATATGTCCATGCTTATCCTCTGTTGTGTTTCTAATGTAGTAAATGAATGCTTTTATAATGTGCACCACATCTCTTCATGTTCTCAAGATCTCTCAGCTGGGGACTCGTTCCCTTTGCACCCACGACTCTGGGTAGGTTCTGTAATACTTCAAGGCATGCCCACAGGATCATATGTTCATAAAACAACACATAATTACTGCCAATGTTCTCTTACAGCTCAACATGCCTGCCCGACATCAGAACCTCGTACAAGGTAAATACGATCCAAAAGGACTTTCATATTCATGATTCATGTTTGCAGCTGTTAGCTGAAATTGACCATCAGTTTTCCTACAGAATGCCTTGTTGAAGGCAGAGTTCCCAACTGGTTCTTAAATGTTTCAGAGACGGATGCAGCATTCTAAAGCTATGCAGTTCTTAATGGATGCAGTGTTCTAAGCAGTTTAAGAGTACTACAATTATGCAGAGTTCTAAAGGGATGAAGACTTCTGAGCTGATTCATAGTACTAGAATGATTCAAAGTTCTGAGCAGTTTCAGAGTTCTAAACAAATGCAGCGTTCTAAAGAATTCCCAGGTTTAAACCTTCAACTTCCCACATATAAACAAGGCTATTCATTTAACTAAATGCTCAAGCATAAGTCTGTCTAAAATAGTTTATTTATCTCAATGAGAAACGGGAAAGAGAAAAAATCCTGGTTGTTTTACAGGGGGCCTTTTCCAATCTAATCATTTTAGCCATGCTCAGCCCGGTGCCGTCAGCATCATCAACCTAATCAGTTTTAATCCATACTTTTACATCATTGTTCAAGCAAATTTATGACTCTGTGATACATTTTCCCCAGGATAATAAAGTTGACTGTGGACAAACAACTACGAGGTGAGATATTGTATGATAACACCTTTGTTTACCAAATTACCCATAATGGTTTCATCGTCATGTCATTGTTCATTCACTGCACATCGGACACTTCCTTGTGTTCTAGAATAGTGTTGAAGAAGGGATCCTTTATTCGTACCGTTCTTCCTGTTTCCATTGGGTTTAGGGCTTTTGAGGTTTTTCATTGGCTGATTGAGTGTTTCAACTTTACAGTTGTGGCGGAGCGGGAGGGAGAATACAACTTAAAAGTATTTTAAAATCAAAAAATTCCCCTAATCACAGTAACAGTCCATTATCTGCCAACATCCCAACCCCTCCGGCCCTAAACCCTCTCACCAAATGAAGAGACTGAACTGGCGATAATGCTTTTTCATAACATAATGCACTAAAATGTATTTGTGAAAGCTTGCTGTTTTCTTATATTTTATCCTAGGCTTGAGCAGTGCAATGTGACCATCAGTTTCTCCCAAAAGCTTCCTACTTGTGCCATCTCCGCATCCTTGGAGATGGCATTCAGTTCCGAGGAGGGCATCAGTTACAATGGACAGCTGAGCAGACTAGGTGAACAGCAAATCCACAACCATATAAATATATTACGGCATCAACTGTCTTCACTTATTGTCTGGGGAACGCTAGTCTATAGATAACCATGAAAAAAATAGGCCTTTGCTGCACATCTTGCATACATTTTCACATAATGCATTTATTTATTTGTAATCTATTACATATTTTTATTCTGTATTTAGTTGTTATTATTTCATTGTATTTATTCTTTAATTTAAGATAAAAAAGGTAAAAAGGCAATCAAAGCATTTCTTGACATATTGCTGTCACCTACACATAATGCTGTATGTAAATATAACATGCTGTACAAAAATGAATTGTGTTGAGGTTATATTTGTTTGTTGTTTGTTTGTGTGGCTGTATGACCCAGGACTATGTGGGAACAGAAGTTACCAGGACAATCCAATAAACTCCAGCTGTACCTGGGTTGAATTATTAACCCAGTTGAGTTCCACCATTTTCTGCCAGTATTACATACCTGAATTCCTCTGGTTCGTATAATTTTTGTTTCAATTGTATTCTCTTAAGTACGTCATCCAAATGGATGCAATTTGGATGATTCTGTTGAAGTTGTTTCCTTGAATTAATCTGCTACCTTGTTCCCCCGCTCCTTTTCTAGTCAACAAGGATCTAATATCTGTATGCTCCTGGGGGAGCCATGTACGTCCAGCCCCAACGCCACCACCACCATCCCTCCCATGAACACAACCTTGACCTCTAACCCCGCAAACACGACCTCTACCCCCCTGAACATGACCTCTAACCCCATGAACACGACCTCTAACCCTGTGAACATGACCTCTAACCCTGTGAACATGACCTCTAACCCAGTGAACACAACCTCTAACCCCATGAACATGACATCTAACCCCCTGAACATGACCTCTAACCCAGTGAACACAACCTCTAACCCCATGAACATGACCTCTAACCCCCTGAACATGACCTCTAACCCTGTGAGCACGACCTCTTACCCTGTGAAGACGACCCCTAACCCTGTGAGCACGACCTCTTACCCTGCGAAGACGACCTCTAACCCTGTGAGCACGACCTCTTACCCTGTGAAGACGACCTCTAGCCAAGCTAGCACGACCATCCTGCCCATCAACACAACCTCGACCTCTAGCCCCGTGAACTCGACCTCTAGCCCATCTAACACGACCTCTGGCCCCCTGAACACGACCTCTAACCTCGGCCCCAACATCCCAGTGACAGCACAGCCGAATGCGTCCCTGACCTCCACCACAATGTACACCAAAAGTACACCAACCACCAATGGGACACTAACCACCGCCATAGCAGGTACCGGTTCCCCGACAGAGCTTCCCACAACAGGTTTGTCTACATGTTTTCGACTATGAGTATCATGGCAATTATTGTTACTATCCCGTTATGCCAAAACAGCTTGTGTCTGTCTGTTCTATTGAGGGCTTTTCCCCTGTCCTCAACACACACCCACCTCACAAACTTTATTTTCCAGGGCAACATAATGGCCTTTAATTACAGGAACTACAGGCACATGTATATTCAATTTGTATTCGGGGAAAATGTTAATGTTAACTTAACTCAATTCAATTTAACTGAAATTTGAATATAAAAAACACATGAATGCTGTCAAAGTTAAGTGTAACCTTAAGCCCTCCTCCTCCGCACTGTTGCAGACAACAAGCCTACAAAAATAATAGATTCATGAAATTAAATTTAATTTAATTAGGGCAAAATGTAAATGAGAGCTGTCAGAGTTAGCAATCTCAAGTGATCCCCGAGCCCATCTCCTCAGCCATGAGCAACGAGGCCGCGGCCGGACTCCTGCTTCAGCAGACCGGAGACGTGTCCCGCCTAAACTCCAGCCAGGTGGAGCAGCTGGTGTCTGAGCTGGAGGGCCTGGTGGCGGGGCCCCGGATCAGCGTGGCTCTGGGGAACATCTCTGTCCACATCGTGAGCAACCTGCTGGGCGCATCCGAGAGCACACTGGCCTCCTCCTCCAACCAGTACGCTGCTACACTGTCAGATGCTACGCTCACACATTTTGCATTATTTATTTTAAAAATTGCCATGGGGAAGCAAGAACTCACATTTGACAAATAAGCACTACATGGAGCCGACTCAAAGTTGTCACGTCTCTCCTGCTAGCACAGCCATGATTGGCTTACGGCTTTATTCCATGCTTTACCATAGAAGCATTTTTCTTTACAGTGAAGTACCCGCCTTAATGTAGACCTGTGAAATCTATACATTATATACATGTACTTATACATGTACCATCCTAGCTGGGAGTTGATTGATTTCCCTGACAAATGTGTGTACAATGACCACTCCACTGGGGAACATTCTAGAATAACCGTACATACATTCCTTTACATTATTACATTCAGTCATATAGCAGATGGAGAAATGTTTTATAGATCTAAGTGGTACATCTCAACCAAACGTGTTCCAGAAGATGGATGTTAAGGGATGAAAACAGAACAAAAACAAAGTGTACAAATCAGTTTAAGAGATAACTGTAAAGTAAAATGAGCAATGATATGAATGGTAATGATAGGCGATGTTGCTCTCAGGATCGTGAGGATTGTGGATGCGGTGGGGCTGAAGCTGGTGTTCGATACAGATGTGGAGGAGCTGCTGTCGGACTCCCTCGCTCTGTCCATCAAAGCCGTCGACGGAGCCAACTTCAGGGAGACCACCTTCTCAATCGCAGACCCACAAAACGTACTGGTAAGAAATACATACAGGTATCAAGCATGTAGGTATGGTTTGATACAGGCAGCAAGCATGTACAGGTATGGTTTAATTCAGGTATCAAACAGAGTACAGGTATGGTTTCATACTGATAGAATCAAACTGTTAGTTACCTGATAGGTTTGAACAGTGAACCGGTATACCATATAATACAGGTTAACTACTAGTGTACAGATGTAATATTACTACAAATAACAGTGTACAGCAATAATATTACTACAGGTAACTAACAGTGTACAGGTATAATGTAATACAGGCATCTAACAGGTGAACAGGTGTGCTGTAAATACTAGATACAACTTTATTCAGTATAGTATGATGTTCCTAGTGTGCATTCTTAAAGTATCGGTGTATGTGTGTTGTTCTGTGCGACTGATTGTAAATTTTTCGCTCTGCAGGTGCGAGACGGCTCGCGGAGCCGAAGGAGTGTGAGGGCCGCGGTCCCCCAGGGGTCCATCCGGCTGCCCCCCAGCTTGACCCAGGCTCTGACCTCAGAGCAGCAGAGCCAGGCCTCCAGGGTCCAGTTCAACTTCTACCAGAAAGGCACTGTGTTTCAGGTAGGATCTCTCCCTGCTTCTGGGTTCAGCTAGTTCTATTCCTCTTTCAGGTCAGTAACCTCTTTACCGGCTTCCTGTTTCAGACATGTCTCTTCCTGTTTCAGTAGTGTCCCTTCCTGTTTCAGTAGTGTCCCTTCCTGTTTCAGTAGTGTCCCTCTCTGTTTCAGTAGTGTCCCTTCCTGTTTCAGTCGTGTTCCTTCCTGTTTTATAAGTGTCCCTTCCTGTTTCAGTAGTGTCCCTTCCTGTTCCAGTAGTGTTCCTTCCTGTTTTAGAAGTGTCTCTTCCTGTTTCCGTAGTGTCCCTTCCTGTTTCAGACATGTCCCTTCCTGTTCCAGTAGTGTCCCTCTCTGTTTCAGAAGTGTCCCTTTCTGTTTCATTAGTGTCCCTTTCTGTTTCAGTATTGTCCCTGTTTCAGTAGTGCCCCTGTTTCAGTAGTGTCCCTGTTTCAGTAGTGTCTCTTCCTGTTTCAGTAGTGTCCCTGTTTCAGTAGTGCCCCTGTTTCAGTAGTGTCCCTGTTTCAGTAGTGTCTCTTCCTGTTTCAGTAGTGTCCCTGTTTTAGAAGTGTCTCTTCCTGTTTCAGTAGTGTCCCTGTTTCAGTAGTGTCTCTTCCTGTTTCAGTAGTGTCCCTGTTTCAGTAGTGTCTCTTCCTGTTTCAGTAGTGTCTCTTCCTGTTTCAGTAGTGTCTCTTCCTGTTTCAGTAGTGTCTCTTCCTGTTTCAGTAGTGTCCCTGTTTCAGTAGTGTCTCTACCTGTTTCAGTCGTGTCCCTCCCTGTTTCAGTAGTGTCCCTGTTTCAGTAGTGTCCCTGTTTCAGTAGTGTCCCTTCCTGTTTCAGTAGTGTCTCTTCCCGTTTCAGTAGTGTCCCTGTTTCAATAGTGTCTCTTCCTGTTTCAGTAGTGTCCCTGTATCAGTAGTGTCTCTTCCTGTTTCAGTAGT
Source organism: Gadus chalcogrammus (assembly GCF_026213295.1). Taxonomy (NCBI): domain Eukaryota; kingdom Metazoa; phylum Chordata; class Actinopteri; order Gadiformes; family Gadidae; genus Gadus; species Gadus chalcogrammus. Next base: position 15,370,229 of record NC_079418.1, read on the forward strand.
GTCCCTGTTTCAGTAGTGTCTCTTCCTGTTTCAGTAGTGTCCCTGTTTCAATAGTGTCTCTTCCTGTTTCAGTAGTGTCCCTGTATCAGTAGTGTCTCTTCCTGTTTCAGTAGTGTCCCTGTTTCAGTAGTGTCTCTTCCTGTTTCAGTAGTGTCCCTGTTTCAGTAGTGTCTCTTCCTGTTTCAGTAGTGTCCCTGTTTCAGTAGTGTCTCCTCCTGTTTCAGTAGTGTCCCTGTTTCAGTAGTGTCTCTTCCTGTTTCAGTAGTGTCCCTGTTTCAGTAGTGTCTCTTCCTGTTTCAGTAGTGTCCCTGTATCAGTAGTGTCTCTTCCTGTTTCAGTAGTGTCCCTTCCTTTTTCAGCAGTGTCCCTCTCTGTTTCAGGACCCTCACCTGGGAACCCGGAGGGTGATCAGTGGCATCCTGGGGGCCAGCGTGGCCAACCTGTCCATCCACGGTCTGGAAGAGAACGTCACGGTGAACCTCAGGAACACAGAGCCTGTTCCGGTGAGTCACATTCTCCAATATAGCTACTGTAGGTTGAGTTAGATTCTAGCGGGGTATACTGTGGCTGTGTGATTAAAAGGCACAAAAGACATTTCACAAAACTCAATGGATAAAGCACTGAACTATAAAAAAGCATGAATACACATATTTGTATGTAATTCAAATGTGTGGGGAGAATCTCGGATCACACACTTGATAAATGTTATGTATACCAACCTAATCTGTCGTTTGATATTCTTAACTCTAGGAGAACTACTCTGCAATCTGTGTTTTCTGGGACATTGCCATGAACAGTGAGTTTCCATTCCTCCGTCCATCAGAACTACACACAGACGCTCTCAGATAACTCCCATTGAGGTAAAGGTTGACCCTGTCTGCTCTCATGTTCTGCTGCCAGATGGAACTGGAGGCTGGAACTCAGATGGATGTTTCCTTCAGAACAGCACAGACAGCGAGACCATCTGCAGCTGCAACCATCTCACCAGTTTTGCCATACTGCTGGTGAGTACCGCAAAGTCTCTTTCTAAGAGAGAGAAAGCAGGAGAGGTTTTTGAAACAAAATAACGAAAGAAATGTCTGTTCCGTTCCTGCCCGCATTTCTCTGCCTTAAAGGGGTGATATTAGGCCAACCGGTGTGAATGTGATTAGCCATTACAAGGGGTTGGAAAATCAGACTTTTCCTGTGCCTTAGTGATAAGCAGCATTTGCCACTAGGGATGCCGGTAGACTGTAATTGCTAAACAAACTCACCTGATGGCGATATATGACCCCTTTAATTATGAGGAATATTCACAGAGCAATGGGAAGGATCTCACTTTCCTTTCTGGTTTTACTGCACAAAGTATGCAGTGGGACCTGCGCCGAAAGTACCTCTGCAAGGGTGTCACTTAGCCCAGTGGTTTTCAAACTGTGGGGCGCGCCCCCCCTGGGGGGCGCCAGAGTTCTTCAGGGGGGGCGCGACGTGAGAAAAGAAAACGAAGAAAAACCCGAAAGTCGTACTTCAACTGTAGAAGTAACATAACTAAATCAATTTACAACCGTTTATCTTCGTGCAAACCATTTAACAAATCTACACACTTGTATCTTCAATAATACCTAAACAGAATTTCGATATAATTTAAAATTTCTTCAGAATCACAGTTTTAGTTTCATACCGCTTCGTTTTCAGCTGTTTTCATTGAAGACGTCTGCCCATTCTGATACACCTACTTCTAGACATCGTTACTCATTCATTTTTCAACCGTTTACCATCGTTCAAACTATTAAACAAATCTACACACTTGTATCTTCAATTCTATCTAAACGAAATTTTGATAGCATTTATACTTTTTTCAGAATCACAGTTTTAGTTTCAAACCGGCATCGTTGTCACCATAGCAGCGCCAGTAAACAAACCCCGCCAAATAGTCGAATCTCAGGACTGAAAAGGCAGATCTGATTCGACTCAGAAAGTTCAGAGTCGGAAAATAATATTGCTGGCTAACTTTAGTTAAATTGATCGGTTTTTAGTACCTAAAGCTACAGTGAGTAAGGAGACAGAGTGTGGGGCAAGCAAAAAAAGAAGGAAGTATGACAATGAATATTTAAACTTGGGATTTTCATGGACTGGAGCTGAAGATGCTCCACTGCCACAGTGTGTGTGGTTTGCAAAGAGGTGCTAGCTAATGACGGTATGAGACCATGTCGACTCCGGCGTCATATTGAGACCAAGCACCCAAGTCTGGTGACCAAGCCCCGAGAGTTTTTTGATAGGAAGCTAAATGAACTGCGGTCACAGAAGAAAGTAATCCAGACATTTAGCAATGTAAATGACAAGGCAACTGAAGCGTCATATCATGTGGCGTTACGCATAGCTAAGGCAGGTAAACCCCACAACATCGGAGAAACATTAATCTTACCTGCTGCCAAAGATATGTGTTCCATGATGCTGGGAGAGGCTGCTGCCGCCAAGCTAAATGCCATCCCGCTATCTGACAACACCGTCCAGCGCCGCATCTCAGACATGGCATCTGACGTGAAAGAACAGGTGCTGAACGGTGTTCGTGAGAGCCCGTTCTTCTCGATTCAGCTTGATGAATCTACCGACGTGGCTAACTGTGCGCAATTAATGGTGTATGTGCGCTATGTTGAAGAGCTCAGTGTCCAGGATGAGTTTTTGTTTTGTCATCCTCTGCCAACTCGCACTACAGCAGAAGAAATATTCAAGGCTTTGAATGAATTCATGCAGGAGAGTCGTATTGATTGGAGCCGTTGTTCTGGAATATGTAGGCCCTACGGATGGGGCAAGGGCAATGACAGGCCGACACAGCGGCCTGGTGAAGAAAGTGCAAGCGGTTGCCCCGGCCGCTGTTTGGAAGCACTGTATTATCCATCGCCAGGCCTTGGCGACCAAGAAGATGCCAAAAGAGCTGCGCGCAGTCCTGGATGAGGCAGTAAAAATTGTCAACCTAATTAAATCACGCGCCATGAATTCTCGTCTTTTCTCCGTCCTCTGCAATGAAATGGGCGCTCACTAACAGCTGCTGTTCCACTCCGAGGTCCGTTGGCTGTCTCGGGGAAAGGTCCTCACCCGCTTGTGTGATTTGCGCGAGGAAGTGCGCCTATTTCTTTCAGAAATCAGCTCTCCACTGCTGCAGCATATGGAGGACATGAACTGGGTTGCAAAGTTAGCATATCTTTCTGATATCTTTGAACGGATAAACGCACTGAACACCTCTCTGCAGGGCAAAGAATGCAATGTATTTTTGGCACACGATCGAGTCTCTGGATTCAGGAAAAAGTTGGACCTGTGGTGTGCTCGTGTTAAACGGGGCTCGGTGGAAATGTTCCCGACCTTGGAAGATGTCGTGGAGAAGGCAGAGCTCCAACTGGGAACTGTACAACAGGTGGTCATTGCGCATTTGGAGGGGCTGCGTGAGCAGTTTGGAGAGTATTTTGGAGAAGAGATCTTAGCAAATCAGTGGGTGAGAAATCCATTCTCTTTCCCAGTGTCACCCTGTGATAGACTGACCATGCAAGAGGAAGAAGCCCTTGTTGAGCTCAACTCTAATATGGACTTGAAACAAAAGATGACTGAAGTGTCACTTGCACACTTTTGGCTGTCTGTGAAGACTGAGTTCCCACACCTCTCCAAAAAAGCGATGCAGGTTCTCCTCCCCTTCACATCCACATACCTGTGTGAGTGCGGTTTTTCCGCGTTAACCACGATTAAAAACAAGTACCGGTCAAGGCTGCGGGTAGAGGATGACCTTCGTTTATTCCTCTCTACAGTGCAGCCCCGCATCAGCCGCCTGTGCGCGTCAAAGACGCAAACTCATTGCTCCCACTAAGCTTAAAAGGAGACTAAACTGGCAGTTTACGATTAAGATGTTCAAATGTATTTAATGTTTAAAAGTTTAAAGTTTAAAAGTATATAAAGTTGTTAAATTGTGTTTAACAGTTAAGTTGTTTAATTGTGTTTGTGTTTATAAATGTGTTTAAAAACGCACAAAGATGTGGGGGGGGGGCTCAGCTGAATTTTGTTCTCTGAGGGGGGGCTCACTCTCTCACACTTTGAAAACCCCTGACTTAGCCGATGAAATGTTATATAAGGTCCCAGCATGAGATGTGTGGTGAACCCCTGGTGCAGTAGACCCGGTGTGTTGACGTGTATGGGATTCTCTGTTGGTTTGTAGGATCTCGACAGGGAACCGATCATGGACCGCCTCCAGGCCAACATCCTGACCTTCATCACATACATTGGCTGTGGCCTGTCCGCAATCTTCCTCTCCCTTACCCTCCTCACCTACCTGGCATTCGAGTGAGTCACTCAACTCAACCACTCACCAGACCCACACCAAATGCACATAAAAGCAGTTCAGTGCATGAGTATGTAGACATGCATAGTGGGTCATATAATAAATAAGCTATATGCAGTGAGAACAGTATTGTCAGTGGGACAGTGGTGATGCATATGTTCAGACATATACAGGGGAGAGTTATGAACTATGTACATGAGCGCCAATTGCTGTAGGAAGTGACGATATGGTACAAGAGTATATATAGTGCAGGGGGTATGTATATAAAGGTATATGTTGGTGGCGAGGGCGTTCAATCCTCCAATGTCTGCAGCCTCACCGGTAGGTACCCTTGAGCATGAGGCATTTGAAATTGTCGTCTTTCCCCTGAAGATCTTTATTTTGAAACGCTCAGTAGGATTTGCAAACCAGGGTTAGGGGGCGCACGGTAGCTTTTGTGGCGTGGCTGTGCAAAAACCTGCAAAATACGATGTTTGATCCCTAGTGTCTGTAATATAACCTGTTGTTTCCCAGAGTCCTTTTTAAAAAGGTAAAAAAAAGCTAGTTTCACAAAGCCTGTTTCCTGCCAATCGTCCCTGAAGTCCTATATTTGTTAAATCTCATCTCATCTCTCTTCATTCTCACCACTTCCTTCCCCACCGCATGACTTCTCTGGAACACAACAGGAAGCTGCGTAAGGACATGCCATCCAAGATCCTGATCCAGCTGTGCCTGGCGCTGCTCCTGCTCAACCTGGTGTTCCTGTTGGACTCCTGGCTGTCGCTGTACCCCTCTGTCCCCGGCCTCTGCGTCTCCACCGCCTGGTTCCTGCACTACTTCCTGCTGGCCTCCTTCACCTGGATGGGCCTGGAGGCGGTGCACATGTACCTGGCGCTGGTCAAGGTGTTCAACACCTACATGTCGCACTGCATGCTCAAGTTCTCGCTGGTGGGCTGGGGCGTGCCCATGGTGGTGGTGGTCATCGTGATCGCTGTGGATTCGGAGAACTACGGTCTGGTGACTTACGCCAAGTTCCACGACGGCACGTCGGACGACTTGTGAGTGCTCGAAGCCCAACGTGTGTAGTGATGACGGATGCAAGGATACCACCACTGAGGATTGTTTCACCTGTGATGTCATCCTGTCGTTAACAGCAGGGCCGTAGCCAGGGTTTGACAAATAGTGCGTTCTGGGGCTGGGGTTTAGTTGCAGGGGTGCAGTTTTGATAGGGGTGGGTGGGGGAAATCCCACATGGCGGACACAAAGTAACAAGTGTAAACTGAATCAGACGTGCACTCACCTCGTAGAAGTTCTCAACGCAGATATCATTTTTTACAGTTTTAGAATTTAGTTTCAGATTTTATTTTTGGATTTTTGACAGAGGTCCGGAACTTGGTGGCCTCATAGCTGGCTACGGGCATCATTAGCAGAAGGCGATTTTCAGTAGTCACACACACATCAGCATGGGATAGCATCCTTTTTATTAGGGAATATCTAATTAGACTGATATGACGTCCATTTTGGTCTACGAGTACAACTCCAATGATTATCAGTGGCGCATCCATCGTTGGATCCCTATTATTAACAACACTAGTAGTTCAATAGCTTGCAGAGCTCTGGTCCACACCGAGGCCAACTGTCTGCTCCCTCTCTCCGCCCTCCACAGCTGCTGGCTGCGTAACAACATCGTGTTCTACGTGGCGGTGGTGGCCTACTTCTGCGTCATCTTCCTCTTCAACTCCATCATGTTCGTGGTGGTCATGGTGCAACTGGCCCGCATCCTGCGGCAGAACCCGCACAGCGAGCAGCACCGTAGCGCACTGCAGGACGCGCGCCGCGTGGCTGGCGTCACCGTGCTCCTGGGCCTCACCTGGGGCTTCGCCTTCTTCTCCTGGGGGCCCGTCAACCTGGCCTTCATGTACCTCTTCACCATCTTCAACACACTCCAAGGTGGGCGACGCCATTGGTGCCACACGTAGGCTGTTCACTGTTGGGTTTACGTCAGCCTTGGTCTTAAGACCACTCTTATTTGGACGTTATTTTCAAATAATCTTGAACAAAAAACTGATGAGTGAAAACGTAGGCCCACATACAGTATGCATGGTTTGGATTAATAGATGAATTAAGTTGACTAAATAAATTCACTTGATTATCAATGTCTGCTTCCTCCGTCCTCCCCAGGCTTCTTCATCTTCCTGTTCCACTGTATGGTGAAGGAGAACGTGCGCCGTCAGTGGAGAACCTCCCTCTGCTGCGGAAAACTAAGACTGGCCGAGAACTCTGGTGAGGCAATTTTCATAAGCTGCTACATTTTAAGTTTTCTTCTCACCATTGACCACTGACATTACACATTTGGTCTAATAAATCAGCCGTTGGACCTTGGGCCCAATAGCCATAAACAACTGTTCAATAGGCGCTACCTGTATATTCGACTGCAGTGGGTTGACTTCATTAATTTCCTTTCTTCAGATTGGAGTCGAACGGCCACGCAGAAGACGAAGAAGAAATCGTCTGTGAGTGGAGTGACCTCTCTGAGCTCCTCGGAGTCCAACAGTTCCTCCTTCCTGGCCAGAGACTCCCCCGAGCTACCCAACGGCATCGGTGAGCCCTAGCCCACCACCACCACCACCACTTCACCAGCCATGCCCGGCCTGGTCACCCCATGCTGGGCTCCTGCCCCCGGGGTCTAATAAACCACTATTTAGTCACTTATTATCACCCAGTTATAACCGTTATCCAAATCTTGCAGTGAATGCAGAAAAATGTCATAAAGAAGCTGGTCGGGGGGGTAAAGGGCGTCAAACCAAGTACCTTTATGCCTGAGACCTATAACCCTCTTGGCAGTACCTGCCCTGCTATTCTAGGCCAATTTAGTATTTGGTCGTTTAGGAGATGCTTTTATCCAGTGCCGCTGCTAGCTATTTTGGGGCCCCAAGCATAACTCCTTTATGCCCCCCCCCCCCCCGAATTCCCCCTACCAGCCCCCTGTGCTGAATTATTGACCGGGGGGGGGGGGGGGGGGGGGGGGGGGGGGTGGGTGGTAGGTAGCAAACCATTGTTGACATGGGCCCCCCCTCTGCCTTGGCCCCCCCCCTATCCGTAAATACAAACTTAAAACCAGAAGTAAGAATTTAATTTAATTTTTTTTTTTTTTTGGGGGCCCCCTCAGGACTTGGGGCCCTACGCGCAGCGCGTAGTGCGCGTTATGGGAGCGGCGGCACTGCTTTTATCCAACGCCACTCACTGTGGATTTAGAGACAGGTCATTAATGTAAGGTGAGGGTATCTTCCTAAAGGATGCTTTACTGGTACAAGTGTAGGACATTGGGGATCAAACACAGCACCTTTCTGCTGGATATTTTCCTTGTCCTTCAGAGATTAGGGTAAGGAGAGGGCCATAAAATGTGGCTTGTGAAGCGCTTTGAGGCTGATTAAGAGTTCCATTAAGGAAAGGTACTTGATTTTAACAGCAATGTCAATGGAATCCACTTACAACTCAAGTGTGCACATTTCTCTATATATATATATATATATATATATATATATATATATATATATAGATATGACATTTGGGCAAAGTGTCTAATCTTTTTTTCAGCTGTGGGGGGGAACATGTCTCTTGGGGTGGCCTACTGGTGTTCTTGTGTAGACCTACTGCTACATTCAGCTATTTGAAGATCTAAACCGAAGCTCCAGGTCACATGGCATTTAGCACTACAGTGAAACTAAGCCATTTGGCCACTTAAAAGACAGGCAAGCCCATACGTCTCTATTTAAAGAAGAATAAAGGCCACTGTATTTTGAGGAACCTAAATTGTATTTTTGGTTGCAGAAAGTCGACTCACTGACCGAGAGATCACAGCAGACGAGGCACTCAATTCAGACGTGATCCTCAACGGGACGGACCACCAACACAACCTCTGAACACGGCTGCAGTCCGGAGCCCGTCGTCATAACAAACAGACTTCAGGACGTCACCTCCAACTTGTTTTTGTGGTTACGGTTGTGGAGCTTGAAGCCTGTCGTATGGATGCAGAAAAAGACAATATATACCCTATACATTTTAGATAAGGGGGGAATTTACCCTGGGAAATATTTCCCATGTCTCTGATTGCACGCCAAATAACCATCATCGTTGATACATTCACGATCAAGGTGAACAATCTCTACTGGTATTTCTTCTTGGCTCGTGATACCCTCTATTGTCGAAGAGCACAATGACATTTCTTTGTGTTAGTATTTGTGTTGATTCTAAAGACATAGATCTATATATTTAAAAAAAAAATGCTATACATAATATTTAATTCATGGAGTACTGGTGTGGCGGTATATGAATCTGATGACACTTCAGACACACTGGTACTGCAGGCATTTATTTTCATATTACTTTGGACAAAAGCAGTCAACACCCTTCTCTACTTCAGGTGAAGTCGGCCACTGTTCAACAAACTGTATAAAACCATATTTGTTGTTGAATAAATAAATATAACAATGGACCCCATGGTAAAAGCAAGCTAAATCCACCTCTGTCAAATTCAAAGAAAAAAAATAAAAAGATTTAAGCAGAAAACAAATGGAATCCAGCAGGAGGAACAAAAGGTGCCAAGTAACAAAGAACATTCAATAAAAACCAACGCAAGCACAAAAGTATATTCTCCAACAACCATCCATTTCCCTTTAACAAAAATAATCAAACGCTTTTGTCTCTTGGGCTGCGGTGGCGGCGGCGGCGGCGGCGGGACAGGGACATCCTGAGGACTTAATACTCGACTCAAGCCTCAGGTCCCCGAGGAACCTAACCCAACGGGGAACCCCCGCCCATACGCTGATGCCGCCGCCGGGCGCGTGAGGCTGAAGGTGTCACAGTCTCACGGGCACTCACTGGGGGAACCCCGAGGGGACCGTGGCTGGGGCAGAGTGGGTCCGCTACTGGTACAGTGTACAGTGGGTCGTAGTAGTATTGGGAGGAACATGTTTTTGGTACCGTCATACCGATACCACTCTTATCGAGGTGCGCGTCGAGTTATGCTCGTACGGCCGGAACACATGCAAATCAACGAAGGTAGAAGTGCAGGAAGCACAGAGTAAATGAAGAACCGTTAACATAAAATGGTAAAAACCAAACAATCACTGTTGTAGTTGTTCTTGGGGTGGGACTAACATTTGAGGGGAGCTTGGTAAAACAGTGCCATCTCTCTCACTAGGGAGGAACTAGAGCAGCTTGGGGACAGGGGGAGGGGGTTCTTCACATTCTGTTGGAGCTCCCACTGAAGAAGTGACTCACTTCTTCCACACGGAGTAGAAAACCCAGCTGTTAGCCTTGTTAAGGAAAGAATACATAGAGAGGAGTGACAGCTTCAACATAACTGCACACCCCACCGCCTGGGGGTTCATTATCACGCTGAACATGTTTTTTCCCCCCCGATGCGTCTGCGAAGACGGAAACAGCAGTAGCTCGACGGAGAAGCACCTCACAGCTCCTCGATGCCTTAATCCTCCGCCAAGATTTCTGATCTGATTTCTGATTTCACCGATCAACCATTTGTGCTTTAGAGTTGGATTTCTATGCATTTATTGTTAACTACTCATTGATTATCGGCCCATACCGTGGGACACATTGACGGTGGCGACAGTAAGTTACAGTCTAGCGCATGTGTGTTGGTCCGCGTGTACAGCGTGTGTTTGTATATACAGTGAGTGTTGAGTGTGTGTTCAGGGCGAGAGAAGGATACAGCTCCATGTAAGAGGGCACACACACCACCTCCTTGCTGAAGTCCACAGGACAGGACAGCTTCTGCAGCTGCTCTTCGTACAGATCCAACGCCTCCGTCAGGTTCGCACAGTTACCCTGGCAACCACACAGCGCCACATCCTCATCAGCACCACCAAAGCAACCATGTCCCCATAGTCAATTATCATCCCCATAATGTGATTAGAATGATTATTGATTATCACCATAGTCAAGTATTGTGGCTATAATAAGATTATGCAGAACCCATTATGACAATGCCCACCCAACCACTCACACACACAGACAGAAAGAGAGCCTACCTGTGTGAAATACTTTCCACTGGGGCGCAACACCTTGATGGACAGGTCTAAAATGAGACGCAGGAACTCCCACGTTGAATCTAGGATAAAGAGTAGCGCAAAGAAGCTCTTAACACAACCTCAAATGGGATCAGACTAATTAAGTCAAATGTGGCCTCCCTTTGCCAAGGTCAGACTGTATAAAATGCCTGAAATGATACTTTAAACTAGTGTTTGTTTCGGTTATTAATCTTATTAACATTTATTCTGACAAACAGACAGCTGTAATTTAGGGGATTTGCATAACAACCATTGACTCACGTATTTGCCAGAGAAAGCCCTCTGGCATTGCTTCACAACATACAACAAGCAGGCATATATTTGTTTCCTTTTGCTTTGAAGCGAGTTGTGGATCTGGTTGAGCTGGAACAAAGCAATTAAGAAAAATACTGACACGCGTGCCAAACACACCTTCTTCAGGCAACGTCGATATGGGGACCGCCGTGAGGTCATTGATGACATAGTCGAAGGTCCGCCCCTCCTCCACGTATTTCTTGAGCACAGGAACGCAGTCCTCCACCAGCACCTGGACGACACACACAAACACACAGTGACCTTTAACACAATACACACTGGAACAAAGCCATGGGTTAAACACACACACACGACACTTAAAAGGAGTCATATTATACCACCAGGAGTGTGATTAGCAGTTACAAGCAGTTACAAAAGCTGCATCTTCTGACATCACTAATGGGCGTGTCCACCTAGATGTGTGCTGGATAGGTGAGTCTATCAGCCTACCAAGTGGACTGAAGCAAATGGCTAATCACACTCACACCTGGTGGTATAATATGTCACCTGTAAATCCAAACAGGCTACCTATCGAACATGTAACAGACATAGCACCAATGAGCTGAATTGCCAGGGAGGACGACTCAGAATGCATGCAGCGCTACACGGTCATAGCCCAGCTCACCTGATAACAATCTCCGGTGAGGCTGTCCAAGATGTCTCCGCACGTCTTCCTCATGTGCTGTCGGCAGCCATCGATAACCGCCTCGTCGATGTGAAGGTGGTGTTAAGGTTCACTGGACCATGGAGGAATGTCAACGACGACCACTAAGGGTTGAATTGCTCAACCACTAAGGCCTGAAGGGCTCGACCATGGGCTTTGAAACCAAAACCAAAAATCTTGTTTTGTTTTGAATGTGGCAACACCACTTATTGGATTCTTGAGATAGCGGTCTCTGCCAAACGGCTCGTGAGCGGTTCGCTCTGCCCTGAAAGCAGGTGGCTATCTCTCCATGACCTCAAATAGCCTTTTAATATACTCCTCGACGTCCCGACCAAGGGACACAGGAGGCGAGGTGTGTCTGGATGTGTGGGGCACCTTGGGGCGGGGTTAGGTAAACTGTTGTGGCCATTCTTAAAACCTTCAAGCCGTATTGTTTTTCTTGGAATCATTTGTTTGCACTACAAAATGTTTCACTTTCGACAAATGGTACCCACATAGGACGTGCCCAACGCCAACCAAACGGCACCATCCGAGCAGACCATCGGACGGCCTGACCATGGGGGGGGGGGGATGGTAAAATGGATTACACAGCTCCCAAGTAAAAAAATAAAAAACTGAAATTGTCCCCAGTGTGACTTCATCTCAAGACATAACACAGAAGGATATCTCCAACATGGTGATCATCTTTGGCTTCAGTTTGACCGTCTCGGCCAGGATCCCTCCATCTCCGCCACCCAGGATCAGGACCTCCTTCCCCTCGTAGCTCTCCCGCCCGCCGCCCATGATGGCCTGGGTGTAGGCCAGGTCGCTGTCTGCCATGTCTGGAACGGAAGAAAACACATGAGGTAAGGCGTTGTGAATTTAGCACCTGTGCTCTGAGGACAGCAGACACTATTGTGTCTGACCACAGGGGGTAACTGCCGCCAGAGTCTCTGCTATGGTGATTCTGGTCAATTCTGAACAATTGTGTCTGCTGCAATTGATTAATATGTGCAAAAAGGCCGTCCTGGTCTAGACACGTCGGACAGTGTACCCTGAAGGGCATTTCAAATGGAACTCACAGAGGATCACTCTCCATGACAGAATTGAGCATCTTGGCATTCAGCCTAGCACTATGCTATGCCCTTCCCCTTGGCACCGCTCACGCCGTTATTAATAAAGCTACACAATGCCAGTTGGCATGCCAAAGACAACTCTAATTATTACATTATCATTGTTTGCCAGAATCCTTCTGGTAAACAAGGTCGTTAATATTAATTCCAGAGAGAATAAAAAAGTGGATCAGGGGGAAGGCTGAGAACTAAATGAAAATACAAGTATAACGTATTTGAGAAAGGAATGGAAAGAAAAACACCTTCACACCAAACAATCACCATAACAACAAACTACGACACACACACACACCAAACCAACATCATCACACCAACTTTCACACCAGAAAGACAACATATTCACCATAAAACCAAACCATCACCGTAGCAGCAAACAAACTCTAACCAATTACCATAACACCCAAAAAAAAAAAAAAAAACCATCAACAGTACATCATAATACCACATTTTACCAAAAAAAACCGCCATCACCTCACACCAAACAAACATCCCATAAAGAAACCAAGTCACCAGAAAAACACAGAACGGTCCCACTCTGACTGTACTTACTGACGTCCCCATTGAGGACCAACATGTTCCCAAACTGCTGCGAGTGTAGTATCTTGATGTTCTGATAGGCCGAGTCCTTGTCGTACAGCACGTGGTCGATGTCATACTCCACCAGCCGCCCGTCCGCAGTGGGCCAGTAGCGGTCCACGGAGGCCCCGCGGCTGATAGCTGGGAGTCTGACCACACATAGGTAGGATTACCGTCTGTACAGAACCCTCTAGACTTATTATCTGTCCCTGTAGACATGTCATCTGGAAAACCTTAAATAACTATACAATGTTGAACATAACTCATCTATTGTGTACAGAACCGCCCAGAATACTGTACTCCACCTGCGTTGTATTTAATGCTTCTTGTGCATTTCTGGTGGGATGTCAATTACATTTGCTCTGTACCTGTACTTTGCTAAATGACAATAAAGTTGAATCTCATCATCTCTCATCTCATGTACTATCCAGTCATTCAGCAGACACTTTAATCCAAAGCATTTTTATTCAAGGTCTTCAATTCAACGCTAGAAATGTGGACTGCCGGTCAAATGTGAGTGAAAGTAAGCAGTACAAAACCTGAGGGGAAAAGATCTTTAGAAGAGTCGTTAGATCTTTTCGGATTCCCAAGGAGAACACCCTTGATTGGACTGAATTTGCAACGCTTAGACCGTTTTGATTGTTTTTGTGGTGCATTTCCCACAGGCATGTTGCTTACACCCATGGTTAGTCAACAGTTTAGCTTTTTTTTATTGTTATGATATCATTGCTGGCACTGGCGCTGTGTGCTAGGATGGCACAACCGTTTTGTGTGACGCTACTTGCTTTCCCGTGCCCAGTTCCGTCATATCTTTTAATTATATCATTCTCTGGATTGCTTCAACCTCGCACGGACAGTGCGTATGTGTATTGACACCATCGTGTTGGAGCGTGTCGTAAACCAGAGCTACAGGCCCAACTACATGTTCCACCTCTAACCGAATCGCCCTTGCCCATCTGCTTCGCAATGATAACACACACACACATTTGTTTTATTATAGGGAGGGAATCGTTTCAGGCAGTTTCCTCTCTACGGAGTAAGGAGATGTTTGCATTTGCCAGGTACATTTTGAGCGTGGCATTTCCATATTTCAATACAGTGGTTGAAAAGCATTCAGTGCCAATGTGCGCCTGGCCATTTCTCAGAGTATATCAGAGTTCAGGATGAACACCGGCTGCCGGTATATTGGGCGTTTCCATACGACGTTTTGTTCACAAGTCACTAAGACACTGCGCCCCCTTAGTTATTAACTCTGGTAACGCGTATAGCCCTTGAGGGGAGCGGAGACAACCTTGGCTGAGATGGCTTGGCTTGGCGGAGATCTCCAGCTGTGCCTCAAGGACTTTTCCCTGATTTGATACTCTTTACCCTTTATTATAATAAACTCTTTAATCAACACTTGAAAACGAAATACTTCAACATGTTACAGATTTTCTTTTGACCACCCACCTTTTGACTCTGGTAATAATGCCTCGTAGAAGGTTCTCTAACTTTGTTTCCAGTGCATTTAAAAGCTGTGGGACAAAAAAAGAGCCCCTTTAACATTTGAACTTTACAACACTGTGCACAATAACATTTCGCCTTGACAGGCAAGCAATAGGTCGTCACGTCAAGTCGATTCAAATTACGATGAATACATAAAATTGTCAATTATCTGAGCACCTACATTGTCTACTTGAGCGCTGTCGTCGCCTTCGTAACACTGGAGATCAACAGTGACCAGCCCGTGCGTGTGCACACGCAGAACGACAAATCTGGTGAGAAAGAAGATAATGACAAGTGAAACGATTTAGAGAGGCCATTTTGTTTGGTGTGTAGAATGTTGTGAACCAAACAGAAAAGTAGATGCCTCATTTTTATTTATTTTTTTACGTACAGTGGCGTCCAAAAGAGAAATGATATGGTAGAAACAAAAAAGGCACTATGAAACCGTTATTTCAGCTTGGTTTTATGCCACTGTTATGTCTATTAATTATTGTACCATCTATCCCTGCAAGGAGGCATCCCTCTTATGTGTTTTACTTTAGAGGGGTTTGGGGGGGGGGGGGGGGGGGGGGGGTGTAACTTAAAACCTGAAATACAATATGCCCTTCAAAACGGCTCCTCCCTGGCTACAGGTTTGGCCAGGAGCCATCACACGTACAGATTACAAAGGAGTGCTGAGAAGGCTTGGAATGTAGCCCAGCCGTCAGACCATCCAACAGCTTTGTGTTGAGAGGGAATCATGTTTGATCAAGGTCAGTTTGCACCGCTGACTACAGACAGTGACCCAACGACTAGCAAACATTCATTTCCAATGGAATCCCAGCGGCACACGCCCACGGATAGGCTGGAGTCTGGACCCAGAGCAATATCAGCGGACTTCAACTTGATGAAAAGAAAAAAAAAAAATCTGATTTCACTGACAGATAATACATAGGGTACAGAGATGTTGCTCCCATATATCCATTGTGATCGCCTATGCTCTGAAACGCAAACCAGTAGCCTCTGGCTCAATATCAGCCCTAGGCAGTAGGGGCTGCTGGATTTTAAAGTGAGGGAGGAAGGACTGCGCGCTTGGTTGACATTGGCCTGCTTGCACTGTCAGTGGCCTATGGTGGCATAAGTATGTGAGACTCAAGATGTTTCAGGGTGTTTTGGTGAACTACAAACATACAAATCCACCAGTGCCAGCAATATACTTTGAAAGCTTGTTGGCAGCCTGATTTGGACTACAAGGGCAGAAGGAAAGGGTGCAAAGCCAATTAGTGAAATCAAACCTAATCTTGATTTGTAAGGCTAAACTCTGGGCCTATCATTGGGCCTATTTTTGCCCTCAATGACTGAAGCTATTGGTTGTAATTTTGCTTTGTTTATTTTCAGCTACATTTAAAATGCATCATGCTCTGAATCATTCAGAGTAACAAACAATTAAAAGAACAACAAGAACATTAATTCACAACTATTTACATGGGCTGTAAGCCTAACATTGTTTGAGGCAAATGTGGATGTTAATGGATGTTTCAGAATGTTCGTCATGGTGTTAGGCCAATTAAGATTGAGGGACTTCATTTATAGATCAAGTCAATTCTCCTCGCGGGCTCTGCAGCTCGGCCGTGGGCAGCCCGGCCGCAGGCTCCGCAGCCCGGCCGCGCTAGCAGCCCGGCCACGCGCTACGGAAACGCCAATATAAGCGAACAGAGCCGCACTGTACCGCAACGAACAGTAGCGCACCGCTCGGTGGAAACAAGGCATATGACTGAGCGTTGGTTCTCTTCGTTGGTTCTCGTAGTCTAGACTGGAGGGGATAACTCTTCCCTCCGGGCTGTTCCACAGCCAGGACTCCTGCTTATTGGTTCAAAGCGCAGCGAGGGCTCCTTCTTATTGGTTCATAGCGGAGCCAGGGCTCCAGCCTATTCGTGAATAGACGTAGGCGGGATCCAGATCCCTTAGCTAGTCACACCCACTCAGAGGAGGACTTTCCTCCTCTCTCCCATTGAACCCCATGTTATTCACCGGCCACCAACACTTTCGGGGAAATGAATGGGAGTCGTCAATAGGCGATAGGGCGGGGGTGCAAATGTCCCTTTACCCAGGGAAACGAACATTACATATACAAATGCATTAAAGTAGTCATATTTAAGGGCATTAATTCATTACAGTAGTCTGGGCAAGCTACATTTTTTATTCTCAACAATGTTAAGGAGGATCTTCCTCCATCCATCCTCTCCTCCCTGGAGAGGACTCCACTGGCCAGAGGTAACCCCCGGCCAAGGACTTGGCAGCCACCCTTTGATGTCGTCGTCCGAATGCAACTGCGGAAGTGTGTGCGCATGAGTTCACCAAAACGACTTTGATAGTCAAAATTCAACTGACCTTCCCTTTTTGCCTACGAAGGTAGCCAGGTGGCCGTGTCCCTCTGTGTCGTGGACAGTCTCTGTCATTTCCTGCTCCTGAAATATGGACTGTAGACCATGGACTGTCGAAGTACAGTCAGCTGGAGAGAAACCAAAGCACAGGGTCAAAAAAACGACAAGCAGACATTTATTATACTAAAATGCCGTGCTTACAATTTGCAAAAATAAATCAATGGCGGTATACATTTATATAACTGGCTAAACCCAGTGTTTTGAAACTGCGATCCCAGCAGCAATTTTCAGTAATGTTGACATTTATTTATTCCCACAAATGCTGTACCTTCCTGGTACCATTATCCATAAAGAACTTTCAAAGTTCGTAGATGACACAATTCTCAACTTTGTCTCCAAAAACCAATATTTGAGCATGTCGTTCAACACAATAAAGTTCAGTCAAACCGAAGCTTCCTCGTGTTAGCATGCAGTAGCTCAGGAAGTAGAGCGGCTCCTCCTAGCTGAGTGTCGAGGTGTCCCTGAGCAAGTCACCTTACCCTAACTGCTGTCCCGAAATTAATGAATGAGTAAGTATATATATATATATATATATATATATATATATATATATATATATATATATATATTAGAGCTGTCAGTTAAACGCGTTATTAACGGCGTTAACGCAAACCAAATTTAACGGCGTTAAAAAATGTATCGCGCGATTAACGCAATTATTTTATAAAAAAAATAATAACTTTTTTTTTCTTTGGCTCAAAACAAAGAAGCAGTAGCCTGACTGCTATGTTCAAATGACATTTGTTCAAAGCAGTCGTTTAATTGCACTATAGGCTCTTTTTTGTATCGTCCTGTTTTGATCAGTATATGCCAATGTTGTTATCAATAAAAAAAGCATTTGCACAAGGCAAGCCGATGCACTTCACCATGTTGATAAAATAATTAAAATGAGAAGAATTATGGGACAAAAAAATCAAGGGATATTTAGCATAGAAAAATTATTTGCGATTAATCGCGATTAATCTTGAGTTAACTATGACATTAATGCGATTAAATATTTGTATCGCTTGACAGCTCTAATATATATATATATATATATATATATATATATATATAAATAAATGCAGTCCATTTACCATTTACAGTAATGTGGTTCTCTTGGAGCTATATAAAATCGGTCAGTCTCTTGTTAATAAGAGGCATTCTGTGTCAAAACTTTTTACACTCTGAAAAACAGGCCCAAAGCATTTTATTTTTTAAACATGGAGAAAGGGATTGTACTCCCAGAGCTTAGTTGCCGGACTGCCGTCGAGCTACCCCCGCCAGAATGCTGCCGGAAAGCTTTGGCGGCAGTTCAGCTCCCGGAGTACACCGCCGGAGCTGCCGGACTGCCACCGAAACTTCGGTGGCAGTTAGCTCGGCGGGGAGCTCGGCGGAAGTCCAGAAGCTCAGCTCCCGGAGTACAATACCTTTCTCATCCATGTCGCGGTTAATGGACTTCAGAGAGTCACGGCCAACGTCCCTTTCCCCCAATTCTTCTCAACCATGGCCGAGATATCCCCCACTACGGGTCTTTACTTGTTGTGGAAGTACCAGAGACGTCAGACGCAGTCTTTATGATTCATAATATCATCTGAGGGGCACATAGCTTTTTGGCCGTGATAATAGATATAATATTATATAAATACCCATAAATAATATTATTATTATTATAAAATATTATATAATATTATAGAGCTCCCGGAGTCCGTAAATTGCAACAATCCCTTCTCCTCCATGCTGTGGTTCAGTCAGACAGCTCATTGGTCAATGGGCAGCAGCTCATTTGCATTAAGGCTACAGACACCAGAAACAGTGCATTCTGAAGGGACTGAAACAGAGGGTAAAAAGCTATTTCCAGCAAACGGCTTCAAAAACATGTTTTCTGGAACTCAAATACTATGTTTACTTGTTGGGAAAACACCATAATATGCCGCCTTTAAACTTTGGTCAGTGGTTCCCAGATCTCTTTCCTTGGTAAAGTTCAAGTGTTTCCACAACAACCCCTGCTACAGGAAGGAATGCAGGTCTTGGACAGCAGACATTGACACATCCAATGAGGAGCAGTCAGTCTTCCTGCAACATACAGTATTCACTAGGGCTGTAACGATACAAACTCACGATTCGGTTTGTATCACAATTTTTGACCCACGGTTCGATACATCCCACAATTTTTTTAAATTTAAAAAGCATTTTATTTAATCAACACACATATATATATATATATATATATATATATATATATATATATATATATATATATATATATAGGGGTGTGAATCTTTGGCCTCAGACGATTCGATTCGATTAACGATTCAGTAGCTGGCGATTCGATTCAAGGACAATTTTTTTTTTTTGGAACGATTCGATTCGATTCTGTAAACCACGATTCGATTCAGTAACTTTGAACCAAAATTCTATATCCGTGAAATAAACATGCAATAATGTGACACCCCTTGTCAATTTTACCATTATTCTTTGCGAAGCCAAAATGCTTCCACACTTTGGATTTCAAGTTTGCTGGTGCATTAACAATCTCACTGCCGCTCTCTGCCATGTTTGAAATGCACCAGTAGAGGGTGAGCGAGAAAAAAAACCTCTTGTGGGACTTCCTTGCAAGCTGACTAGCTGATGACAGAGTTACGGATTACCGAGCTGCACTTCACAAAATAAGCGTGTAAACTAAGTCTTAAAACATTACCGTATTCTCCGCACTATAAAGGCGCACCGGAGTAGCCTATAAGCCGCAGCAGCTAAATTGAATGATGTGTACATATATAAGCCGCACTGGACTATAAGCCGCAGGTGTTTTAATGTTTAATTACCATTAGGGCTGGCCCGAATGCCATTTTTCTGGCTTCGGATACTCGTTGGTTTTTCCAAGCGAATATTCAAATACTCATTCCAGAAACCCCCCCCCCCCCCCCGCTTGAAGGTAGGTTTGCAATGTTGACATTAGGCTGGTAGATCTCGGGAGGTTTGGCTACTTGAAAAGTAGATCTTGGGTCAAAAAAGGTTGGGCACCCCTGCCGTAGATGCTCAAGATGAGCTGTGACTATTTTGACTCTAGCAAACGCACCCTACACGTTTTATTTTTGTAAATAGTTCAAATTTTTTCATGAATAAAACTTCAAATTCATGTTGGTTGTTGTGATTTGTTTACTAACCCAAGTGCTGTTATACTAAAGTAGGCCTACTGTATAAGATAAACACTTATTTCAACTGGGGAGAAAAGGTTGAGTACAAATACTTGATATGCTGAGCTACTGTAATTAGCAAATGTTTTTATGTTTTTTTAAACGAGGGCAGAAACCTTAACTAGTCAACGTATCACGGGGATATGTTTGCACAAAGTTTGCTCGTGCTACCACTCGCGCAAGGACCATGGGTCATACCCCCTCCAAAAGGAAACAGGCGGGCGGGCGCAATGCACTGTGGTAGGGTTTCTTACTTTTGAGCCAGAGAGACACTTTCTGCGTTTTCTCAGGCTAGGATGAAAAAAAAAACGCATTTATAATACATAGAATTATTTACTTCATATAACCTTCATATCTCCCCCGGTGAAGTATCCCTTTAAAACTGTTTAAATTCACACAAATCAATGAATCAGGAACTTATTTTCCAAACAACCATTGGAATCCTCGTGCAAACATGCAAATAAAGATACTTGAATTAACATTTATAAACATGGGGGTCTTACGGGATAGTTTATAATATAAACACCAAATGTATATTATTGTATTATTATATTATTTATTTAAAAAAAAATCCCTCTTTCATGGTAACACATTGCTCATTTAATCTCATCAAAATGTGAGCAACATATAAAGTTTGTTTGGTTGTTTTAGTCGTGTTTAGACCATATAACAAAAGGTTAATGATTTAACTTTTTATTTTGCAGATTGGTTATAAAACAGCATACCTTAATAAACACGTCTGCAACTATGTTATTGTTTTAATGCAAAATAATACACTTGTCATTCTAGCAGAGATCGCCTGCGAGCAAGTTTATATTCTAGGTCGGCCTGTGACCTAGAATGAGAGAGCATATTTGATTGGCTACAACGACATCGGCCAAGTGCAGTGAAACGTGAAAGTCTCGAACATAAAGCCAGGACACTGATAAACGAAATTATTATCGTTTAATATTCAAATCCCCAATTATCGTGTGTTGCAAAAGATTGGGAACTGTATTTGGCTCTTTTTTTTTATTTTATTTTTAAACACAACCTAGTGGTTTACTTCCCATCTGTGCGGTGCGCAAAATGCCATGCTGCATGCAAAATAACGACCCAGTGCAACCAACATGCTTATTACACGTCCCAGCAATGCTGGGTCACCAGTAACAATATGGTCCAGTAACCAATCAATCAGCCAACCAATCATGCGGCCAATCGATCACCCTCTCTCTGCCCATAAAGACACCACATTACATTACATTCCTTGTTAGGATGTACCCTTTTGTACCCTAACTTTAAGTTGAATAGACAGGTGTTCGTCTAGCACTAATCAACAGCAGTAACGTTGCGAGTATTCCTGATCAAGTTTCTCCCTATATTGCGAGTCGTATCGAATTACCTTGAAAATACCAGGGGGAAATAAGTTTATATACTGTGCAATTTATTTTAAAAGAATTAAAAAAAAAAAAAAAACACACACCAACAACTGCGTGCCAATCCTACTTTATGACACCTCCGCTGTCATTAAAATAATTTGGAGAAGTAAAAATGTGCGTGATGATGCAGACGCGAACTCGTGTCGGCAGAAACGTGAATTTTAGCGGACAGCTAATAATGCTACATGCTAAGCACATTATTGACAGACTGAAAGTAACCTAAAGACATCAGGGTTTGACTGTCATTATCGGCGCCGTTTCAAATGAGCTGGATGTGTTTTCTGAAATAAACTATCGCGCTTACGATGAACCACAGAAGCGGGTTTGTCACAAAGTAAAGACGCCACATTTTAGGACTCGTTTCATCCCGAAGCCCGTGTTTCCATTACAATAATCTTTTAACATGCAACCTAGCCCATTAATGCGGGCTAGCTAGCTAGCATAATGTGTTCTGCTGCAGTGCCCGTTACCGGCATGTCGCACAACAGATCCGGTACTCGTTGTTTCTTACCTGGGGCAGAGAGCTTGAAGTCAAGGGTATAATGTCGCAAAGCCATAATTGCCTACAACCATCAGCCATGCCTGGGTTAGCAGGCAGTCGGCGGTAAACGGGTAATCGCGGGGATTGAGAGCACAGAGCAAGGGTCCTATCAGTTGCGTGTGCGGTGTGCTGGAAGCTACATTCTGTAGGGCAGTAACCTCGTTCGCAGGCGTCCTCGTCTCTCGACAGAACGCCTAGGACGGGATACTCTAAATCAGCGTTATTGCCGAGAGAGAGGGGGCGGGACGTTCAGTTAAACAGTTTTTTAGCGGAGAGGGCAGAGAGAGGGCGGGACTTTCCATAGAGGGATATCCGCTTCCGTTACATGTTTCGGTTATTGCTTTGTCCAATTTTCGTCAAAATTCACATTAATTCTCATTGTCATTGTTGCTATTATTTTATATCATGCTTTTACTGTTATCGCCCCGGAGTATGTTAAGAGGCGTACATTACTTATAGGAAGTAAAACACCGGAAATTGCGTTGCGGTAGACCGGTATAACACTGCAATACAGGCTCCTCTCTCAGCCTAGTGCAGGTAGGTCTATGAGCGCTGTCCTGCCACCTCCGGGCAGGAATATACTATTGGACATAGGGGCTCTGCCATGTGGATGTGTCATGTAGTGGGAGTGTCCTGTAGTTTTGTGTATTATTAGCGGGTAAAATGCTTAAATGGAGCTGTTATTCTAGAGAGAGTTACATTTGGTTGTTAAGTTAGAGTTATGTTTAGGTATAAGGTACGTAGGTCAGAGATGGTTAAGTTTATGTTTGGGTTCGGATTAGTTGTGGTATTTTTAAATAGGGTTACGTTTAGGTATTTGTTTAGAGATTGTTCAATATAGGATTTGGATTATGGTTGGTTTAGGTATTTTAGATGTGGTTAAGTATTCTTGCCGTAATTACGGCCAATAACACGCCATCCCGTAGGTAGGCCTACTGGTTATTTTGGGGGGTGTATCGCTTAGTGAAAGGGGTGTGTTATGTAATTATGTGGGTGTGCCCGCAGATACTCCCTTCTCGCCTAGGGGGTTATGCCGCCTTCAAAACAGCTCGGAGGGTTGCGCTTCTTTGCTTAATCAGTTTAATTGGGTATTACAACTGCTTGCAATGGTTGAACATGAGCGAGAATTGATCAGGTGATGTTTATAATTGTAATCTATAATATAAATGCAAATGTTAGAATGGGTGTTAATGGTGTGTTCCTGAACCCTCGGATGCCCTTCCGAGTCAGTAGGCAGAAAATCTCCCAGCTTTCTTGAGGCACTTCTCGGAGGCACGCCCCCTTTTTGTCTTCGTCTCTGGGAATTCAGAGAGTAGTACGAGATCAGTGATGACGCTAAAAAGAGTCAAGATTTTCTTTGTATGCCTATTTGTACCACGTTGGTCATTTTAATGTCTGGTCACATGAAATTCAGTGCACTCACGTACTGGTCTCATTAAAAAAAGGAAGGTAACATAATAAATAAAGAAAATACATTCAACATTTCGTTCACTCACTACATTCATGTCGTCATACACTATACCGTTAACTTAGTGCCATTGTATGCCTAAAAATAGTATGCCTTAAAATAGTAGTGCAAATATGTAAAGTGCTGAGCATTGCATTAGGTGTGGATGTCACTGGTTAATACTGTCGGACTAGTGGATTTATTTTCAGTGGATTTACATTCATTGCATCGTTGATCGGAAGGGGTATTTGTTGGCATGCAAACATCATAACAAGGGTTGATTTGCATGCACGGTGACTTGAACCTCTCACAGAAAATGTAGGTCTATAGGCTACATATATACAAATTACACAACACACAAATTATGAATGTTTGTATTCAGAGGCGTGATTATTTATTGATCAAAAATGTTTTAATGAATTGTACAAAAGTCTTCCATTTTTTTTTGTTAATCTGTCTCAATTGTTATCGTCAGCGGCACATCTGATTCCATTTCAAAGTGTCTCGCTCTCTTTTCGGATCAATAATATTTGTTTGCAGGTTCAAATGCCCTGGGACAGAAAGCTTTCCTAAAACAACATTTAAATCTGTTTCTGTCCAAGGAAACAAACAGTTATTTAATAAGCCCAGGATCAGTACGAATGTACACGATAAAATGGGCTACCGTAGGATAAATTGCCAGGATTAAATGTGTGCAATCGGCGCTCAATAGAGAGAGAGAGAGGCCTGTTGGCCTCTAACCATTAGATGGCGCCACAGCGCCGTTGTTTCAACGCAGGTGGTTAATTAAACGCTCACGCACACACACAGACATACACACACAAAAACATGCACACACAAGGATTTTCCTCCGCATGTGTGCATTTCAAAATGTCCAGCTATAAGTAAGTATAAGTTATATATGAACAACGTATAAGATAGCCATTCCTGCATGAACTAATCATCGTTTGGCAGGAAAGTAACATTCCCAGTGACTCCAGTCACTCCAAATTCCATGTTTGGCACAGCAGTCAGCGAGTTTCGAGCGAATCCTGTAGCAAAACCTCTCTGCATCAGATGGGAGCGGCATCCTCAGGCTTGTTTCCGTGGTTACGGTCCCCTTTGTCTGCCGGGGACAAATGGAGTCAGTGTCATCCTCCTCCTGCGATCACATCTAACAGATTTTTGGGCTCTCAACTTCCATAACAGTAACCTAGTAATACCTTGTTTATACTTTATTAATTTATTATTATTTATGAATAAAATACAAGCTACTACTGGGCTAGTGTACCGGCTCTAGGGTGTTTGTCTCACAGCCGTTACTGGGTTTGATCCCCAGAGAGGTTAGCCTGCAGCCAAACCTGTGTGGTGATCCCAGAGAGCAAGATGCACCAACCCACCGCACATGCTTCTTACATGACATATACCCACTCCCTCAAGGGTATCCATGACAACAGCGGAGTGGACCAGAGCTTGTGTTCAAGGGGAGAAGGTTGCCTACCCTCGGTTGGCTGCCGTTGGATCTATCTGAGCTATGCTCCACCTCCCATTGCAGACAGTGACCGGGTACCCTCCCAACTGGTTGTGTCCACTCAAGCTGCAACCGGGGCTCCACATCGCTCTGTAGGGCCACATATGAACACATACAGACACATACATACACACGCATGTATATTTGAACATATGATAGAAGTCAACAAGCAGGATTTGAGGGAGGCCACCTGCTCCTTAAAGGGTTAGCCGGTGGAAGGGGGTGAGTTGAAACAAATACAGCCTTTTTAAATAGAACAGCTTTTTAGAAACAGACACTTCTTTTGCAAACTTTTAAACATGAAGTTTGTTTAAGATAGGATCAAAAAAATAGCAAAAAAACAATTTAAGTAACTATAGGATAAAAATATATAAGAAGCAATTAGAAGGGAAAAATATCATGAAGATCCAAGAATCAGGATGGATTCATCGATTACACGCACCACAACTTTGAGGCTGAGTTCTTCTGTGGCCGCAGGCTTCACTGCACATGAAAGGAGACATCCATGAGTCATATCAGGGTTGAGGAAGTGTACTGGCTGCATAAACATCATGAAGTGTGACGAATGTTTGATATGGTACATTGAGTACCAAAGGAAAGGGGAGTATACCAAACCTACCATGGTTATGGATTTTGAGATATAGATACGCCGGTTCGGATGCCCTGGTGGGAGAAGAACTGTTGACGCAGATGCTGACAAGTGAAGACACGGGGAGCTGGCCCCTAGTGAACCTGCATCCTCTGCGGACGTCGTCATGGAAGATGTATTCGGGACATTCCTGGGTGGCCCCAGAGTCAACGTACCTTGGGGATTACAAATAAACAATGACCTTAACTATTACCAAGAAGTTAAGGAAATTATTTATGCATTAAATTATTTTTCAAATATAGAAATAAATAGAATGGTGGAATTAACCCGTGAGAAGAGATAGGTGTACTGCAGAGTTGTGTGAGGTGTAGTGTTGAATCGTGTTAGTCGTAAAAGCGTACGTATAGTAGAGTATGGTAATATAACGTAAAGTGTAGTAGAGTACAGTTATGTATAGTTATGTATAGTAATGTACAGCAGAGTATCGTAGGGTACACAGTATAGTTATGTATAGTAGAGTAGAGTATAGAGCAGTGATTCTCCCGTGGTGGGTTGCGGTTCATAAGTTGGTGGCGGTGTCACACCAGAATTGTACCGGGGGCGAAAAATTGTACCGCCTACTTCTGAGTGAGTCGCAGAGCATATGCCAAATCTTAATTTTTCGAAAATAGTCAATGAATTAAATAATGTCTCAATGTTATTTCCTTTTTTAATGGCTTACTATTTCATTGAGATAACCCCCAATTGTTGTAGCTTTTTGTTTGCTCAACGTTTTAACAGTACATGAAGCACATTGTTGGTTACTACAATATTGGTAAATGAATGTTGTACGTTCGGGTCGTGACTTCATGACCAATGACTCATGTGGGTCCTGAGTCTAGACAAGTGGTATAGAGTATGGTACAGTATAGCTATGTTGTCGGAGAGTACATGAGTATGTATATGTTATGTGTCAGAGTACTGTAGCAGTGGAGTAGAGTAAAATAGAGAGTATTTATGTAGCGGAGAATACAGAGAATAAGGATAAGTAGGATAAGTATCTATCGTCGATATGAGTATAAGGGCGTACCAGTAGTAGAGGCGGTGCAGTGAGGTGTGGTTGGCTTGTTCCCACGTACACTCAGTGTACTCCATCCTGTGGAACACACAGCCCAGCCGCTGCACCACAGCACTACCCCGACCTGCAGCGGGAGACAAATAAACAATGAACAAACAGCAGCCCAGTCACATAAATGACCGCTCATTATTACACGTAACCCTAGGTGGCAGCATGATGTGGTGGTTAGGGAGTTAGAGTCCTAGCATAAAAGTTATTAATTACGTTTATGACACGGCTCTTCTCAATGCCACCAGTCATCATATGGCCCAGTCAATTATATTTGATAATTCCCCATTGCTCAGTATAATTGACCGCGTCTTTCGTATCACTCCGCAAGTAGTCCGGCGACTTATCAACCCAAGCGTAGGGCCCTATGAAATCAGCGATAACGGAAACCCGGACGGAATCACGGAATTGGACATTAAAAACGGAATCAACTGATAATTTTTTTTTTTTTTTTTTTTTTTTTTTATTAAGCAGGAAAGTATTAAAAGTAACAAAGTTAAAATTTAAAACGGGCCTGTCTTAGTAAAATAACTGATTTCCAGCAGGTTCCTGTTCTTCAGCACATATAACATGCAACAGGGACAAGGCACATCAGACGTCACATTTACAATATGCAGCGGAATGCAGCGGAATTCGCCATTATTTTGGTGAAATTCAGTTTCGAGGGAAAAGGGAAACAACACAGGTGACATTAACGTCACAGAATGTTTAGCAGTCACTCGCACAACAATGTTAAAAAAAAATCCCCGGTCCACCGTGCAAACAATAGGTCCCGCTCCGGGAAACAAGAAGCCGAAGAAGAAGTTGAAGCGCCCGTAATTCGGTTCTAACCCCAAATTCAGAGCCGAACAATATCCAAAACACTTCTATCACTCAGGTGTTTTGTAGAATATGTCAACATACTATCGATTGGAAACGCAAAGATACGTGCGATGACCACTTGAAGTCCAAAATCCATATGAAAAACAATGAACGCCGTAGCCAGGGCACGCCCCTTCAAACAACAATTTGAGTTTATAAAAAAAGAGTTTATAAGCACTTTAATATTTATGTCATGTTTTTATTTGAAGCACTAAAAACAGTGCAATGTTGTGATGTTTTAATAAATGTAGTCTTCTATCTGATTAAATTGTATTCGTTCGCACTTATTTGACACTCGTTCTGATGATTTTAAGTGTAAAAACGGAATTAATGAAAATTAAAACGGAAAAAATGGAATTTGGAAAAAAATAAAACGGATTTCATATGGCCCTACAAGCGTACACGGTTGCTAAGCGACGTCAACGTCTTTGGCTGACTATTTCTCTGCTGATCAACACTACGAATGCTGGAAACAAATTGTAAAAAGACACACCGTGTGAAGTTATTTTTTGGTTTTGGCAAGTAGCCGTGTAATAAGCGGGATAATGTATAGAACGTTGCCGGTCATTATCGAAAATATGCCCTTTCAGGGCGAAGCAAGACACCTCCGCTTTGCGTCGGTGTCCGGTTCGCCCTTTCGGGGCTTAGGTTCATACATTTACATTATCCCTTACATATATGATGTATCTGAAATACCAACACTTTGGATGATAGCATCTGCTAAACGAAATAACAACATAGCAACAGTCCCATAAGAAAAGGCTAGTGAAGGGTATTACAAGCCAATCTTTTGATGTTAAATAAGCTTCTAGCTTTTCTTGTTCGAGGATACCCCCTTCCAGAGTCAATTGGTGCAGAATGGGGCAGAAATGTAACAATAGAAATTAACTATCATATCAATTGTTATTTATGGGAACACCATATTTAATTGAAAACTGATGCATATACTGTTAACGGACCGGGATAAATGCTGACCTACTAATATGAACCATAATTCAGATATACTAGTTGAATACTACCTTTCAACTCTATGAACAGCCTTTTAACATAAAGTTTCCTTAAAGCTGGGGTAGGCAACTTTAATGGGGAAAAATGCCAACCCATCCCTTCAGGCTTCCCTCTTTGCTGGAAAAGGTCTACATTACCAGGTGATCTGACCACTTCTGCGTAACGCGTGCTCTTGACTTCCGTGTACTTGGTGCATGGACCGTTCAACAAGGAGTGCACTCTGACTTTAAGTTCTTTTGACAGGTCGACCTGGATGCGATGACTGGTGCTGGGGGTTCGGATAACCTTGCAAGGGACACAACAAAGACACGTTCAATAATGTCGATAATCGTTGAAATGGAAACAGTACTGTCAAGCAGATGTACTGTTACTTTAAGAAAGCTGTCCTCAAGTAGTAGTAGAATTGCCACCAAAAAAACGTTATTCTTGTAAAAGTAAAAAGTCATTAACGATTTTAAGACTTGAAATTACTTCATTGCTTTTAACTTAAAGTTTTCCAGAAAATAATGGTGAAGCAATAATGTGTGAGTAGGTCTATCTGGACTTTTTCAAAAAACGCGGATTGATGAGTAATCATTAGTAATTGATGACAGACTGAGACTTGCATTCTTCTTCGTTTAGACAAAATGAATGTATGCCCTTTAGGCCTGACGCATGCTTTCTAAAATGTAACTAAGTCGATTAATTAATTCCAAACCGAATCCGCGAAATTACATTTGAAAAATACTTACACACTTAGCCTAAATTAAAAAGCTATTCAATCAGACATTTCAGTTGTTTTAATGAACTTATTTTCCATATTGCTGATAACGATATGATATGAACAGTGGATTTGGGTGATGGGTTCGTAGAGAATAGCCCACTTACAGACCACCGGTTGAGGTAGGTGTTGAAGTAAGTGAGGTAGAAGCGGACTCTGCATGCGGGGTCCATGAGGGCTCCGTACGGAGCGCTCCACTTGACGAGGAGGAGCCCCAGGTAACCCGGATCCGTTATGTCCAAGTCATGGGGAGCTTCCACTGAAGATGGGCAAAGTGAAAACAACGTGGAACGAGGTTTCACACGTGTAAAAAAAGAAGCTACAAATTGAAATCGAAAAGGCATATAATAGCCAATATTTTTTTTTTTTAGTTTTTTCCTTTTCCCTATTCCACCCCACGTTACCTAGGCTATACAATATTTCATATTTATATAGAAAACCAAATATAATTAAAAGTTAAAAAAATTAGACACACATCAATATTCCCTTCACATAGGCCTAATTAAACGATGAATGTAAAGGTAACTTACATGTGTGCGTGTTGTATACCAAACTGGAGCTGGACTGTAGTTGAAAGAAAAGCAGTAGCAGTGACGACCACGTGTATCGCTCCATCACGTTGAGGTGGAAACAAACCAACTGAACACAATTCTAAATATTGTGCACAAATAAGACGGGTGAAAGATACTTCTGTAATGAGAGACGGGTCGCTCCCTTTCTCTAAAAGCAGCCTATAGAACACACCCATTCAGGTCTCTCTCTCTCTCGCTCTCTTTCTCTCGCTCTCTCTCTCTCTCTCTCGCTCTCCATGGTTCCACTTTTGCATATTTTCAAATCTTATCAAATTTTTTTTTTAAAAAGGATGTTGGTAGCCTACTGTCTGTTAAAATGCGATAAAGAGTTACCTTTTTAACATTATTGTTGGTTGATATACAATACAATTAATAGGTAATTAAATAAACAACAATATCAGTGAACGTAAAAATAAAAGTGAATGAAGCAGAATACTGAACTGAAATTAAAATAATAGATATGGATGGCAAAGAAATTAATTTTGTTGACCTTGTTTGTTTATTTTTTTTAAGAAACCTTTCAAATTTATACAGATAGTATTTACAGAGGTTGACAGGTTTTTGTATTTTTTCATGCATTTCAATTTGTCATTTAATGAAAAAATGCATACACCTTCACTCTTCGGTTCTGTTGTCTTTTTTATTTACAAAAATAGGCACAGCCAGTGAAGCAGTATGGCAAAAGCACGGACAATTTTAAGTGTGTGACCGCCCTGTTTATACTTGAAATCTGGTCACTGAGACTTTCTAGAATATAGGCGGCACTAAAGCTTAAAATATCCGACATGCTTTACCCTGTCGGACACTGCCAACCACATTATCCGCTCCCCAGCCACATATGAATTCGCAGTGCACTTCTTTACTCGTCTCACACAATATAGCCTACGACAACACCAACATGTTTCTTTTCGGATAAGTTTTATTCAGCGCTTCCAGGTCCTTTTATCGGACGAGAAGCTAAAGAGCTAGCGCTCTTGTGACGAACCACTTGCTTATCACGTTCACGTCACTCCCAGTGGCTAGGGGCTAGGATCTGGGTGTGTAGTCTTTCTAATTACATATGTTTGTATTGCCTTACGTGTACGTTTCTACGTGCCGTTTGTGGCACAAATCAAAGGGGATCATGAAAGACAATCTTTTGCCGTTGACTAACGTTACGTACATATTTTTTTCCAAAATTAGGTCCCATGTTTGTCCACCGTAAAGATAGCGACACCGGGCTCTCTCTATTGTTCTCCCAGTGGTCAAATCTTTTGTTTTGTTGTACAATTCCATGTTTTGTTGAACCATACCCAATCTAAAGTGTCTTACCATTCCATGCAAGAAACAGTTCAAACTAATTTCTGACTACATTGTAAAAATGACAGTTTGGTCATTAACATGTTCCCAAAGGATTGCCAAAAGGTTGTAGCCTGCCAAATAAAACATGACATTTTATTTTTAAAATAACATTCGATTTGAAAGATTAGGCTACAAATACCCGTGTTCGACTCAATGTTGAATAACACTAGGCTTCCTACAACTGAAAAGGCTACAATCTGCGGTTTGATCATTTATCTTTGTCTCTCTGGTGCAGCATTTTTAGAACACATTATTTGCATTATGGTTATTATTGATGGAACAGATAAATGTTCACGCTCACAAAGATTTGACCAATTATCAATTCATGTTATCTTTTTTTGGCCCATTAAATAACTAAGCCTATTATTTGAATAAATGGATGCTAAGCTGATAGTGAAACAAAATAACAGTAAATTAACAGTCATAGTCACAATTTTACATGTTTTTGATGCGGTGTAATGGTTTCACAAAGCTGAAGTATGATAATAATCTCTTGAATCAGCAAAATACTGAGGTTTTTCTGCTGAGTCAAGAGAACAGAATGCGATTTCCCGGATTTTCAGTTAAAGATGGGGCAGGCAACTTTGGAGCAAACAGCCAGAGAAGATTTTGTCCAACCGTCAAATCCCACACCTCCCTACAGGCCAGGCCACCCTCGAAAGCCACACCTGGATTTGTGTGCGGCTAGCTCAAAAGCTTTAGCAATAGGTCTGCCTCCTTGTGGTGGACCCTGGTCCTGCGTAATGAGTGCACGGGCAGAGTGTGTTCAGGTAGGCAGGTAGCTATGTTGGTAGGTAGGTTAGGTAGGTAGGTAGACAGGTAGGCTATTCAGTCATGTCATTCTAGCCAAACTGAATGATTAGACATGCTCAGTCCAGGCCTGCAGCCGCCACAGATACTGGCTTATGTTCTGTTTTTGTCAGAGCATCGAATTTATTGATTGCTGTTGGGATGCAAAGAAAATGTCAACAATTATAACAAAAGATGCTTCTAAAATAAATTGACCACACAAGCTTTAAGGTGATTGCATTTCAAAGTGGTAACAGGATAGTGCCATTGCTATTTAGTGTCCCGCTCCCAGTCAAAAGGGTCTGGGTTCGATCCCCAAATCCATTGTATCCTTAGGTAAGAGGCTTTGTAACCTGTATACCTGCTGATGAAACGCATCCAAATGTACTTTTTCACTTTTGGTCAAAAAGCACTAAGAGTAAGCATATAGAGTGCAAGATCGAGCAGGTCAGTCGGAGTAAAGTTAGTACACACACATCTGTCGTAAATTAAGATAGATGTAAATTAATGATAATAAAATGCCAAGTAAAGCCGAGCAGTCCTGACACACAAGTTGGCCTGGGGAGCTGTTTCCCGAGTGTCCTCTTATATCAACCCACAGAATAGAAAAACCAAGGATTGCACTGGGGGGTAGCCTATCGGGTAGGCTACATTGGCAGGTTTTACGGGGCTGGCTTTGTTATACCCATTCAACTACAATGCAAAGATCGTACAATTAGCATAATTTTGGCAACATTTTGGTTGAATTTTGGTACAATTCGTAGCGATGACAGTGAGCATTGAAAAGCGGTACTGCAGTTTAAATTTAAATATTGGATAGGGCCTTGTCTGCCCGCCCCCGCCTATACCAAGGCTGGAAACATGAGCGGGATGGCAGGTGGAGGAGGCATGGCAAGCAACGACGAGTCTGACACTTTGTGGATCAGCTCATGTATACGTTTGCAATGGATGTATTGTTTGCAAATAATAAGCCAGCTGATTTAACATCCATCTTGAAATCCTACAGTGCTCTAAGCTGTCTTCATCTTTCAAATGCTATTCTGTTTTAGCAGGACTTTATTCATGGAGTGGTCATAGAGGACAAGGCTTTTAGGTTGGGTAGAATAAAGAAAAACCTCTGTTTATCCATCTGTTTGTTTGCTTGCTTATAATAAATTGATAATTAAACTGTCATAATACACAGGCCAAAATAAAATTTAAAATTATGGAAAATCCCGAGGACAACGGTGGCTTTGTTGTCGGAGACGTCAGTGTTACCCCAGCATGCTTGATTTGATTTTGGAAAGCAGACATCAACCTCAGCCTCTTCCTTCACTATTTTCCATTCTTGCGCTTAGGTCACTACAATATAATATTTGATTTCAGGGAATCATTTCTGGTTTGCATTGTTCTGACAGGGCTGCTAGGGAACAAAACAACTAACAAACAAGGTAGGGAAAAAACACAAGGAAACCCTTGTGGCCCGTTTGCATCTCCATTACAACAGGGCTTGAAGGTGTGCTTTAACTGACGAGGCGCTTGTTTTGAGTTGATGCCACAACACTAACTTATTGTATTTAGTTTTATATCATAACCTGATTTCAATTGTGATCAATTTGTTATCGAGACATTGACATTTAAATGGGCATTTAGGCCATTTATCATTGAATTTAATAGAATGTATATTAGGTTTGTTTCAGAGCGAAGCATCACACACAATTCAATCGGCGATGAGAAATTTAGTTTGAAGGATAGGTGGATATGGTCAAACAGAAATCACTGCTGTGTGCTAGTATCTTTATCATCATGAACCCCTTAGATTAGGCCGCTACATTACATCTATAGGCATCATTGAACAAAATGCCCTAACCCCCCTGAATATGCAATCCTGTTGCTAATTCATTTTGGAAGGAATGTGGAAGGCAAGAGTCGTGGGAAACAACGAGTCCATAATATGGAGTAAGATAAGGGTTGGCAAATTCGAGCTACTCCTTTTTTGGGTACACTCACAAAACACCCAACCTATTATTATTATTAAATACATAATTGAACGTCATAATGTGCATCAATTAGGCTGTCACAGTAATAGCAACAGAAATAACAACATATCAAGCAGTCCCGAACCATGAGCCATACTCAGCTTACATGACGACGCGTCTCAAGACACAAGAACACAATGTGCTCTTTGGCCCGACTCCGGAGATGGTTCATCTTGGGCCTGACTCATCACGTTTTAAACTGGGAGGTCTAATGGAAATGAAAATCAACGCACCATTGCTTGACTCACTGTTGCCAAAAGGGCCAATGGAAAAGGACTATCTGTTGATCCTAAGGTGTTCAACTCTTTGCTAGTTTGGGCTGAGATTATTGAGGTTTGCGTTCTTCATTTTGATATTGTGAGATGGGCATGTTTTGCTTGTCAGGAAAACATTCAAATAACATTATTCAGATGAGGAGATTTTATCATAAACTTTTTTTTTTTTTTTTTACATATTTGAAAAAGACACATGATGTGAAACTGAGTAAAATTGACTTACAGGTGTGTAACAGATAAGTGCTCTGGGATAACCTGAGCTTAACATGTCAATACCCTAAAAAGCAATATGCCCTGCACTGTTGAGAGTTTGGGAAATTACCTGAAGCTCAAAAGATGCTTGAAAGACAATCAAATAAAAAGAAACTCAACAACATTTTGAAACACAAAAAAGCAGAATATATAGTTGTATTATCGTGTGAAACAGCAGTTATTTTTTGTGGTTTATTTACTTTAACCCTGAATTTATTACTAATTGTAGGCATGATTTACAGACTACCCGAGAAATAAGATAGAGTTGACAAACTGAAGCTACTCCAGGTTTGTGTGTCTCCAGCAAACACACCCCATTTATTCTGTCTCCCTTGGCAACACAGGGTAAATAAATAACAAAAATAAGAAGAAAAAGAAACATACATTGAGCCTCATAATGTGCAATAAATTAAATGAAGATAAAAAATAACAACAATTTCTTGTCTAATTCAAAGCTCTGATTGCTCACCTGTACAACAACCTACTGCTGACGTATGAGATGACAGCAATAGATATAACGCGCACGCACACGCAGTTATTATGGACTCATTGTCCACAGTTTAGGCCTTTGCGTCAACCTAGGCAAGTGTCTATCCCACTTTAGCACACACACACACACACACACACACACACACACACACACACACACACACACACACACACACACACACACACACACACACACACACACACACACACACACACACACACACACACACACACACACACACACACGACAGGGAAATAAAAACAGGAGTTGGCTGCTGCCAGCTGTCTTCACACGAGAAGACTGGAGGGTGTAGTCTCCCCCTCCTGTCCTCCAACTCAGTCAGCTGGTAAGTCCCCCCAATCCCTCCCCCACCCGGGGTCCTCTCCATGACAACCAGGTCCTCACCTCCTAAAGGAAGGTTCCCTGGACCCCCTGGCATCACTCCACGGTCACCCCACCTCTCCCCTCCAGGGATGGGGGCTGGGGCTGGAGGCAGGGGGTCTGGGTGTGTGGCTAGAGCCGGACCACGCCCCTCCCCCCCCCCCACCTGGTGTGGTGGGTCAATCATCAGCCTCCAGCTGGGGGGTCTTTGAGGCGGGGAGGTCCAGGAGAGCCTGCACTGTCATGCCCACCTTCACCAGGCCACGCTCCTCCAGGATGTGGTGGGGCAGGCACAGCTGGTCCTGGGGAACACACATGCACACGCACACACACACACACACACACACACACACACACACACACACACACACACACACACACACACACACACACACACACACACACACACACACACACACACACACAAGATGGAGCCGTTATATATAGTATGCTGCCTACTGCGGATGCCCGCTGCGCTACACAGAAAGCTACCATTTTGCAATTCCGGGTACATGCTGAATTGGGCAAGGATAATAAAGTTCTGTCAAATGGAAACATGGCTTGCATATTACAAACATCTCTTATTTGAATATAGATATTTTACTTTTAAAAAATCAAACTATTCCGTGTGCCTCGTGTAATTGATATATTTCTTACATTCCTGCATTCTTGGATTTATACAGATGAAGGGAGTTGTTGAGTGGAAACTCATTGTTGGCCAGTATCTCTTAAACTACAATCAATCAAAATATGCACAAATAAATTGGGATGTTTGTAGTGCTTAATATGAGCAACCACATCCTCA
Source organism: Gadus chalcogrammus (assembly GCF_026213295.1). Taxonomy (NCBI): domain Eukaryota; kingdom Metazoa; phylum Chordata; class Actinopteri; order Gadiformes; family Gadidae; genus Gadus; species Gadus chalcogrammus. Next base: position 15,406,489 of record NC_079418.1, read on the forward strand.
AATACACTGTCCCCCTAACCCCTCAGTGAGTCTTAAAGAGGCCCCCAGCCTCAAATACACTGTCCCCCTAACCCCTCAGTGAGTCTTAAAGAGGCCCCCAGCCTCACACTACACTGTCCCCCTAACCCCTCAGTGAGTCTTAAAGAGGCCCCCAGCCTTACACCACAATGACCCCCTAACCCCTCAGTGAGTCTTAAAGAGGCCCCCAGCCTCACACTACACTGTCCCCCTAACCCCTCAGTGAGTCTTAAAGAGGCCCCCAGCCTTACACCACAATGACCCCCTAACCCCTCAGTGAGTCTTAAAGAGGCCCCCAGCCTCAAATACACTGTCCCCCTAACCCCTCAGTGAGTCTTAAAGAGGCCCCCAGCCTCACACTACACTGACCCTCTAACCCTGGGCCCTCAGAACTCAGGGTTAGGAAGTCTCCTAAACCACACACGGCGGAAACCTTCTGAAGTTACCAAAAGGAGGGATCAGGTTTGGGTGAAACAGATGTGTTCAAAACAAAAGAAAAGAACTCAAAGAAAAATGTCTATTGAGCCAGAGGGTCTGACGCTCTCTTTCATCCTTTGAGTGTTGAGAGCCAACATAATCATCAAACATCGCCGTCCCGTGAGTCCTCTTCCCTCTGTGGTTCATTTATTAGTCTTTCAGGTCTGAATAATTACTGACATTTTTGCCCTCAGGAAGAACAGCACTCGTCTGTGTACGAGAGAGCTGATTGTGGGTCAATAAACAATGCAATTATCTTATTACAGAGAGCTGCACAATGTTCCACAGAACTCACGCGTCTCTTCCCAGGTAATCAACTCACCTCCTCATTCCCTTGTATGCTGATTTGCATGATTTTTTTTGCGTGTACATATCAGAGTTCATGTTACAGTGAATAACAGTGACGGACATCGGTGGACGTTTGGAAGGTGCTGAGATCTGCCTCCTGTTCTTACCTGCGTGACGCCAAGCTTCTTACACGCGTCCAGGAAGTTCTCCACGTTCCGGCGGCACTTGGCCATGCTAAGCTTGGGCTGACCACCAGAGCACAGTGTTAGCACTCAGTACACATAGGAGACATCAACGACATTGTTGGCAACCGGAAAAGATCTGTTATTCACATTCAAAATCAATATTTTGCACCTTTGTTTGATAAAAAATTATATTAGCAAACTATTAGCATTCTTTTGTCTTCGATTCTTGACACATTATTTATTCTTACATCACAAAAAGAACAAGCTTCTTACTTATATAATCATTGGACAAAGAGAGCCCCTTAAATCACATTCTAGAGAAACATTCTTAAACGTCTTTATGTGATCCCCTTTACACTGTGTATGCACATGTATATGTCATGCATTCTTGGCATTCAGCCGTTCTAAGATAATACTTGATAGAGCCCGCGTGCGGGTACATCGCGGTGCTGCCGTCTCACCACGGCGGGGGAGGGCATGTGGATGCTGGGGACGGAGCGTGGGCTGATGTGATTGGCCAGGTGGCTGAGCACCACGCCGTCCATGAGAGCCGCGCCCACGTCGTCCGGGAGGAACACCTTCAGTCTGGACTCGATGTTCTGCAAACACACGTGCGCAGCCTCGTGGTCACCTCCTATAGCCACCCACTGCTTTTTGGATGGTTCTTGGTAATGTCCACACCCCTCTTGTTCCTATGGACTCGAGGGACTCTGGGACTGAACCAGAGTGACCGCCTGCTCTGGTCTTCCATGGAGATCGCAGGGAATGAGACGTCGTATCCCTCCCACATGCAGACACACTCACTATCGAAAGCACCTTGAGTGTCTTGAAAAGCACTATAGGCATTTAATTAATACGGGGTCCAACGAAAGGTAGGAACCATGGTTCATTGGTTAGTATTCTTATATGAGATCCTATGAAATCCATTAATTTGTTTTATTCTTAATTTTTTCCTGATAGATCTCTCTAAAGTGCATGGTCAAACTTTTTACAAAAAAGGAGAAATACAAGGAGTAACGAAGAAGAGAACCCAAACACATAACTAGTTGTGTTTGTTTGCGCGTGCGTGCGTGTCTGTGTGTGCGGTGGTCACACTGACCTGACGGAGGAGGCCAATCTGCTCCAGCTCCTCCCTCAGGTGCTCCATCTTCCTCCTCATGGTGAAGCTGGGGTCGTTGGAGGTCACCTCCTGCCGGGAGCTGCGTGTGAATGCTGGAAAACAACGGTCGCTGTTGGTCACCATCCAAACATCTCGGCCAAGACGGAGATGCGAACAATGGCGTGGAGAGCTTCACAGCTTATGGTACATCTCAACCTTAAGACGACAAAAGGTCCTACCGATTCACATGACATTGTACGGCCCTTATGTCCAGTTGTACATTCCCCTCCAAAAGTATCGAGAACGGCAAGGCACATTTCTTTGTTATTGGTGTTCACTAAAGACATTTGGGTTTAAGATCAAAAGATGAGTATGAGACATGAGTCCAGTCAGCTTTTATTTACTGGTATTTACATTTAGATGTATTAAACAACTAAGGATATATCACTGTTTGTATTAGACCACAGCATTTTTAGGTGAGCAAAAGTAAAGGAACAAAAAATCTTAAGGTAAATAACATCAATATTTGGTGGGATAACCCTTGCTTGCAATAACTGCCTCAAGCCTGCGACCCTTGGACATCATCAAACGGTCTCATTCTTCTTGTTGGCCGTGTGCTTTGGCTCATTGTCCTTCACCCCAGCACTCTGGAGGTCGTTTGTGATGTCACTTGCTGATGTTTTTGGTGTTTTCTTCACAGCCCTCACAATTTTTCTGTCATCAACTACTGTTGTTTTCCTTGGCCGACCTATACAGTGTCTGTTGCTCAGGTCACCAGTAGTTTCTTTCTTTTTCAGGACATTCCAAATTGTTCTGGTTGCAATGCCTAATGCTTGTCCAATGGCTCTGATTGATTTTCCTTATTTTCTCAGCTTCAAAACAGCTTCCTTTTCTTCCATAGACAGCTCTCTGGTCTTCATGTTGGTTTACCGTCTTTAACAAGAAATGGACGCTTTACAGGTTTAAAAAAGGCAGAAAACTTAGACTAGTCATGCAGAGCTATTTAATCTTTGATGAATCAACCTCAAAGGCAACACCTGGGCAACAAGAAACACCTGTCAGTCACATGTTCCTTTACTTTTGCTCACCTAAAAATGCTGTGGTCTAATACAAACGGTGATATATCCTTGTTGTCGTTTAATACATCTAAATGTAAATACCAGCAAATAAAAGCAGAAATTCAGAACTCTTGTCCCATGCTCATCTTTTGATCTTAAAATCAAATGTCTATATTGAACAACAAAAACAAAGAAATTGGCCTTGCCATTCCAATACTTTAGGAGGTGTGAACTGTACTTAGAATGTGAACGCAAGCTATGAATACAAAAACTCATTATATAAACTGCCATAAATAGCCCTTCTTAGAAATTAGAACATTGTCCTAAACAGACTTAAACCAACCCTGAGTTTAAAGTCAACAACATGTGCAGAGAGTGGCTGTTGCTCTTTCATTACACTCTAGGCAAGAGCGCAATTCCAGGGAAACTTCAACAGAAACGCATGTGTCATTTGGCAAGTAGAATCAAACGGAAGAACCATTATATCCTTCTCCAACCCTTATTCCAGAGAATTCGGAAGAAGGAGGGGCTTGAACACAAAAAACATTAACATTATTGTGTGGTTGGGATTGAGTGCCCTCTCTGAACTCACGTGCAGGCCGATGTTGACTGCAGCGTGCTCGTGTTGCCAGGATACTGCTGGCCTTGGCAAGGAAAGTAGTGCCTAGTGCCTAGGATCTCACAAATCTCCTTTTCATTTATTCATAATTCAAAAAAAATGGGGGAGAATATGGAGTCCCTACATGATCTTAACGTTGTAGTTATATCTGATCCTTGTTGGTAACTGGGGTGTAAGCGGAGTTACACATACATGCATAAGATAACTCAAAGTTGTATATGGTATTGCAGCGTCTTATATAATGTTCTTGTGGAATCTCTGAAATTCATTGGAACAATCTAGTGACTGAACACTGCTACATGAATGATTGTGTCGGTTTGTGACGCACACAACAGACACATTCATCTACTACGTGGTTTGAAAAAACTTAAGTGTGACCACATTTATTTATTTTTTCATAAACAACCAAGATGGCTGCCTCTGATGTGTGACGCTGATTGGTTTTGTTGCTGTGATCGCTTGTAGTCCTATTATCTCCCCTTGGAAATCTAAAACAAACTGAGGTTCCAGACTAATGCTTATTTGCGACTTGGTCTGGGTACGTCAGACCAAGTCGCAACCCGAATGGTTTACTATGATGATGATGTAGTCAGCCCAACCGTAGGCTTGATGAATATGGAATTGGTCCAAGTTATGATTCATGCTTAGCGAGGACACATCACAGCCTCAAATAGACACAAGACTCATTACCAACTGTCTAGAAATGTATATTCAATCGCAAGCTAGACCCATTGCCATTACAAAAGCAATTCATGAATCTTTGAAAATGCCATTTCCTACAGACCCTCTCAAGCCGGGGTCAGGCCACCGAAGACGGACACTGTCCCCAGAAGACGGGAACTGTCCCCAGAAGACGGGAACTGTCCCCAGAAGACGGACACTGTCCCCAGAAGACGGGAACTGTCCCCAGAAGACGGGAACTGTCCCCAGAAGACGGGAACTGTCCCCAGGGCACTGTCCCCAGAATATGGGCACTGACCCCCGGAGACGGGTAATGTCCCAAGAAGACAGGGATGTCTGGTACCCCTTTCCTACCCCATTCTGTCCCACAGCGGCCCTAGCCTGCGCCACCGACTGGAGACACGGACAAAGTGTTTTACCTGAACGAGGCTTCAGCCCAAACACCGTGAGCGCCGTGCTGAAATCTGCGTGTCTCAAGCCATCCTGTAACAACACGGACAGACACACAGAGTAAGGGAGACACACACACACAGAGAGACAGAGAGACAGAGAGACAGAGAGAGAGAGAGAGAGAGAGAGAGAGAGAGAGAGAGAGAGAGAGAGAGAGTCATTTCTTCCACGCTAGCGTGCCACGTTAGCGTGTCTGTGTGTTAGTCTGGGAGGGAACAACGCTCACCTCACAGTCGTCGCTGCCGCCAGAGGACGATTTGCGTGTGCTCTGACAAACATACTGGGGAAACAGATAAATCTGTGTCACGCACACACAGAAACAAACACACACAACCTCTGTCCTTCTACTGTGGCACGCCTATATTTCCATTCTGGGAAAGATTAAGATGGTAGGATGATTATGTTCCTGACAATACTTTTTTGTTCGCATTTAAGTCCCTTTAATCCTAATCAATTTTCCCATCTATCCATCCCTCCATCTCGTTGCCACGGTTACCTTAAGGTAGTCCTTCCTCAGATATTTGTTCCTCCTTCGCTCCTCGTTCTGGTTGAGCAGCGGGGGAATCTCTGACCATTTTGCGTCACAGGGCTCAGACTTCAAGCCCCCGTCGAAGGAGCAGGAGGAGGAGGGCTGAGGTGGAGGAAACAGGAGGATCCTAAGCCTTTACACACAGATACGTTTGAGGACCTTTTTTCTTTGTCACTCGTCTCTAAAGACATGTATCAATGGATGTTTTTCTTGATGCAGCGGTGGAACTTTGAATGGCCGGGTGTGGTCAGGATGCATGTGGGGAAAGAGGGAAGGGAGGCAGGCGGAGGGAGGATGGCCTCCCAGCTAGGTACCTGTCCGCTGGGCTCCGACACCCCGCTGGTGCCCTCGTCCAGGGAAGCACTGCCGGGGATGGGGGTGGGGGGAGACAGGAGAGGCCGTCATCACCGTGTACACAACTCACAACATGTTTACAACGCTGCTCTCAGTCCACATGCACAAGCTGGTATCAGACACATTAGTCATCACGTGCCGGTAACAAATACGTTAGTCATCAGGCACTGTCGTATTCTGTTTCTCAGATGACCTTTTACTCTACATCGTAATGCAGTTTTAATCCAACCCATCAGGATGTTAGTATACCATCTCTTTCAACACAGGGATTTTAACCAATTATCTGCCAGCAGCATGTCTCTGCCGGCAGATAATAGGCAACCCTGTTAACCCCACACAGCCAACATCGCTCTGCATGGCTGACACGGAGCTGCTGAGAGAGAGAGAGCTACTGGCCCTGGACTATTGGCCCCGGGGCCGCGGAGAATTAGAAATAGATCCCAAATAATAAATAAATAACAGACATAAATATATATTGGTTTATTCCATACAATTTGTGTATGTTCCGTTAAGATTTCTACAGTCTTTTTTGTATTGTACCTAATAAAATTTAGCAGCAAAATTAGCAATGGCTGTCATTAACTCAATAAGTTGCCTGAATAAAAACAAGTTTGCATCTGTATGAAGGTATTTCAGAGAGTATCAAATGAGATTCTATTAATAAAGCAGTTTTTCTCCTTTCTTTTTTGTTGTCAAGCCAAGCAAACCCATGAGGCAACTTGTTATTGTAACATTAAAAATAATGGTGAGTGGCAGCCTGTTAAAACTCAGCGATGCATCCAGCACTCTCCAAGACCTCCATGGTGACGTGTTGTGATCGTGTCTAACGGGGGTGAACCTTTGGCTGGTGGGGGTTGTTCATACCTGCGTGTGGCCTGGGGCGGAGGTCTTGGCTTACTGCTGCAGCTCCCAGAGTGACTTAAGAACCTGCAGAAGAGACAGAACACCCGTCAGCATCGACAACGTATAGCTCCAACACTTTGTCACGGATAGTATCATACACAGCACTGTGGATAAAGTTTCCATGCAACGTCAACAATATCACGATTATGTTGATGATATACATGCAACGCCATATATAGAAGAACCTAACCTACATCCTGCCTTATTGATGTTTAAGAATGTATGGTAAAAATATAAGAGCAATGCTGTCCACCTTAAAAAGAGACCTCATTTAAAAACACATATGGATGTGTCTAGACTAATTTGTGTAGTTGTCCTGGCACGTCTGCGAGATAACAAAGAAGCTAGTCCAGTGGAACGCTGGAGATGCTTTGAGATGAAAGAAAGCCAGCGAGGACACACCCTAAGACTGCTGGCTGATACATACTTTGTTGTCCGCCAGAGAGTCGTCACCCCCATTTGGGAGGCAGCCAAAGTGGGTGTGGGATGGCCACAATAAAAAGGTGTGCGTAGGTGTTACCTATAACCAGCTGCATGTGTGGTCTTTTAACGTTTGGCTTAGTTTACTGCAAAGAACATTCATAGCCTGGGGTCCCCCCCACACACACACGCACACACACACACAAAGACACACACACACACACAAAGACACACACAAAAAGACACACACACACATACACACACACAAACACACAAAGACAGACACACACACACACACACAAGCACACACACACACACAACTCAAACGTTCAGCCTCCCCGCTGCTATGGCAACGCATTTGTAACCGTGGGAGACGCAGCGGCTGCTGGCTCTACCTGTGCGCCCGGCCCGTCACCCTCCGCCGGTGGATCAGACTCTCCGCCCGACAGATGAGAGAGCGACGCCTAGCGGGGACCACCCGCCCACGCAGCGGGGGCACCACCCATCAGAGACCATGGCGGACAGGGAGAGGAGGAGGGAGCGAGATTGCAGACAGACAAAAGCAGACAAGAGTTAGAGACAGAGACAGGGAGAGACCGAGCAAGAGAAGAAAAGGTGAAGCAGAGCGACAGAGACATTGATTAGTGTAAAGGCAAAGGAGTGCAGGGTTGTACTGACATTGTATGTATTCCTGTATTTTCAATACAGGAATACAAGAGGGAGTTTCTGCCTTCACTTCAAATACTAATACTCTACTCCTGTTTCCTCCTCAGAGGGGATTGGGTGATTGCGGAAGACGAAGAAATAAAAGTCAGAGAGGGAGGGGGGGGGAGAGAGAGAGAGAGAGAGAGAGAGAGAGAGAGAGAGAGAGAGAGAGAGAGAGAGAGAGAGAGAGAGAGAGAGAGAGAGAGAGAGAGAGAGAGAGAGAGAGAGAGAGAGAGAGAGAGAGAGAGAGAGAGAGAGAGAGAGAGAGAGAGAGAGAGAGAGAGAGAGAGAGAGAGAGAGAGAGAGAGAGACTGCGTGTGCACAACAGACAGCGAGAGCGAGCTCCAACACACACACACCTATTCTGCTGCTCCTGCTGGAGGAGCTGGACGGCGATCTTCCTCAGGTCCAGCACCTCCTTGAGCTCATCCTCGTCTTCCTCCGCCAACGGCTCCTTATCTGAGCTGAGGAAGGTCAAGGGTCACAGACATCTCCGTTACTGAACCACTACTAAAGTGCACACTATCAGGGCCTCAGAAATAAAGCTACATGCTATTGGTCGGAGGTCAAAGGTCGGTGGACGATACTGACCCCGACTCCTCCTTCCAGCTGTCCTTGTCTTTGCTCTGCTGGGACATGTTGAGGACCTTCTCCAGTTCCTGTATCAACCAGAAAGAACTCTTCTGATTGGACGCATGTGATCATGTGATCTTCTTCTTCAACCCGGTGTCACAAAGTGTGTGGCGGACATACGACATGCGCCTCACACCCACCTCGACGTGATACCTCTCTTAAAGGGACCCTATTTTACCACCAAGTGTGATGTTGACAGGTCATTACAAGCCATTTCAGAATCCACCCTGTAGTGACATCACAGGTAGGAGTGTTCCCCCCAGATGTACGCTAGACAGCCTACCAGTGTACTGCACAAACTGGTCAAATCATTGTGTGTGTGTGTGTGTGTGTGTGTGTGTGTGTGTGTGTGTGTGTGTGTGTGTGTGTGTGTGTGTGTGTGTGTGTGTGTGTGTGTGTGTGTGTGTGTGTGTGTGTGTGTGTGTGTGTGTGTGTGTGTGTGTGTGTGTGTGTGTGTGTGCGCACACTGAAAGGGAGAGCTCTGACATGTCAGTGAGTGAGCCCTTCTCGCACACATGGATGTGGAAGTCGACTGCCACACTGATATAGCTATCCCGGCCGCACCTGGTTAGACATTCCCCCTCTTGATGTCTCTAGCGGGTACCGTATAGAGGCACGTTGGCCGTTACATCCTTCAGAGGAGCTTGTGTCACCGTCGACCAGTGTGACGTGGGACCAACCACGACCCCCTCCCCCTCGGACCGCCCCCCACCTTCCCCCTCGGACCGCCCCCCACCTTCCCCCTCGGAGCGCCCACCTTGATGCAGGACATGTGCTGGCCCTCCCCCTCCGACAGCGCCGACTCCTCCTCCTGGTTGGGCTCTACGAAGTCATAGAGGTCCTGATCTGACAGAGGAACGACATGTTCACCACAGGAAGACGCCGGGACATCACAGGGGAAACACCCAGAGGCAACAGCGCTTCATACCTCCTGTTGAACGTCTACTCCCGAGTCAATGAGCCTGATGTGAAATATACTCATGTGTCTCGAGATGGGGTGCTTTGTGACTCGAAATGGTACATGCATAAACGTGTTACCTGTTGGTGTTCAACTGTTTGCGTTGTCAAATGACAAAAATCACGTGACCCAAAATGTGGCTACAAACATGACATTGCGCGGCTTTTAGGACATTTGCCCAAAATGATCAAGGATGTGGTGTTGGTGCTGGTGATGGTGCTGGTGATGGTGCTGGTGTGGTTGGAGGTGGGAGTGATGGTGGGAATGGGAGTGTTTGAGAGGTGGTTTTGGTACTCATGGTGATGTTGATGGTAGTGACGGTGATCTTGATGGGGTTATAGGGGTGATGGTGATGGTAGTGATAATGATCTTGATGGGGTTATAGGGGTGATGGTGATGGTAGTGATAATGATCTTGATGGGGTTATAGGGGTGATGGTGATGGTAGTGGTGATGATCTTGATGGGGTTTTGGGGGGATGGTGATGGTAGTGATAATGATCTTGATGGGGTTATAGGGGTGATGGTGATGGTAGTGGTGATTGTGTTTGTTTTCGGGTAACCTTTGCAGGAGTCCATCTTGGAGAGTAGCAGGAGGGCGTCGGCCCGGGCCGTCTCCGAGACCTGAGAATGGAGACTCATCGTGTCGTCATCCGAGGGCTGGAGGAGGAGGAGGAGGAGGAGGAGGAGGAGGAGGAGGAGGAGGAGGAGGAGCGATGGGAGGATGAGTGGTAGCAGAGGCAGTAAACTCAGTTATCCCTGATAGTTGTCCTGAAAGTCCATGTCGATTCGCTTCATAATTCAGTCTGGATTAAAACTCTGTATGGTTTCAAATCAAATGTTTCTTGGCTGGTTCAGACTACACAATTTCAGCCCGATTTGGCCCTGATTCGTTTGTTTGCAAGTCGCACACGAGGTCTTGTAATGTGGCATGGTTTAGATCTGCGATTTTTTTGGTCTGTGACGTTCGAAAACGCCACGTCGAAAGTTTGGCATGCCGGAAATTTGGGGGAATCACATGACCTATCCAGGCGGGTCGTGGTTGAAATAAATAAATATATAATAAGTAGGTAAACATATCGACTAGACAAACGGCAAACTGATAAATCTGACATATTTTTCTATAATCTCCCTGCCTCTGAAATCACCGCCCAGCACTCGTCCGCTGGTTTTCCATAAGCTTAAAAGTTATTATAGTTAGCTTATAAGTTTTCCACTGTGCGATCATCCCTGCTGCGTATGCCAACACACATGGTTGAAATCATATGCTGGATGCTTTATTCTTTCTACGTGGCTTTTAGTTAATGATCGGGCTATAATAAGAACATGTTGGCTATGTTCGCTGACAGCAGGGGACATTTCATAGTGGTTGGACATTTTAGCGAGCCGACAGGCTTTTGTCGGGACGTGGAACACGCAACTTAAAATGGGGATGACATTACAGCTCATCCTTGCAAAGCTACTAACTACTGCACTACGCAGAGGACCGGCATCATTATGACCTGTATAGGAACTCGGGATCCATTGTTATTTACACTTTGTTGCTGCGTTGATGCAGCGTGTATCGTGAACGATACAAAGAAAACTCGCCTTTGTACTTTTGGCTTGAGACATATTTTAGCTTGTGAGTGAAAATGATTAGCCAGCTGATCAAGCGCAACTCTCACAGCTGATCAAGCGCCTGTAATATAAACAGAGAGGCGTGGTGGGAGTCACGTAACCATGAGAACAACTGTTTATCAAAATCGCTTCAGTGTGGAAAGTGGATGCAAAACATTCCGAAAACAATATGAAAACGATAGTCAGGACGGAGATCGTTTTCATTGCGAACGTGCGTTTTTATATTTACCCGGGTTTAGTGTGGACAGGGCCTAAAGATCCTAAAGCATCGCACCCTCGTATCTTGTAGTGTGGCCAGTCTTCCGACGAGACAAGGCCCGATTTCCTGGCTCTGTGATCGCAGTGTGACATGTTAAATGGTGGAGGAATATCTGAGAGTCGTGTAGTCTGAACCCAACAAGGAGCTGACCAGGGTGGGGCGTCTTGTTTAAAAAAGGCAGATCTCAAAGGTTGGCCAGCAGGCTTCATGGTTTCATGATGGATATAGTATGAGGGAATCTGTGTTGGTGTGTCACCTCTGTCGTGGAAAGCCTCTTCTCCCCGTTGTCACTCCCGATGCCAGAGTCGGGCCCGTGGTTCTTATTGGGGTAGAAATCCTCCATGCTGGAAATTTAAACAAATACCAAATTGAATACTAAAGGTAAACTAGGCTCATTAAAGCTGAACATGATGGTGGATGGAAAGGAAGCTAGTTAATGTAAAATAAGCAATGTACAGTAAACTTGCCTATCCTGGATTATTTTAAACATACAACGGCTAGTCCATTTTTATCCTTTCCTCTTCAATTTGCACTCTGTCACTGTTTGCTGCCGTTTATCTAGTTGATGTAAAGTTAGCTAGTTTAAGCTTGTATATTCTGCAAATGTATTTATATGCAGTCAGCAAGTATTATGTAGAAGCATTGAGCGTAAAGTAAGCTAGTTAATACAGTGTTACCTAGTGTATATTTTCAGTTGACGAGCGTACACTGAGCTAGTCGTGAATGTTACCTGTCTGTCAGCGCCTGAGGAAGGCAGCGTTTCCCTAGAGACGGCAGTTCAAGGGAATCAGGCTTCTTGTCTGTCCGACATGCCTGGATGTTCAGGTATTTGAAGATGTGCACTTTGCCCTTCAGGCAGATCTGAAAAACACAAAAGCACACACAGTGAACAGGTGTCAACTTCTTATATCAACGATATTCAACAATACCATCATTGTCCACTAGATGATGCAACTGCTCCAAAGTTTTCAACTGTGAAAGGCATGATGACCAGTGATGATATTGAAAGACTATTTTTTTTATAATGCTAACACATACAAAAGCACATTCATGTCATGCACACACACACACACACACACACACACACACACACACACACACACACACACACACACACACACACACACACACACACACACACACACACACACACACACACACACACACACACACACACACACATTAAATCATGGACAAACACCTGTGCAGGGGGGGATTGCATGGGGTTGTTGTCGAGGACGATGTGCTGTAGCTGTCGGAGCTTCCTATAGGCTATCGGGATCTCTGTGATCTTGTTACAGGAGAAGTCTAGTCGGATCAGCGGCAGGTCAGACAACTCTGATACAGAGACACAAAGCACAACATGTTATAATGCAACCAAAGGCAGTCAATTCATGTGTGTGTGTGTGTGTGTGTGTGTGTGTGTGTGTGTGTGTGTGTGTGTGTGTGTGTGTGTGTGTGTGTGTGTGTGTGTGTGTGTGTGTGTGTGTGTGTGTGTGTGTGTGTGTGTGTGTGTGGATGAAGTGTGTGCTAACCCTCTGGCAGCATGTGTAGACAGTTCTTCCTGATGTTGAGCTCCCGCAGCGCGTGGAGCTGGCCCACCTGGGCGGGCAGCACCTGGATCTCATTACAGCTGATGTCCTGGGGGGGAGAGGGAGAGCGCTCGTAATGATGCTCTCAACACGAGCAATAATGTAGACATTTGCAGCGTCGGCACAGGATGCAGCCCCATACACACCTCTGACCCATATACACACATCCCTGACCAGCCTACCCTAGCCCCCCCCCCATCCCCCTCCCCCTGGCTCCTCTCTTTCCCTCCCTCCCTCCCCACACACACACACACACACACACATCCTGATGCCCTCATCACAAACACACACACACACACACACACACACACACACACACACACACACACACACACACACACACACACACACACACACACACACACACACACACACACACACACACACACACACACACACACACACACACACACACCTCTAGGGCAGTTCTGCTCAGTTGGTCGAGTGGTTGGTCAAAATGACCTTGTTCCACTAAGTTCTCATTGGTCAGACCATCGCTGGTGTTACCCTCATAAGGAAATCTTCCTAATCTATTGTTTCCGGGGTGGGGGGGACATATGCAGAGCTATGTATTTTATTTATGAGCAATATATAGCGCTATATTGCGTTGGAAATAACACTAATAATGAACAAAAATAATATCTTCAATTGTGTGTAGTTTCTGTTATAATAATCCTATGGTTTAAAGAATAACTACCCTACAAACTCATTCCCACCATCTCGGAAAGCCACCAATAAGTTGTTGGTTTGTTCTTTATTTCATGCCAGTGTTTCCCCCAGAAAAAATCTCAAGGTGGTCATTGAGTGGGGGGGGGGGGGGGGGGGGGTGTTTCAATCCGATCAAAAAGCTTTATGGCAGGACCATTGTTGTGAACAGTATTACTTATGCTTTATTTATCTTTATTTTTTATACCTGATGGAAGTTTGTTTTCTTTCCCTACGAGACATTCCTACTTTGTTAATGCATGATAATAATAAAAAATAAAGATCGGGGCGGGGCCCTATTGTTGTTAAGGCCTTAACCCTACAGTGCTGTGGGAAACACTGCATGGTGTCTGCGACGCTCCATCAACCTTCATGTACCTACATAACACACAAAGCTCTGACCCCCCCCCCACTAACACACACACACACACACAAACACCTGGCCACACCAGCGGCTCTCACCAGCTCCATCAGCCCCTTGGCGTTGCCGATGTGATCGGGCAGGCAGGCCAGCTTGTTGTTGCTCACCAGCAGCACCTTGAGGGGCAGGCCGAACAGGTACTGGGGCAGCACCGACAGCAGGTTCCGACTGGCGGGGGGAACACACGAGAGGGTGAGCCTGAGCCCAGAGGAGAGCAGTGGCAGGCCGACGGCTGCTGGGAGCGGGTGGCTCGGCTCAGGGGGAAAACGCTTGAAACGCTAGCGACCGCCAAAACATGCCCATCTCTCAATGCTGAAATGTATTCTTGAATTTGATTTATTTCGTGCAAACATATTTATATATTCACTGGTGCTATCACATTTTTTACCCTCATTAAATGTTGTTCAGTCTTTCTGTCAATATATGCACTGTTGTAACACCCAATTATTATAGTGGATTAATAGGGATATGTGTTTTCTGATCTGAAGGAATGCCAGAACGTGTGTGTTCGCATAGAACCATGCATGGAGTGTGAGTGAGCGAGTGAATGAGTGAGTGAGTGTGTGTTTGGGCCTACATAACCTTGTGTGTATGTGTGTGTGTCTTTATGCATTTGTGTGTGTGTGTGTCTTTATGCATTTGTGTGTGTGTGTGTGTGTGTGTGTGTGTGTGTGTGTCTGTGTCTGTGTGTGTGTGTGTGTCTGTGTCTTTATGCATTTGTGTGTGTGTGTGTGTGTGTGTGTGTGTGTGTGTGTGTGTGTGTGTGTGTGTGTGTGTGTGTGTGTGTGTGTGTGTGTGTGTGTGTGTGTGTGTGTGTGTGTGTGTGTGTGTGTGTGTGTGTGTGTGTGTGTGTGTGTGTGATAGCTCACCTGATGTCCAGGTAGGTGAGCATCTGCAGGTTGATGATGGCTTCGGGGACACACTTGATGCAGTTGTGGTAGAGGTGGAGCGACTCCAGCGGAGCAAACAGACACACCTCCGCCGGGACCTCCGTCAGGCGGTTCTTGGAGAGGTCTGCAAGAAGGACCGCCAGCAACCAAAAGGATTAACATTCATGGGCAAGTGCACTGGTACACACAGTATGGCCAATACATAGACACTGTTGTATAAATAGACATGAAAGTAACAGAACAGCCCTACAATGTCCTGACGACCACCGGGTAGAAAGTTGCCCTTCGCACCTGCATACAGCACACATTACACAAACCCCTCAATAATATTATTCTACTATAATAGGTACTATATTACCAAGACTACTATTTTAATTATTTGAACAGGAGACTCTTATATCGTAAGCAACTTGAATGAATTCAGACATTAAGTGAAGGTAAGGGCATCTTACTCACTGCAGGTAGACAGAGGACAATGGGGATCGGACCCAGTGCCTCTCAGCTGGGAATCATACACCCTTTCCACTACACTACAATGACCAACTTACACTAATAAATATTAAATCAGTACATACTATATAAGGCTACACACTATATAACAGTAACCGCTACACTATTCAGCCCTTGGCTAGTAGCTATTTTATATCAGTACATACTATATAATGCCTCACAATATACGTCCCTCCCGCTGCCTTCCCCACCAAGGTGCTTTAGGTTGTGAAGAGGGAGGGTTGGGTAGTATGTCAATTATTTCTGAGTGCATCGTGTGCATTGAGAATCAAGTCATGTGGCACCAGACTCTTGGCGACAAAGGACAGGCTGCAAGACCCCAGGGACGAACCCACACGCGACATGAAGGGAAATGATGTATGAACGCTGATGAGAAACAGCACACACGGATACATATTGTCGGCGTGAACCACAAACACACGAGTCAAGTATGTGATAAACCGGGGGCACTTTGACGATCTGAAAGCAGAACACACACTTCCATCCCGCAGTCTAATGGCACGCGTAGGCGATGATGAGGTGTAAGTGCTCCAGTGCCTCCGTTCCCATGGCCTCTAATAGCCCAGGAGCTTACAGCGTTATCGTCCACGTTCATCAGCACTGCTTCCATTCATATTTAACCGTCTTCTGAAGGATCTGCTGAATCCTGGATTGCAACAAAGCTCTTAGGATTCCCTTTTTTTTTAAACATAAGAAATGGAATCGTAGTTTAGTTATTGTATATTTAGCTATTCTTTTTAATCTCTTTCTACTCAGCGCTTAGTTGATTCGTTTGTTTCAGTTTTGCCTTTTGGACAAAAGAAGATAATTGTTTTTTGGATTTCTGAACTCCAAGTCAATACAAATTTTTGATTTTGATTTGTCTACCAAGCTAGACACTGTCATAAACGTTCAGGCAAGACACGAAAGACTGTGTGGCATGTCTGAGTTGTGCCTCTGAAATGCTCTACCACGTATACCCATTACAATATTTATCCAACAGTACATGGCAGGTCTGACAGGACAGGGTCCAAACAAGGAGTTCTGCAGCGGGCCCAGAAAGTCCCGTCCCATCGATCCGTCTGAGGAGCCCATCGACTGAGGGGTGACGTGCCTCTCTGTGGCTGCTCAGCCCCATCCCAGGGCTGACATCACACGCCTTCGCCAACGCATGACCTCAGCGCTTTCCCTCGCCTATCGATCCAACAGAGGAGCCGTGGCGTAATAATGACGGCTCTAGCCTCGAGGATTAGACGGAGGAGCGTGCATCCAGTGTCTCTCGGTGGGACACGTAATGTAAACCAACAGCAGATAGACACCAGGGAAGAATGGCTCTATTGTGCGAGAGGAAGCCATGACGTGAGACTGAGATACCTCCCGCCCACACCGGAGTCATACATCAGGGGAGCTGATTCAAGATTTGCTGATTCTACATTCAGAGATTCAAAGAGCTCCGAGATAAGCTCTTCTATTTTACAAAGCGCCTGCTGCTGCTGCGGCCGATGAAATATTCAGAAGAGAGCTGATTCAGTAGTGAGGGGTAAAGGACGTGCGAGACAGAGGGAGAGATCCTGGGAGAGAGAGGGAACAGTGCAGAAGAATTGCTCAGGCACAAGTGGCCTAGTTCTGTGTGCATCCAAGGGAGCGAGTTGACTCCGTCGCAACACAACGCGCAGCGACACATAGGAACACAATGGAAAGAACTTTGATGGGATTCAAATGCAAGGTTCTCCTATAGTAAGTTACACCTCTCAGGATAATATGACTTCATTTAAAATAAATACACGTATTCAAATGGAGAAATAAAAATAGTTGTATTATTAATGATATAAAAAAAAATAGAGGGATTATAAAATAGAAGATGTGAGAATTGGTAGATGTGATTGGTGATTGTTATTTAAAGCACCCAAAGTGTTAAATAATCTAATAAACAGAATATATGTAATTAATGCGTGTAATTTAAGCAATATTAAGCTTAGTGCTTAAAGTTATCAAACCTTGAACTAAATGTCAATAAAATAACTCAATGGAATCAATGAGTGGATTAAACAATGGCTGGTCAACATAAACAAGTTAAGATTGATTTAGAAAACCGACAGAAATAGGGTATAAAAAGTGTGAGTAAAGATTGATTTGAAGCGCCGACTGCTATCGAGATAAATGATCAGTACACATAACAGATGGTGATTAGAGTACAGTAGTTTATCCCTCTGGATAAGAGGACAATGCGTTGAGAAACATAACAGGCTGTTGCCTCCGCCATGTCCTACAACGATGAGGGTGAGCAGGACAAAGATTCTCTTCAACCCATTCATGTGATTGGTTAAACTGGTTTATTTGCAGGCTGAGGCAATCCCAAATGGACCTTGATGTGATTGAAATTAATGTCTCTTTCTCAAAAAACGGAAATCACTGCTATGTGTAAAGTCCATAAGTATAAAGATTATTTTGCTGACGTGGGAGAAAAATCCCAATTACTGTAACAATCGCAGTCATTGTAAAAGACCTTTACTTGTAAACTATGACCTGGTCCTATACATTTACAGAGTAACCAACATATTTATACTATTTCTAAATCGATCAAGTGACCTCATCATCTGACTGGCTGATGTAGACTTTGAAATCATTAGTGAGTACCTACTGGCACCGTACACAATACAGGCCACCGCAGTCATTGGAAAGGGATGGGTCAGGGGGATATTCATCTTGTTAGCCCCAATATAGTGTTATGATACAATATGTACAATAGCTTATGCATATAAAATGGAAATGCATCAAATGAATAACCTGTGAGCATGACCCATATAGCATCTGTCATCTATGTCGTTTATGGGCCAGGGATTAGAAAACCATGTAGTAGGAGGATACACAGACAGACATCTGACAAACCATGCACTCAAGTCCATCTATGTATAAACTCATCGCTCTCTCACACACACACACACACACACACACACACACACACACACACACACACACACACACACACACACACACACACACACACACACACACACACACACACACACACACACACACACACTGTTTTTATGTTCTCTAAATCAGGTCCCTTAAGGAGTGAACCCTCGCCGTTGACAGTTAATCCACTTGTAGAGAAATCATATTAGAGGCTGTCATCCCCTACTTTACAGCCCATTATGTGGAGGACACACACACACACACACACACACACACACACACACACACACACAGAGGCATGCACGTGCAAACACAGACATACACACACACGCACTCACACACACACACACTCACAAAGTGGCGTGCACGACGTGCAAACACACACATACACACACAAATATGCTCATACAGGAACACAAATAGGCCCACACACACATGCACACACTGGAACACCCACACACACAGAATCAATCTTTGTACCACACACACACACACACACACACACACACACACACACACACACACACACACACACACACACACACACACACACACACACACACACACACACACACACACACACACACACACACACACACACAGCATATTCTCGCCTCCTGCCAACAAGGAGGATAGTCGTCCTCCCCTCCAACCCACTCCTCGGCCCCTCCTCTGCCCAGGAAGCAGCACTCCTCCTGGGAAGAGGAGGGCTCATAGCCACGAGGAAGGGCAGCCGGACAGACCGGTTCTCTGTAGCAGGGTCTGCCTAGATACAGAAGGTTTCTTTCAGTCACCAGACGACCCATAGGGGCGCATGATAACGCCAAACTCACACCCTGTTTGTTCACATGAATAACATTGTGTTAAAAGTTCGAAAGGGGAAAATAGATAGCGTAAAATTAGATTAATTTTATCATATATAGAACCGACAAATCCTATTGCTTCATTCTAAAACCCTCACATATTGAAGTGACACACTTTTGTATTCAACTACTGCTACTGCCAACGGTAGTAGTCGGCGGGCCTACTACGATTGGCCAGGGCCCCAGAGCTGTGACGCTGTGGAGCAGTGTGTCGTCTCCCGGCAGGAGGCCTTAATATGTGTTACTATGTTGGCTACCGTTTAACATATCACACGCCCGCCCACCAGGTGCTGAGTCAATATTACTTATCTGTAATGGCAACGATAAAAAGGCTTTAAAAGAAACGTTGTGTGTGTACATTTCTGATATGGTAATAACCAACGATATGAGTGTCTGTGTACGGAGCTTGGTTTACAGAGCATTTAGTTTCCAACGTGTTCTGCATAGTTGAACACTCATAGCACAAGGAAGTATTCACTTCCTCATACTAGACCTGCATCACTTGAGAAAAATCCCATGAATATCCTCCTGAAATAGGAGGCAGTTGACTCAGTCGAGACAGAGAGACAGAGAGACAGAGAGACAGAGAGACAGAGAGACAGAGAGAGACTCTAGCTGTACCGATGCTTTTACTCGCCCCATCTCCAAACTTTCCTCTAAAACATGGATCAACGATCAGCAGTAGCAGCAGACCACACAAGACATGCTCTAAGATGGGATCAGACCAAGATCACCATCAGAATAACAAAGGAGAAGTGGACTACATTGTGATTCCCTTAGAGTGTGTGTGTGTGTGTGTGTGTGTGTGTGTGTGTGTGTGTGTGTGTGTGTGTGTGTGTGTGTGTGTGTGTGTGTGTGTGTGTGTGTGTGTGTGTGTGTGTGTGTGTGTGTGTGTGTGTGTGTGTGTGTGTGTGTGTGTCTGTGTAAACCAGATTCTAAGAGAAACACAAACACACACACACACACACACACAGGCTTTCACAATATACTAGAGTAAACACACAAGGTCACAGGTTGAAGACATTTTCCATTAAGAGGCTGATCCAGGCCGATCCCCCCCTGGGCTTGGCTCCGGATGGGGGCCACAGCTGGGTCCGGGGAGGCCCCTGGCAAACCTCAACTCCAACCCCGAGCATGGGGCCCGTCACCGGGGCCCCTCCTGGGGCTGAGGAGGGATCATCTGGTCCTGGGGGGGGCGGGACTGGGGGCCGCTGGGGAGGGGTTTTGGCTGGACCCTTCATGGAGTCGGTCCATCTCTGTCTCCCTCTCTATCCCCCCATATGAAACACCATCTGTGACCCCCCCAAAACCAACACCCCCCCCAGTGGGTGTTTTCCTGCTGCTCACTCCTATAGGACACATTCATCCAGAAGGAACCTGCCAGCCAATCACAAAGCAATCACGCAGCTGCCTTCATTAATCACCACGGCAACGTCCCCGCGGTCAGATTCATGATACTTAAAAGAGATCCCCCGTCTAATTAAGAAACACTGAAAAGCCAATAAGGCATGTCAGCAGAGCTTCACAAATATGAGTTTTGGAATGAGCTTCTCCTTGTTTACGACCACCACTGGTTTATTGCTGCTTGCTGAATGTGGTGAAAAACATGGTCTCGTTATTATTAATTCCGTAGAGGAAGTAATCCGTCTGTAAGGTTGGGAGTCACCTCGTTAATTACAATATTACTGGAAAACGGACTGGGTTTTAAATGACTACCGTCTTCTATGTTCAAACCTCAGTATTTCATTGATCCATGCGATCGATACACACCCATATTAGTCTGTCCATGGCACAAGTTTTGGTGAACTAATGTGGCTAATGGCTAGCGAGGATGCTAAATGCAGCTCTAACAGTCGGTTTTCTGACATCTGACTGAAGGACGGGACTCATTAAATATTAGCAAAAATAGACGCAGTCTGTAAACTTCCCTTTGAATGAGCGCTCTGTTCATTCTATTCGGGTTATATTCAAGCGATAATACAAAAACAATAATTATATTATTAATAATAAAAAATAATTGTGTAATAATAACTGGGATTCTCCATTTGTGCAATGTAAAGACAAACTTTTCACTGCTTTCACTTTTTTAATCCACGCAACAGTAAGAAACATCCTGATGGTTCAGTTGATACTACGTGATAATAGGTTAGCTATAATCCGCATCAGTGACTAAATGTACAGACGTTGCTTATTGCCCTTCTAAAGCGTAGCTTTTAACGTCCACACTTTTTCCGCTGACAGCAGGTATCATTTCCTGTCTGGACGCGTTGAAGCCCCGCAGAGCACTTCCCGGGAGGAATAGCATAAACAAAAACAAAATAATGTATGAATGTGAGATTCTGTTTGTTTATACTCGGAAAGTACACACACCACAGACTCACACCCACACAAACCGATATTGCGGATTATTCTGTTGTTAGAGGTTGATTTGCATCTTTTTTCTTCTAAAATTGTCAGTGTGTGTGTGTGTGTGTGTGTGTGTGTGTGTGTGTGTGTGTGTGTGTGTGTGTGTGTGTGTGTGTGTGTGTGTGTGTGTGTGTGTGTGTGTGTGTGTGTGTGTGTGTGTGTGTCTGTGTGTCTGTGTGCTTGTGTGTTATGGCAACAGTATTTGGTTTATAAGACAGAAAACCTTCCAAAAACAACATTCTTTTGGTGTTGACTTCAGCAGACAACTTTTACCCAAAGTGAGTTACTTAAAGTTTAGATACATGCACATAGGCTGTGAGTCAACATTCTATTTCTAACAAACACTCTCCAGTCCCTGACTGTCCATTATATTTAAACTCAATTCACCCCCGTTTCCGCATTAAGACCACTATAAAACAAACCTCTGACTAAAGACGAATGACATAATTATAACCTCCTGGGGATCATCTGGTAGCCACTAGCCAGGGGTGCTTTGGATGGATGGAGAGGGATAGGGGGTCATTGGGGACAGGACCCATATATGCAAAACTATGGTTTCTATGGCGACGCCACTATAGGGTAAGTCTGGGGGATAAGTCTGGTAGCCCCTCTTCTAATGGAGGTCACGGCAGATGCATTCTGGGACATGGTAGAGAACATAAGGCCAGGTTGATATTCTGGTCATTGAGCGGCTCTCCAAGGTCAGGCCGTCAGGCCGTGGCCACAACACTTGTTCCCACGGGAACACAGTGATTGAAGACAAACACTGAGCAGGGCACCGTGCACATGTAGGTGCACGCGTGCACATATTGGGCACACATGTACCTGCACACGTGCACATGCACCTGCACACATGTTCCTGCACACGTGCACATGTACGTGCACAGTTGTACCTTCACACGTGCACATGTACGTGCACACATGTTCCTGCACACGTGCACATGTACATGCACATATGCACCATCACACGTTCAAACGTACGTGTACAGATGTACCTGCACACTAGGGGTGTGCCAAATAATCGTCATGACGATGCATCGCGATTCTAATTTTCACGATCTACTGCATCGATTGTTGACGCCAAGAATCGATTATAAATTAAAAAAAATGAATAATTTAAAAAAAAAAAAAAATTTTTTTTTTTTTTTTTTATATAGTTTTATAAAGCCTATTCACTTTTTGTGGCATCAGTTTGTCCTCTTATGTTTATGAAGTGATATTGTTGTTATAATGGCAGCTACTTCCAAAAGGGGAAATGTTTGAATGTTTTCATTTCATTGGTTTAAAGGACCACTGAGGCCATGTAAACGGCACTGATTATCCTTATTTTGTTATTTTAAGTTTTATAGATCCTTAGCACTTCTTGTCAGTGTATCCAGTAATAGTCGTTTCATTAAATACAGCTATGCATGAATTGAGTTGCTTTGAGTTATCAATTGAACACACTATCCAGATCATACACAGCCAGTCAGCCACTGGTAATGGCTTAATTTTTTTAACAGTGTTCAGTGAAAATTCGCAATGCATCGCAATGCATCGCAATAATTCAAGTATCGCGATGCATCGTGATAAAATCGCATCGTGGCATGTGAATCGTGATACGAATCGAATCGTGACTTCTTTGGCAATACCCACCCCTACTGCACACGTGCATATATACGTGCGAACATGCACATGTGCACATGCATATGTACGTGCACCTTGCCCTTGATGTGGGAAGCTTGTTTCCCTGGTTTTGAACTGTCAAAGTCTCACCGTATACAAGCACGTGCTTTTAAATGCACAAAGCACACACACTCACGCATCCGTGCGCAAGTCCTGATCCATTACATTTTTATCAATCATACAATACTTGACATTCAGACTTTGGTTGTGGAGGGTAAATGCCCTCTAGTTATCTATTTAACTACCATTTAACAACTGAGGTCTCATATTCTCACTGAAGTTAGAGCATGCAGGTGATATATATGTTGATGCATTAGTGAATTGTTTTCATTTTAGAGTTCTTATCAAAAATGATTTGTACCAATATTCAACGATTTCTGAAGAATATAATTGCTATCACTTTTAAAAGTAATCAGAGTTATAATGACTTATTATTAGGAGTCGGGACTACAATTTTTTTATAGTCTGCCTGATTTCAAAACACTTTCCACCAGGTATTTTTTCAACTACTACTCAAGTGTCTTGAGAAAGACCAATATAGTATGGCACGCAGCACATATTCAACGGAAAACCTAAACGGAGGGGAACAGGCTTGTTGTGGCCACATAGTCCAGGCTGGTCAAAAAGGCTAAGCCATAGAGCTGCAAGAAACAGAACACTTCCTGTTTCTGCTGGCTTTTAACACCTCAGTTGTGTAAACTGTTAGCAAGTGGGCCAGGCCTGACATTTTTTTGTTGTGTGTGTGTGTGTGTGTGTGTGTGTGTGTGTGTGTGTGTGTGTGTGTGTGTGTGTGTGTGTGTGTGTGTGTGTGTGTGTGTGTGTGTGTGTGTGTGTGTGTGTGTGTGTGTGTGTGTGTGTGTGTGTGTGTGTGTGTGTGTGTGTCTGTGAGATTGATAGGGTCCCCAGCCCCATGGGAATACAATAGGGTTGCTAATGCCAAACAACCCAATAATTATCAACAAGACTAACAGTTAGTTCATTACTTTCAGATACATCTATCTGCATACCATCAGATTGTTGTACATTATACTGCATTGCAATGGAAACATCCTTTGTGTCTGTAATGAATTAAAGATTTGGTTTATGAAACAAAGTTTTGTAATATGATTAACTGTTCTAAGATATTCGAATAAAAGGGCAATTAAAATTTCAATGAAAAGATGCATTTGCGGTTGGATGTACACAAAAGGGACTTATCAAATATATCCATTTGGCAGATGCTTGTATATATATATAATACTGTGAATGCACATTCTTAGCATGGGTCGCCCCACTGGGAATGGATGTCTAACCCGTGCAGTGTTAATGCCTTGCTCTACCAGTTGAGCTAGACAGGAATCTGACCACTTAGAACCAGACAAGAACCGGTGTCGGATATCTTCTCGATGAGAGGACAACGTAAGATAAGAATTGAATGATAGAATTCCCTGAGCACTACAATAACCAATACCCAAAACATAAAAAACTTTATTTCTGCCTTTCGGACCTAAGACAAAGATATAGCATCAAGAAATAAAACATTATATTTCAATTGTACCATACATTCAATAAGAATTAGTATCCATAATGTTGATGTGTTGCAGGAGGTTAACCTGGTTTAGTGCTAGGGAAATATAACCCAGTTTTACATTTCTGAAATGAAACAAATACCTCTGATTAAGGAAAAGCAGAACATTACCAAACTGACTTGACATTGCAATACATTGCAATGTCCATTGACAACATCTGTCAATTCAGTGGAGGTTAAACCTTCATGTGGTTTTCCTGTCGAGGCAAAAACTGGCATATTATGGTCCACAATATATCTGACTGTGTATTAACATCCTAAACAAACTCAACCAGAAACGTTATAATAGAAAGCCAAGGGCAATAAAGGCACTTCAGAAGATCCGTTTAGAGTACCAAGAGCAGGACCCATTAATGTGTCTTGATATAAACCCTGATTTTGGCTACCCCATCAGTGCCTGCTTGCAGAAACGGGCCTGCAGAATACCTCAGAGGAGTGGAATCATTGTTGAGCATTACAGACTCTGTAATCGTGCAACACCCCGCTGGGAACACGTAATGCAAGCGCGATATAAGTCCTCCTTATCAATCTATTAATTTCGTCTTTCCCGTCCACGCGCTCATACCCAGAGCATGCCATGCGGACAAGCGCACGCTAGAGCTGAAACTCGCACCAACACCCCAGCATCTTTTGTCTCTCCCTTTGCCAACGATAAAATAATCCGTCCACCGAATGCTTAATGAAACCTACTCCTCGATGTGTATCTCGTGGCTCAACTCTTTCATGCATTGATATTCTGCTCCAGCTGCCCTCTTCCAAATCATGACAGGCTGACGGGCGGCCGCTCCTCTGCAGCGCGCCTGTCTTGGGGTGCGCCTACCATCTTCATTCATGCTCAAAGCTACAAGTCTCAAGGTGGCAATCAGAAGCTATCGGGTGTCCACTAAAACCACCACACAACAGAACATGTGCACCAAACCAGTGCTGCAGCGATTAAATACACACGCAGGCTATGAATATTAATACCTATCAGAAGAATGCAAGCAGAATGTTAACGGGCGGTACAAGACCATTTGAGTTATCAGGTCCTGAAAAAGGAAATTTCCCAAAAGTATTGGCGATTGTTAGCCATTAAGACCCACAATGCCGTGAATTGCACAATTAAAAACGTGCATTGACTGGGAATGCCCGATCCAGCTGTACATTCGTATTCAAAATACCTCACACCACAACACGTGTTTAGATGGTTCTCGTAGTGTTAACAGCAGAACCGGTACTGCTCCTTCCGAACAACCCGAAGCCGTAGTATAACGTGCTCACCTGCTTGTGTCGTATCCGTAAGATCATAGCTCACTCCTGGGTACTCTCTCAGCTTCCTGCCGCTGAGATTCAATATCCCGGAGCACACGGCATCGTCCAGAGCCCGGTCCAGGCTCCGGGCGGTGTGGTGCTGGTGCTGGTGCTGGCTGACTCCCATGTTGTTCCATTGAGCTCCGTTAGAGATGTGTTGGCTTTGTGGAGCCGTTACGGCGCTCACACCTCCCTGACTAGACGCCATTTTTTGCAAGAGAAATGTACGCTTACAATAATAAGAGATCCCCGCCCATGCGCATTTAGGGCAGGATCCCACGGCGCTAGGGGGTGTGGGCTGGGGGAGCGTGGCTGGGGATGGGCTAGGTCTGATTTGGCTACGGTGGCCATTTTAGACTATCAATCCTCAAACACCTGCAACATTTCTCATGCCAAGAGGACAATTGTTTTATTAACTGATTGATTGGTTGGTCTACTGCCTGGGCTGGCTGCAAAGCCAATAGGCCAGGACATCAGCATTTAGGCAAGGCATGATGCCCTTGACTTACTACAGACTGAGTTCACTGACTATAGAGACATAAAGGCATTGGCCTAGGTCTAATTCACAGACTTTAGTTACATGGTGTGTCAACTAAGGTGCCGGTTAGCACCTTAAGGTCCTTAGTTTATGTATGTGCTATAGGTCTTTATAAGACACTGACACAGACAAGTCCACTGAGGTGCGTTTGGCATCTCATAGTGGAGGAAGAAAGGGTTGACAACTTCAATATCAACTGAAATCCAAGTATTGTATTTACCAATTTAACAAAAACAGCTTACACACATTTTACTGATTCATGTATTGCACCTGAATCATAAGGGAATGATGTTCATCAATGTCTCATCTTGTTCTACCCTAAGTCATCAGCCTAAATGTCGGTATGGCGGGGAACTCCAGGGCCAGTAAGATGTGGGACGATCGTCTACCACCATGACATTGTCCAAGCAAATAGCATGTTGTCGTGTTTCTTCAGAGCTCCAGACTTTCTGCTCCTCAGACAGTGAGGTCAAATATTTTTGTGTAGTTCTACGTTTCAAGGATCCATACCAAACTGTCAGACTGTATGGCGGCATGGCGTTGGCTGGCTCGCCATGGCTTCTTTAATAAAAATGAATAGGATGGATGTTATTTAAGATATTTTTAATAAAGAATGAATGATGACAGACTCAGGATAAGATAAAGACATTATGGGTATTCTGATCCTCGGTTTGGGAGCAGCAGACAATAATCTCGGACAGACACACAGTTTACATGACAAGACAGCTCAACAACAAATGAAAGCTGAGATAATTGTTAAGTTATTGACACATTTAAATTACTACTTATTTTATATTTAATATACAGCAAAAGGAAAAAGATTTGCATATGACAAAGTAACAAAATACATCCACCTTACAAATTTGTCTCACTATTCTCTCTCACTATTTGAGAATAAGACGTAGCCTATTTCAGACACGTATTTGGTCTTGTTTTTGGATAAAGATGCAGATAAAACGTAATATTTTACACGGAAGTAAAATATGAGTGTAAATAGTAGATTCAACCTTTTTTGTATACTAATGATGGCCTAATGGCTGATCCAATGGCTGGGGAAAAAAAACACGTTGCAAAACGGACTTTTTGAAAGATCCATGTAGAAACTATTGCCCTGAAGATGAGAGGGACATTAATACTTATGTAAGACCCTATCCTACCGGTAATTATGCATCGTGTTTTGTAAACATTGATCAACCTTTGCGTCAATTTAAATATGTATGATTTAACATGAATATTAATGAGCCAACGGATGACGAATGGTGCTCATTATAGTACCGGGCCACGCCCCCTCTGCTTCAGCAGGCTAGCTTGTTATGGTGGAGATCCATTTTCGGCGTACTGGCGAAAATGGAAATGCAACAACATGACAGACACTGTGAGTTTATGTCGGGACAGCTTCAACGAGTTGACTATAACAGGATTGATTTTTAATAGGAAAATAGGATGATATATCGTTAAAATGTCTGCTGTTTAGTAGCACAACAGTCAGGACAGCCAGGTTAGCAGATGCTAACAGTAGGAGTCACCCCCCTTTGAACCCTGTTGGGATTTGACGTTATTTATTTAACATTTTATTAAAGCATCGCATCTATAACTTAGCATTAGCTTTACATCTGTCTATCAATTGCTTTAATACGGGACACATAGGACTGTTGGCTAACTATTATGAGGTGCAGGCCTTTAACCATCGTTTGTCTCGCTAGCTGTGGTAGTCTTTGAATGTCCCTCTGATTGAAGAGATCGTTGTCAAGATAGATCGGTTACAATGGCTTGCATATCGGAGCTAAATGCATGATCTATCTGCTTGACAACACTGGTTTATCCGTCGTTCTGTGATCACGGATAGCTTTGTTGGATCAGTCTCATTTGGGTACGAGTGTGTTCGTGCTTGTGTATTACAAGGTGCCCTGTTTTGCAATGTTCAAGGTCTATAAAAAACCTTTTTCTGTCTAGAAGCCTACTCCCGCGTTGCTCCCTGGCAACGTTTCTGCATATTTTGTCCATGTAAACACGCACACACACACACACACACACACACACATACACACACACACACACACACACACACACACACACACACACACACACACACACACACACACACACACACACACACACACACACACACACAGTTGGTTTACAAAGATGCTGCAGCGAGCACCTGTGGGAGTGGATTTATCTCTGTGTGAATGAAGTAGCCCCTATTCATGCTTCCACTGAGTTATAATCCGATGCCTGCGCGAATTTGCATGCAGGTGTCAGTTGTGTCTTGGCTCTCTTATGGACTCCAATGGGGTACCAGCAGAGGCGAGTGCGGCTTAGGCCTAGTGATGCCAATTACGAGTTGAATCAATGCATTATTATAAGTTATAAGTTGTCCTGTTGATCATGACTAGATATAGGCCATGATGGAAACCTCCACCTGAAAAGCTAGTGTAGATGCATCTTTATTAACCATTTTAGTGCCAGGTAAGCTTCTTTCTGTTTTGAAGCATGTCCACATCTTTGTTAGTAGTCATAAGTAACAAATCCAAACGCTAAAATAATGATGTCAGGAATAAAGCAGTGTTTTTACAAATACATCGTGTTTTTACAAACATATCCCTCATTATAAACTAAATTGATTTGCAGACTTCTCACATTGTGCTGTGAATATCTGGGTGGAGGGATGTTACAACTGAAGACCTTAATGCTTGTGGTGGTGCCTGCGATGGATTCTAGCTACAACTAGCAAATCCAGCTTATTCATCAGCCTTAAGAGGTGAGTGGTTGATATTCAATATGATCTGGTGGTTTTAGATAACATGGAAACTGAGATAATTCCAAAATGTCTAGGCTATCACAACCAACTCGATTTTTTTAGGTTCAAGATCTGAACATCTCTGCTAACGAGAATGTTATTTATTTGAATCAATGTGATTGGCCGACATTTTCAGCGATTGACAGTTTGTCTGTTCTTAGATTGCAGTGTAAACATGGCGGAAAGAAAGGGAAAACCTGCCAGTGCAATAAAATCCCTGTCGAAGAGGGAACAGGAGGAGCTCAAGAAGAAGGTGAGAGCCCTGCTGTCATACGAACAGCCTTTAATGTGCTCTGGATGCAAAGCGTCTGCTAGCTGACCGAAATGGTTAAGTCCTCATCCACAGTGTGCTGAATGGGATATGTGTACGTTGATCAGATGTTGCTGCTCTGTTCTAGGAGCAAGAGAAGGCAGCGGAGGTGTTTGAGGAGTTCCTAGCTTCGTTCGAAGGCAGCACCAAGAGCGGGGTGAAGACGTTTGTGCGAGGAGGCATCGTGAATGTAACTAAAGGTGAGGACCCCCGGGATGTCATGGATTATGGATATCCCATCGCTAGCACGTGGGCCTTGGGATTAACACTGCCGGGGTTAGGGCATCGATCCCCGCTGGGGATGCATGTGAATGTGTTAATGCGTGAATGTGATGCTTGTACGCGTTGAGCTTCAAATGGGAATGTTTGCACCCAACTGTATTATTGTAAGACACTTACATAAAAACATATATTTATATCATTGACTGGACAGGTGGAAAAGGCTATCAGTATTGCATTCTTTGCTAGGTCATTTAAATTGTTCAATGGTATTGTTCACAACACCGTTGCCTTCAATTAATTGTTGCATCCCTGCACGTTACACTTAAGCAAAACATATATTTATATCCACAAATTTAAATGGTTACTTTTTTTCCAATCAATCCCAAATATGAAACATTTGTTTGTGAATACATTGCCTGGTACTGTTAGTTTTAAAGTCATTTTTTACTTCATGTTGTCTTTGAAGAAGAGGAAGCAGCAGACGCTTCCAGAAACAAGCTCTATCGACCAGCCGCCAAGTTCAACTCCACACCCCCCCCTGTATCGCTAGCACATTCTCCTGATGCCAAAAAGCCTGTGAGTTATCTCCTCTTCCTGTTGGATTTAGCTCCTTCCTGCCAAAAATAGGTTAGTCCAGCCCGGGATCACGTTTCACTCTAAATGGCTGCCTATTTGATTGGCAGATATTCAAGAAGAAGGTAGAAGGAAAGAAGAGGAGCAACCTCGAACTATTTAAAGAAGAGCTCAAACTGTGAGTCTGCAAAGAATAATTCTTCTGTCTTACACTTTTAATCTTTCAGTATGTGTCTTGGGGCATATAACTTTCAAGAAAAAAAAAGAAGTTTTTTTCTACTTGGTGTCTTTGAGTTTAGTCGTTTATAGAGGACCGAGGTTTTACGCATACTACATAGTCATACATAGACACTAACGCCATAACGTCATGGTAACTGAAAACCTGCAATCCCCATGGTAATTGATTACCTGTCATCGCCATGCTAACTGATAACCTGTCGTTGCAGTAGTAACTGATAACCTGTCGTCACCTTGGTAACTGATGACCTGTCATCGGTGGTCAACAGCATACAGGAAGAGCGGGAGGAGCGGCACAAGAGGAAGAAAAATGACCCCGGAGGAGGAGGAGGAGGCGGAGCCTATGGAGACCTGGACACACCGTTGTCAAGGCGATCAAGTAATAATTATCCTCATGTTACATTAACACATATTCCTTCAATAGCGGAAATATTAAGCCCAACATTAGGTATGAGTATGACAGCTGCACAAATTCTAATAAGGGTTGAAAATGCTACATCAAGTAAAGACTAGCTCTCTATCAATGAATTACATGTGTTTATTCTTAGAGTAAATCAGCCTTTCCCTCACTGCTTGACTCCTGTATGGCTTTCCCAAAACCTACAGGTTTCTATGACGACACTGTGTTGCCCATCACCACCAACCTCTACATCAGCTGCATCAGTCCAAAGGTAACTTCCACAGCAGTGGCATCCTATGCCTTTGACATATCCTCTATCCAGAGCCCCTCAGGGTCGCTGTCCTCCATGTCCTCGTTTTCGGACCAGGGCACGAAAAACGCACCCTTATCGATAAAGTTGTATTGATTGATTTGATTGACAGATGAATGAGGAGATGCTCTGCAAGGAGTTTGGGAAGTACGGGCCCCTGGCCAGTGTGAAGATCATGTGGCCCCGGACGGACGAGGAGCGCTGCCGGACCACCAACAGGGCCTTCGTGGCCTACATGACCCGCCGGGACGCCGAGAGAGCCCTGGCCTCTCTGGACGGTACGGTGGGCGTCTCTGTTTAGAGCCTGGTTCACCAGCTGGTCAGGGGAGGGTTAGGGTTAGGGTTAGGGTCCATCACACTCCATCGTTTAGCTCATGGTGCAAGATAACTTCTAACATCTTACTGCGTAATGCAGGATTTTAACATTAATCAACCATTAATTACCATTAGTTAATGCAGTAATGAGCATTATTATATAGAGTTCGCGTAGGGGTCAGGGCTAACCCTAATACTATTAAATAACGTATCAATTAGAACCTTGATATCAGCACAATTACCGTAGTTAACGCTATAACCACTAGTTAACAAGAACACCGTTAGTAAATGATGACGGGACCAATAGTCCTTTAATGGTTGTTGCTGCATTAACTGATTTTAATTAATACTTCATCATGTACCCTTGGTGTCCGTTGTTTCCCAACACCCCAACAGCTCCATTTGTGTCTCAAGTGTTTGAGGGTAAAAGCAGCGCAGCTCTTAAACAGAGCTTTAAAAAGGGCAGTGCCTGGACAAGCAGACGACGATCCTGTGAACGATTTGGTGTCTCCTGCCCCCCAGGTAAAACGGTGATGGGCTTTGAGATGAAGCTGGGCTGGGGCAAGCCGGCCCGGATCCCTCCCCAGCCGCTCTACACGCCCACGGGGATGAGGTTGGCCCCGCCGCCCCCCTCCGGTCTGCCCTTCAACGCCCAGCCCCGCGACCGCCTCCGCAACGACTTCACCAAGCCCCTGGGCCGCTCCAAGTCTGAGTTCGACAAGGTCTTCATCTCTACGTCTACGTCTGTTTATCTGTCCATCTCCTTGTCTGTCTCTCTGTTATCTGTTTATCTTTCTACCCGTCTGTTGGACAAGGTCTCTTCCTCTATGTCTCTCTATCTCGCCGTGTCTCTCTTCCACAAGGTCTGCGTCTTTGTCTGTTTATCGCTCAATCTCTGTTCCTCGCTCTTGTTCTCTGTCCCTCTCTCATTCTTTGTCTTTCCTGCTATCTTGTTCTCTGTCTCTCCATCTTGCTTCCCCTCTCTCTGCTCACTTGTAGGCAGTCTCTATGTCTCTGTACGTCTGCGTGTCTTTCTCTGTATGCAAATAAATAAACAAATAAATGACAGGATTTGGATGGCGTGATGTATTGATAACCCTTGTCTTGGTTGTTCCCTGTGTTCTGTGTATCCTGCAGTGTACTGCTGTTCTCACTCTGCTTCTCTTTACCGTATGATTTGACCACCAACAGACTCTGTCCGAAGCTGTTGTCAAGGTGGTCATCCCCACCGAAAGGTATGGATGTACAGTCACTACCGTTACTACCTCAATCACCACAATCCGCACCATCACCAACACTACTATCGCCACTATCGCCACCACCCTATTCACCACGTCCTCCATCAGCACTCCAAACTTCCCCACCCTAACTTCCCCCCTCCCAACACAGCAACAAGTGTGTTCCTAATCTGATGGGACGCCTGGTCTGACCTCTGACCCCACTAACCTCCCCCCTACAGGATCCTGCTGGTGCTCATCCACAGGATGGTAGAGTTTGTTGTGAGGGAGGGGCCCATGTTTGAAGCCATCATCATGAGCAAGGAGAAGAACAACCCAGACTTCAGGTGAGGACGTCACCTCGTCTCCACTTCAACTGACTTTGTGAAGGGGAAACGCACCTTCCTACTGTAATAACTTCCTTGTTCCTCTGGCTGGTGACAGGTTCCTGTTTGACAACAAAAGCCAGGACCATGTGTACTACCGCTGGAGACTCTTCTGCATCCTCCAGGTTGAGCGCCCTCCTGTCACGCACACTCACTTTGGAATCTGGGACATATTGAACTTTTGGATCCACAATCCATTTCCAGATTATCCTGACATTTTGCTAAATCGTGGATGTTTTAAGATGTGCCTGACTGTTCAGTATCAGTAACATTATGTGAAATATTATTATTTTCGATGAAATCGTAAAAGCTAGGTTTTTGCCATGAATAAGCATCGACTAAATAGTAATGTTTTTGATGGATAGCTAACCACTCAACAATGTAGCGGGTTACTAGTTACACGTTAGTTGGTTGGTTGCTTGGTTCGTTTTTTGGTGGAAAAAGGTTGGTGAGTCCGTTAGTTTGTTGGGCTACTAACTAATATTCCCCCGGTTATGGTGGGTGAACTAACCAGCGACGCTGTTCCCCGCGCTGCGGCAGGGCGAGTCGCTGAGCGAGTGGCGGACCAGAGAGTTCCGGATGTTCCAGGGCGGGTCGATATGGCGTCCGCCGGCCCTGAACGCATACAGCAGCCGGGACACGGCCCGGGCCGGCTACGACCCCGGGACCCCCCAAGAGGAGGAGGAGGAGGAGGGCAAGAAGGGGCAGCTGAAAGCCGAGTGAGTTTGCGGTTTGTTTTGTTTTCCACGGAGAGGGACTAAGGTTAATCCCTGTGGAAGCACGTGAACTTTGACCCCTTGGAAGATGCAAGGTTTCCCAGAAGAGAAAAGGTTTCATTTCCAACCAGTGCATTTTTCCTTCGGAATTCCTTCAAATGCAAAAAAAAATTGAATTATCGCTGATAGAAAGTTTCAATGTCACCAAAAAGTGGGGCAGGTTGGCAAAAAGATAATAGCACCAAACCAACCAAGGCTTCCTCCTGGTCCCCCTGCCCCAGACACCGGCGGCGCCTGGAGGGGCTGCTGCGGGAGCTGGGCCCGCGGCGGGGCGAGGTGGCCGAGGCCATGGCCTTCTGTGTGGAGCGCGCCGAGGCGGCCGAGGAGGTGGTGCTGCTCATCAGCGAGTCGCTGTCCATGCTGCACACGCCGCTGCAGAAGAAGGTACGCACGCACGCAATGACGCATACATGAGCACATAACACACACACACACACCCACACACACGTTTTAATGTTGTGGTTGCACGCTTGGGGAACTACTTTTGTGTTTAGAAGCATTGAGGGGACTAAAATAATAATGGCAGGGGTAAAAAACATTAACATACAGCATGGACTGTATGCTAGGATAGCTAGCTATGTTATCATCCGGCTGGATCAGACCAAATGCAGTACAATGCTCTTAACCACTGTAGACCACAGTAGTTTATGGCAACAAAAAGGTTAATTGCAAGCTAAGCCAACCATGTTTGAAAATGGGAAGCCCAACTGTGACAATCATAAACTAATGTTCTAAATAAACATTTGGATATATCCAGGCTTAGTCACTTCCTTCCTTTTCCCCTGGCAAAACCGGCCTGTTCCAAATATAATAGAAATCACCCTACAGGCTGTTTACTAAAGAGTTGAGGAAGGTCTCATTTCTTTAAAGGGACAAATAAAACCAGTTATTACACAGCTCCTCTCAATGCCATGGAACGCTCCGTTCACTTGCATGGGCCTGTCACAACTTCCGGCTGTGAATTTGTTTGATAATTCACCGTTGCTAAGTATAATTGACCACTGTCAAGGAAAGTGGATTTTTTGCCATCTATCGTATCACTCCGCAAGAACCCCAGCGTACTCGGTTTCTAAGCGACATCGACATTCTAAGCAACGTCTTTGTCTGACAATTTCTCTGCTGATCAACACTACGAATGCTGGTAACAAAATAAACTGTAAAAAGACACACCGTTTGAGGTAATCTTTTCGTTTTGGCAAGTAGCCGTGTAATAAGTGGGATAATGTATAGAACGTCACTGGTCAGTATCGAAAATAAGCCCCTTCAGGGAGAAGCAAGACACGTCCGCTTTGCGTCGGTGTCCTTTTCGCCTTATGTTCCCGATAATGACCGGCGTTCTATACATTATCCCTTACTTAATCTATTGGCAATTTAAAACAATGTATTTATGTACAGATTGTACAGATTGTTCGATCCCAAGTGAAATCATTCTTATTAGAATAAAGTGTGTCTGATCTTTTATTCTGTCTTTCTGCCCCAAAGATCTCGAGGCTATATCTTGTGTCGGACATCTTGTACAACTCGTGTGCCAAAGTGGCCGGTGCATCTTACTTCCGTAAATAGTAAGAAAGCCTTCCCCGCGCACCAGCCACTTAGCAGGATATTTACGGTACGATCTGGGCCCTTTTGTCATCGTTATTGCTCTAAGGGTGTCTGTGTCTCTGCAGCTTTGAATCAAAGCTGCTCCAGATATTCGGGGACCTCCACGCTGCATACAAGAACATCCAAGGCCGACTGCAAGCCGAACAGTTCAAGGTAAGGGGCTGGACACCGGCAGGGTTAGGGGTTTGATTCCCACTGGGCCAACCCATGCTCAGATATATAGACACTTGAGTGAGACTGTAGAGGAGTTTTCCCCTGATGGCATATATTGATGGTGCAGGACATTGCAGTCTCGGGTGTTTGACTCATAGCCGAGAGGTTCTGGATTTGAATCCCAAAGTCAACAGTCATTGCAATTATATTTTAATGTAACTTTAAGTTGCTTCAGTTAAAATCAAAAAGTGCAATAGAAGTTTTATTTTCAGGCAGGCTCTACACACTAATGCATCGCTATCGAGGGGCGACTGTAGCTCAGGGGGTAGAGCTGGTTGACTGGTACCTGGAAGGTCGCTAGTTCGATCCCCTGCTCCTCCTAGCAGGGGGATCCGAGTGTTAAGGTGACCCCGAGCAAGACCCTTAACCCTGACCGCTCCTGACGAGCTGGCTGTCGCCCTGTGTGGTTGGCTCCGCCGGCGGTGTGCCAATGTGTGTGAATGGTTGTAAGTCGCTTTGGACAAAAGCGCCAGCAATATCCACAAAATGTAAACTTAAACGCTGTCCCCTCAGCAAAAGGTGATGGGGTGTTTCCGAGCGTGGGAGGACTGGGCGATCTACCCTGAGGCCTACCTCCTCCACCTCCAGAACGTCTTCCTGGGCTTCACCAAGGCAGCGGAGGAGACGGCCGACAAGGCAGAGGTGAGCCCTGACGATCTATATGAGGGGTGACCTCCGATCTTCCATAGAAAGATTGGAGGTCTTTAGTAGTGGACTCGTTCTGCAGGGAGCATTGTGTGTGAACTCTTTTTCTTTTTAAGAACACAAACTGTGTCTTCAGCATAACACTTGGTGGTATGGCTGGTGAGCATTATTTTCAGTCAGTGCGCTGTGGTACATTGTCGCTGTTCTAAATGCTCCCTGATTTGTTCTATACACTGAAATGCAATGATTTGCATCCGTCTTTAAAGTTAGTAATCCGTTAAACACTTCTACATTCTCTTTATCGATGGGGGCTTTGTCCTGATAGGATATGAGTACCGTGCGTAATCAGACAAGTAGGAGCTCTCCGTTGCCACAGAGACCAGCCACGCTTTGATGGATATTATTATAGTACATTAGGCTATAGTAGCCTATAATTTCTGTCAAATTGAAATCAGATTTTTGCATGTTATATTGTGAAAAATTCTCAATCACTCACCTAGCCTGGCTATAACCAGACCAAGCTCCATCGTAGATTGCACGTTGGTCTGGGGAAGCTGCCGTCCTTTTCTTCAGCACAAGAGGCGTGATCAACGGGCCTAGTTCAACTGACTCAGTACGCAATTGGCTGCTGGCCGTCGCTTCCCTGCCGTCATTGTGTTTAACAAGCTAATAGCGCGCCAGGGGGAAAAGCCAGCTTGGTGATTGGCTCCCGCAAAAACGTATCGGAAGCAGAAAGAAATGTATTGCTTCCGGCGGTTTGAGTTCGCCCTGCAGAAGGGTCTCCCGACCCTTCTGCAGGGCGAACTCAAACCGCCGGCAGAATGGGCGGGGCTACCCAGTCTATCAGTCTCCCTCTCCTTCACCCACTCACATGGCCTGTCTCCGGGCCGCAGGGCTCTCCTCCAGACCTGGACGGGGCCCCTCTGGAGGGCCCGTTGTTGGACGGCGAGGTGCTGGACGAGCTGGACGGGGCCCCCCTGGTCTGGGACCCCCTGGACGGGGTCCCCGTGGACGACATCGACGGGGTCCCGCTTGGGGTCGTCCCCGCTACCGCTGCCGCCGCCGCCGCCGCCGCCATGGACGACATCGACGGGATGCCGCGTAGGTACCCTCTTCCTGGGATCAACACAATATGAGCGTTTGTGTGACGAGTATGAACAGTTGAATCAACCGGACCGATTTCATCAGTGCTAATCGATACTAATTCCATCATAACAACCAGTTCCTCAATGACCTTAATGTTCTCAAGTCACTCCATGCTGCTTTTGGATACGTTTGTCTGCTGAATCAGAGTCAACACCAATCTGCAGTGCTAAATGACGCAATAGCAAAGCATCGAAGCCCGTTCTAAGAAGTGACTTTTTATTCCATAGTGGACGATGGCAGTGGTCCTTTCCCTGGGGTTGCCAGGTCCAAATGGGAGCAGAGGAGTCTCTCAGAGGAGTTCCAGCAAGGTAGTGTGGACCACCCCCCCTCCGACACATCAGCGCCAACCGCCAACTGACCCCCACAGAACCCTGGTCATGTCCAGTGTTGCCGTCTTTGACCAGATGAGATGTTGTGCTTTTCCTTTTAGTCAAGACAGAGTCTAAATGGGATGCAGTGGTGGGGCCCGCCGGGGACGAAGAGGACCTGGCTGTGAGGTGAGGCTCTGGTGAACCGGTCCCCTTCAGTGGCTGCTGAGAGACATCCATTATATCGCGAACAAGACTTGAACTAGATCTAGAGGGTGCGGTCTCTGAGATTAGCCCGCTAACATGCAAAAAATCGGATAGTAGTAATCAATAGTTAAAGCAGGTAATCGAGCTAACTGATGGCTCAGCTGACCCCCTGACACTTGCATACGTGCTGGTCCGTGCTAGCATGGGTTAGCTTGCGAATGGGCTAGCATGCTAACACATACTGTATGAGGAGACGGCGACAGGAAACAGTGCATGCTACCTGGGAGTCCCACCACCAACAGCGCTCTCTTTCTCCCGGGCTGCAGGTCCAGCCGCCTGGAGAAAGGCGGCCACTCGGAGAGCGAGTCCAGCGACGGCTCGAGTCCGTCTAAATACGACAGCGCCGACTTCGAGAACTCCCTGAGAACCTTCCAGATGTCTGAGGGGAAGAGGAAAAGGCTGAGGGAAATCGAGGCAAGAAGTCAATTTAGCATTTTGTAGAGAGTAATGAATAGATAAGATGTTAAGCCGTTAATCTGAGCTAAGCCGGTAGCTCAGTGTTCTCCAACCTGCGGGTCGGGAACCCACTTTGGGTTGTCTGAAATTCATATTGGGCATGGGAGGTCACGCACTTGAAAGCTATACCGATTACACAATTACATGTTTTTGATTGAAAAACGGACAAGACCAATATAAAAGGATTTTTATATATTTTTTAATCAAATGCTGCGAATACCATCAGAATCACAAAGATATAGTTGAAAGGTGAACTGCATCCAAAAAAGGAATTCACCCCACCGGAGGAAAGCTAAACGTAGCGAAGTGCTTTAAGAGGGTCAGAGTCACGTGTGTCCATCGCCCTGACCCCGGCGGTGTGCTCCGGTGCAGGTGAAGGTCATGAGGGTGCAGGACGAGCTGGAGTCGGGCCAGCGCTCCCGGAGGTCGGGGATGAGCCTCCAGCAGCAGGTGGGACACTACAGGAGGAAGCTGCTGCAGAAGGTGAGGCGCTGACATCACATCCTGTCAACCTTACAGGATCTGGTGTTCTGATTAGCATGTTTCACTTTTTTTGTGGTTTAGGAGACGCTTTTATCGAAGGTGTTAGGGTTAGTTTTTTTTATATAATTGAAATTTATGAACAATTGCTTTATTTCACAATAATGACCTACTCACTGCAACACTAGCCTGCATAAAACATGACAGTTAACTAAAATCAATAATGAGACAAAATATAACAAACAAGGGTAGCGGCGGTCCGCCATACAAATAAGAAAAAAACACTGAATGCCGTGCTGGACCAGTCAGAAACAAGTATTCAACAAATCCTTGTAACAAGGAACCCCGTTGTAATCCTGAGGCCTTTGTTTCAGGAGTTTGACAACGAGGAGGAGCAGAGTGAGTCCTCGTCCTCTTCCAAGTCCAACCGGCCGCGGGAGGAGAGGAGAGACAAGGAGAAGAGCAAGAGGAGCGACCACCGCGGAGGGAGGGGGAGGAGCTCGGACTCAGACGACGCAGCTCAGACACACAGAAGTGTCTCTCCTTCCAGGCAAGCCTTTGAAATGATGTATATAGTCATTCTGTTACCTTGAGTTCTGTCTTATTTGCTATGCTGTGGTACTGCTGATTTCATGCCTAAAGGGCACCTGTTGTACCACCTTGTCTGATGTGGATTAGCAGTTGCAATTGGACTTTTGAGGACTCAGACATCCAAACTTGTGGCGTATCAGAGTGTGTACACGTCACCGTTAAAGAAAAGCCCCACGCTCAGCAGCTCACAACGCAGCGACGTCATTGGTGGTTACCTTTCTGTCCGAGAACCATTCAATAGAGGAGCTTCAATTTAGCAGGGCGGGAGTTTTCTTAAACTGTTCCCTTGATTATTCATTTCAAATGTGCCTGATGTCCCCAGAGGGAGATCTCCGCGGCGGGCCAAGCTGTCCAGATCTCCATCCGCAGACCGGCGGGCGAGGAGATCCAAGTCCCGATCGCCCCACCGCTCTCACAAAAAGAGCAAGAAGAGCAAACGCTAATGTCTACCCCCGCCCCCCCTCCTCCTCGACCTTTGACCTGGTCCTTCCTCTATGGGCCGGTGTGCCCCGCTGACTGCCTGCCCCCCCCCCCCTTCCCCCACTTTCACCTTCTGCCCTTCAAGTTCTCAACGGAAGAGCACACTTTTGTAAGGAGGAGATCGAACACTGCGATGAAGTTATAAATATTGTTTTTGTTTTCGTTTTTTTAAAGTGGATTCCGGAATGTCTCTGCCCGTCTGTGAGGTTTAAGAAAATAAAAATCACCATTGGCAATGAGTTTGCATGCTGCGTCCTGATTGGTTTACAAGTGGATGGTATTCAGCATCATGGACATGTATACTTAGAAGCTCCGTTGGCATTAGGGTCTCACGCCAACGTTGCCGCCATATTGGAGAGGTCAAGACTGGCCTGTTAACAGATTAAAGCATTTGATGGCGATGCAGTGTTTCTGGATAGAAAGCACTATGGTTTAGTCGTTTTTAGATTCGTTAAAATCCTTTTATCCACATATATCATACACCCTGGAATATAAATAACTCATTGGAATCAGTTAATAAATGACTGTCAGTGCTTTTAACAAGAAACACTGCAGCTACTCCAACATGGCAGCCAATATATATAATGACGTGACGAAGCAATTGGCAAAAACTGCTGTTTATCCATGTCAATGTGCACGGAGGGCTTAATAAGCTTTAACTGTTAATTTCCCATGACACATCGATTACCGGCAGGATCATTATCCTGAACCTAACCAAAAACTGATCAGTTCAATCTCTAACCAGCGTGCCTTTAGGCCCACCAACAATGTTTGATAGTCATTTAGCTCACATTTCTACCCAGTGAGTTAGTGAATTCAGATCTCGTCGAGGAGCAGGTAGGGGTTAGCGCCTCTGGCTCATGGATGGAAAGGTTAGTGGCAGAGTGTGCAATAATTGACATCCCAGTCAATCGCAGCACAATTTGTTACTGTGAGCCGAGTTAACAGTCCCCGGTAAATAAGAACAGGACCAGGAAAAAACGACTTGAATAAATATGGACTTCTTGATGAATTTGACAAAGCAATTTTGAAAAAATGACAGAAAAAGGACATTCCTCAGGTAAACCCAGGACATGTGGTTGGCTGATAGTCCAACATCATCTCCATTTCACAATTCCTCCGCTGTGGGGGAATATGAGAAATCAAAGCGCAGAAATAAGTGTTTTACAATAAAATCTTTATTTAATTTTTGATAGAGGAAAGTAGAGCAGGTCCTGATTTTCTATTTAAAAAAGCGGACAGTATGTGCAAATGTAAATAAATTACCATATAGTGAAATGTGCTTTAATTCAAAGAAAGGCATCAAAACACTTGAGATACCGAGCCCTAGTCATTAGTAACCGCAAAATACAAGTTTACCTTCTCTTCTCCCGCCAGTTAAACTGGCTCGGGGACCCAATAAACCAACCGACCAAAATCTTAAAACATTTGTTTTGCAGGCACAATACGATCTTGTAAATAATAACAATAATACAGTTAAAGTGACCAACCGTTCCAGATAAGACAACTTAACACAATATCTCTTCCACAAAGACATTAAGATCTGTACTTTAAATACTTAAGTGCCGGCCTGGGGCTGTGTGTGCGGTGGGGGGGGGGGGGTTCCTGGTGTCTACCGGTCAGAGTGCCCCGTGGTCTGCTTTGAAAAGCTGCTGCACCCAGTTAGCCATCGCGGCGGGCTTAAAGCAATGCAACTAGAAGAAACACACTGAAAACCTATGGCTGTATGCACATCCGTTCGTCACCAACTCGGGTACAGTGCACACTTTCGACGCTGAACATAGTTCACAGTTGTTTGGTACTGAAAAGAGAGAGCAGAGAGAGCAGAGAGAGAGAGAGAGACAGAGGAGAGGAAAGAAATAAAATATATATATATATATATATATATATATATAGAAACGTGAAAAGAGGGAATCACTCGTATCTTCTATGTTTTAGAGTCCACATCTCTCCACCTGGGCCAGACCTCTCCATCGGTGGGAGTCTGGGGGCTTTTCCTCCCAAGGGGCCGGTCTGGGCCAGTTGCCCACGTCAGAGCGTTGGCCGGGGGGGCGGCCGTTAGGTGTGGGCCCCCCTGAGGGCCGGTCTGCTCTTCATCTGTGGGACTGGACACCAGGAGCCGCCGTGGTGGTGGTGGTGGTGGTGGTGGGGGGGGGAGGGGGGTGAGGGGGGTGAGGAGGACCGCCAAGCCCCGGAGCTCAGTACTTCTTCACGTTGACGAAGACCTTGATGGCGCCCGTGAAGTCGGCCGAGACCAGGACCTCGGTGTGGTCCGTCTTCAGAGCCCCTGGGGTGAAGGAACCCAGGGAGACACGGTTAGAGGGGGGGGGGGGGGGGGGGTCTCTGTCTGTGTGTGTGTGTGTACTTGAGGGAATAGTTTCACTGTGTGTACACCTGAGGGAACAGTGTGT
The DNA here is from genome assembly GCF_026213295.1 of Gadus chalcogrammus. Taxonomy (NCBI): domain Eukaryota; kingdom Metazoa; phylum Chordata; class Actinopteri; order Gadiformes; family Gadidae; genus Gadus; species Gadus chalcogrammus. The sequence goes on from NC_079418.1 coordinate 15,449,233, forward strand.
GTGTTTGTGGCTCTGTCTGTCTGAGGGAATAGTCTAAGAGTGTGTGTGTGTGTGCTTGAGGGAATAGTCTCAGTGTGTGTACGCGCACGTGCGTGTGTTTGTAGCTGTAGCTGAGGGAATAGTCTCAGAGTGTGTGTGTGTGCGTGTACTTGAGGGAATAGTCTCAGAGTGTGTGTGTGTGTGTGTGTGTGTGTGTGTGTGTGTGTGTGTGTGTGTGTGTGTGTGTGTGTGTGTGTGTGTGTGTGTGTGTGTGTGTGTGTGTGTGTGTACTTGAGGGAATAGTCTCAGAGTGTGTCTACACCTGAGGGAATAGTCTTAGTGTGTGTGTGTGTGCACCTGAGGGAATAGTCTCAGAGTGTGTGTCGTCCAGTTCCTGGCTCTCTGCCTCAGGCGTCTCCGTGGGGGTCTCCGGGGGGACGATGAGGGCGGGGTGGGGAGCGAACACGGCCGAGGTCACCACGGCGTTGTGCGCTGTGGGAACACGGTTCAGTCGGTTCAGGGACGAGTGGGAGTTAAACCACAACTATGGAAATGGTTCCTTTGAACCAGAGGCGGTTGGAAATAGAAAGTGAACCGAGAGGTTCACTTTCTGGTTTTAGAATAGTTCCAGCTCCAGAATCAACAAGAAAAGTGAGACAGGAGATACTGTACCTATCAAGGAGTCAAGTTTCCGGGTTAGCACAATAAGAAGACTGAGTAAAATATTGATAAATAAGTCCAATAAAGATGAGTTAAATCATAAGAACTCCACGTTAAAGATCAAAGAACTTCAAGGACTCCCATTTGCACAACGCGTAAGGTGGGCATTGCCAACAGGGGTAAACCAACTGTGCAATCAATGCAATCCTATATTCACACCAACAACGTGTCATCAATAGATTTGTGATTGGGAGGTTGCCCGTATTGCAATGCTACAGCCTACCTTTAATCCCTTCCCAGAAGTCATTGCGGTCGCGCCGAACGGGGGTGAACCTGCTCAGGTCGTGGTACGTGCTCCAGATATAAACGTACTTGTCCTCCGAGCCGCTGACGATGAAGGAGTAGTCGTGGCTGGAACACAACAACATGTCATTGATCATTAAATGATGTTTCATATGACTATATATTAGGGGTGTAACGGTACACAAAAGTCACGGTTCGGTACGTACCTCGGTTTTTAAGTCACGGTACGGTACGATACGGTACGGTTAATAGTTAAGGAAAAAAAAAAAAAAGCAGCAATGAAAACACCAATAAACTTTGTTATGGCATTTCAGTTTCTGAATTCCCAGTGAGCTGGGTTTGTACAGCTCGCTTTTTTTTTTCACAGCAACGGTGATAGTAACACCTGGATGGCGCCTTTTCAAATGCGTGTGCATGTTAAAGTGCTGTAAGTAGACACAGGGAGCCCTATCCATAGCCGGACAGCCTGTCGGAGACCCTCTCCGTAGCTTACGTGCACATCCAATATTTTTAACTATGCGTCGAAACCATTGACCTATTGGTCGACGCAACGGAGACGGCAAGGGCTGTGATTGGTCCTCTAACAAAATCATTTCCTGAATCACTTCTTCGGTTTGACTTTGTACCTTAATTACTTTGTACATTGTTTACTTTGCACCAGGGCCCTGTACCACGAAGCTCGCTTAGAGGGTTAGCGAGGTATGTTGAGCTCCAAGCCTGGGTTAGTTGTACCACGAAAGTCGATCTCTTTTAGCGTCGCTGTATCACCATGGTGACTTATGCTCGCAACCAAACCTGGTCGGGAGCAGTTTTTCGGCTTAGTCTAGCCGGAGATCGGCTACTTAAATCGGCGTGCGCAGCTTCCTAGCCCCTCCTCTGACAATGGCGTCACCATTTGTGGGTGTTCCCGTGGACCCCGGGGCACTTCTCCGGAGACAAGGGTTTTACGGGACAGAACCGATCCCTTGGCATTGTCTGACGATATTCAGATTTCAGACTTTATTGTCATTGTGCAAACAACGAAATTGGGGTTCTTCATGAGAGATACAGATTCTCATCAGAGGGTGTTCGTTATTTGATCGTCCTTTTGGACCTTATGTAGACAATGATTACTTTTGCGCATTGTGTCTCAGTGCTAGAGTGGAGGTAGCGCGTCAGTCTTGAATTTCTGCGCGGGGGGTTCGACTCCCAAGTGACGCGAATTTATGTGAAGCTTAAAAAGTCCTAATTCTCATGCATATGGAATACTTATTCACTAAAGCTTATGGAATTATATTTTTGTGCTTATTTCGAACTTCAACCCATATTTTCAAGGCCGTGCTGGCACCACATCTATGGGGGTAAAATGCATGATGATAGACCGGCGAATTTGAACCCCGGTCGCTGGCGTTTGGGTCTTATACTAATCCACTACGCTACAGCCGCTACCTCTCAGCGGTTGAAAACATGCGATACATTTCTTAAATAGGGTGTATTTAAAGTGAATTCCCTAAATGATAGAATAAGGCAGGATGGACGTTGCTTATGCATTTTTAAATCATCATCATTCTATTTGGATTAATGGCGAACAATTCTGCATTTGGCATAGTTATTTTACAGACAATATGCAGAATCTTTTCACTTATACTCATATAGACTGCTTGATCTATCGTAAAGGTGAGAAAAATTACGCAAAAAACGCCCCTTTCACGTGAACGCGCACTGAACCTAAAGCGGAAAACCTGGTTCAACTAATTGAATCTAAAGTGAGCTTCGTGGTACCATTTAACTCTGATTGCGAGTTGCGGCTCTGTCGAGCCAGGTTTTCCCAAGAAAGCCTGGGTATGTTCAGCGAGTTTCGTGGTATAGGGCACAGGACCAATAAAACACCAAATAAGATTTGAAAAGCTTTGGAAGTGTATTTACAACACTGCTTAAAATGGTTTGTAACATACATACTGTATAAGATAGATCGGGCGATCCCGACGGAGAGCTGCTGAATGGATTACGGAGTCTGAGTTGCCGACTCGCCGAGCACAGCAGGACCGAGAAAAAATAAATAATAATAGTTTAACTTCTGACACCAATGTAGTGACCTCGCCGGTGACATAATGATGTCGAGTCATTAGTAGTTGAAGGTAGTTTTAATGAACCAAAACCAGGTCACTGAAACCCGTAACGTCATAACCAACGGCAGAAAACCGACCCAAAACAAACCCCGGTTACCCCGGCAACCCCCAACACGGTCTCACTCGCGTGCAGGCCCCCACCCTTCTGTTCTTCCAAGGCCCTCCCCCAGCTGACCTAATGATTCGCCCCCACGCTGATTGACAAGAAGAACATTACATGCACATAGAACAACTGGCATAACGGACAACGAAATACAATGCAACACATAACACACAAACTATTTAACTGTCCCAGGGTCGCTACATTACTTTGGCTAAACGGTCCGGGTGGAACTCCGACTTCAGGTTTTAAATTCCGTATTGCAAAACAAGCCTTTACATTCTCCATATTAACGCTATGTACGCCACATTTACGAACCGCGGTACACCTCTGTAACCGCACCGAAGTGCCTGTACCGTGACGGTTCGGTACAAATACGTGTACCGTTACACCCCTACTATATATATATATATATCTATTATATATCTCTCAAGGTGAGAAGGCTAACCTGAAGCTGGCCTTGATCTGGCTGCTGCTGTTGACGTAGCCCTTGTACTTCATGGACAAGGATAGGTCCCGCAGGTCGTACAGGCGGACGCGCGAGTCGTTGGACGTCACCAGGATCTAGATGAACCAATCAGAGACAGAGAGCAGACATGACTCGTGTCATCAGTCGGACATCGGAGACACATGGAATACATACATTCAGTCACCAATAACTATGGGGACGCCTTCCAGAGCAAGCAAAGCAGAGGTGGAATTATTGATTTACAGTGTTCATTCATCTTGTCATTTAACATTAATGAGAATTTAAGATGGCAAATAATGCCCACATTTGAAATATTTGTTAACAATTGAAAAAAATAGGAATCAATTTGATCAATAAATATAAACAATAAATCCATATGCAATTCTGCAAATAATGCGTGTCCTTTACACATGATATTTTTTCAAAAATTACAATTCAGTATACATTCACAGGTCATCCAGACTACACTCGGCTTCCAGTGGAGGGACTCCTAGCGTCGGCGTTCCCTGTTTGAACCAGGGCTCACCTTGTTCTCTCCGGGCAGGGGCTCGATGCCGGTGATCTTGCGGCCCACCCTGTTCCTTCCCCTGGTGGAGCGGACGTGGATCTGGGTGTGGTACTTCAGACGCTGGCGGGTACAACAAACAACAGCCCTCAGGGTCAACACGTTTTAACACAGCACCGACCAGCGGTGGCCAACAGAGGTCTGTGTGCTCCATGAAACTCTGTTGAGTTGAGTCGGTATTACTGACATCGGATGAGAGCTAGTCCCTTACAATATAATACACAACATATAGGATTTAGTGCTCTTTTATGGATTCATTAATCAAATCTTCTATTTTAAAATTTTTAAATCTATTTTAAAAATGTTGACATTATTTTTTACACATAAAGTTACAGTTTTCATGAACATGATTTTTATAAAACATTACTTGTACCCAAGTGTCTTCTCTATAACGTTTTGGGTTAGAGGGTAACTTCACCACTGATAATGGATGGATAAGTCAAGGGCTGAGTACGTCTTAGGACAGAAGCGCTACCTCGGTGTCGTAGAAGATGCAGCGTCCGTCGTACGTCCCGATCACGGCGTACTTCCCGTTCTGGCAGAAGTTGGCGGCGGTGATGAGTCGCGTCTGCCCGTCCACCTCGTTCCACAGCGCCACCTTCTTGTCTGGAATGTTCCACAGCCTCAGCTTCCCGTCCAGCGAGCCGCTCAGGAAGTACCGGTCGTCCTGGGGAGAAACAGGAAGTCAGTCTCCCTCGCACTTCCTGTAGTGCTTGAAAAGAGTAAAGTGCCGGTTGGCGCCCACAAGAGACATGTATGGGGAACGTATGCAGCTTAAGTGAATCTTTGTCTTTATGGATAGGAGAAAAATGGACCAGGGAGTGGCTTGAGAGCAAGGGAAGGGGAGGACATGTTGGAATCATTCCAGGGATGCTACAAGGTGTTTTTCCCGTTTTTTTTCTACAGGGTGAGCCACCAAGCTGCTAGAAAAATCGGTATCATAATTTTTTTTTGCATAGAATTACAGATGGACCCGTGTTTGCGATGCGACATGCAAACCAATAAACTAGGATTTGCAATAACAGCGTCCAGCCAGGAGACCGAAGAGGTGCCAAAGCCTTCTCCCAACAGGGCCGGGGGGCGCCAGCCGGATAATTGCACTATAAGGTTTTATGTCCAAGCGACCACAAACTATAGAGGACAAAGTGTGTCACGGAGAGAACTAATGAATATTTCATCGCTCTAAAGGGCTCCGTGCTCGGGAACATTGCGGTTGGGTTGAGTGGGGGGGGGGGTGTGGGGGGGGGGGGGGGTGCTGACCACTTACTCTGGGGTGGAAGGCGATGGCCGTGACGAAGTCGATGTGCTGGAAGCAGCACAGACACTCTCTCCTGGAGATGTGCCACAGGCGGACTGTCTTGTCCATCGACGACGAGAGCAGGAAGAAGTTCTGCAGACATAGGGGAGAGAAACAGTGTTTGACATGATGGTGGATGTTTCTATTGTCATTTAGCAGACGGTGTTATCCAAAGGGTCACATTTAGATGCATGCAATTATCAGCAGGTATGTGTTGGGCCTCTTGCTATTAATACTCATAGAGCTACTTTACCTGTTTTTGATGAACTTTGCATAATTCATCTTTATGCTGAGGGTAATATTTTTTACTATAATTCTTATTGTTTCCAAAAGCCAAACAGCCTTTCCGTTAATGCGCTGAAAGATGCTCGTAATAATACGCTTGAATTGAAACTTAATTAAAATGAAACAAAATGTATGCTGTTCTCAAGATGGAGATCACAATAACTCTATGAAGACAAAAAAACTCTAAGATATACTACTGTGAAAGTTCAAGGTGACACAAGGTCCTTGAATTTGGTGACATCTAGTGGAACGGAGGGGTCAGATAGTGAACATAACAAGTGTGTTTCAATGAATGTACCATTGCATGAAGTTAAGAAATGTGGTGTCTTGGTACCTTTAAAATTAGCCCATAATATCTCTATATGGATTGGGCGTGTGCTATTTTTCTGCAGTAGCCCAGAGTGGATAAACGGCTCTAGAGGGAACGCCTTTAAAATAAAATGTGTCTTAGGATGGTGGGGGCGTGGTATCCCCATTGCGACGACCAATTTTTGATATTTTTTTCGTACCGTCGTTGTGTAGGACCAATAAAATTCTGGTATAAAAACCTCAACTGTTGCAATAACTGTCATGTTATAAATATATTAACCTTTATTTTATATATGTATATATATATATATATATATATATATATATATAGTACATTTTAATTTACAACAGTGCAAGTAATCATTGGCTTGTAGCGCCTACTGCTATCGAGATGAATGATCTATATATTTTTATAACGGATAGCGATAATAAAAAAAAAAGGCCACTACCTACTGGCACCTTAAACAATACAGGATACTGTAGTCAGACGAGGGGGGGGGGGGGGGGTTCACATTGACAACCTTATCACTAAATTGGGACAATCTTTTTTTATGTGTTTTAACAGAAAGAGAACCAGCCTTTAAGACGTAGGAACCAGTTTTCCTATCAGTTTTGGATTATGACGATGACATTTATAGACGCGCTGCTGCCTTTACACTCAGCCCCTGAGATTCTGTCAACCACTCCGCCCTTAGGCTCATCACTCTTATTATGAGTTATTATTATTTAAAATACTCATCAGTGTATCGTACATGAAAAGGTCAGTTGGAGGGACGCATTAATAATTGCTTTTTTTTATTTATAAAGCTGATGACGGAATACTGCCGTCTTATATAACATCCATGTTGCATTGGACCTTTGGTGCACATAAACTGGCTCCGATGGCTGGCTTGTGATGGCTGCTGCTTCAGGCCCTGGTGCAGAACTGCTCTTGGAAGGACCTTAGTGTTTAGTGCAGGAGACTCACTCGAATGCAGTGTCACCTAACGATCAATACACTTTACCCTTTGGGACGATTTAGGAACGTACTTAATGACCGTCATGCATCTGCCTGTAATTGTTTGAACCGTGTGTTACAATGTCTCTGTTTTGTTGTACTGTGTAATCTGGGCGTCATTTTAAGTGAGGCTCCCCTCAATGATTCCCATGAGAATTTAAAATAAATAAATTAATACATTTATGAGTGATCGCTCTAAAATCTGACCTGCATAGTTGAGTGTGCAAGAACTGAAAATATGTATTTATCACCACAATATGGGTTATTGTATACATTATTTTAAATACATAAAAATGCGTTCTATATTTGGCCTTGCCATAATGTACGTTTGTGTTGATTTCAATATATTTCTGAGTGCTGATAAGTGAACGTAGGAGGGCTTACTTTGGACCAGGAGAGGTCCAGCAGGTCAGCGGTGTGGCCCTTGTACTTGCAGAAGGGGATCTGGCGGAATGGGGCGTTACGGTCCTCCGAGTCGGGGTCTTCAGGACCCCCGTTGGCCTGGGGCAGGGAGGGACATTTGTTGTTACCTATTGTAGTTATTTTTTATTGTAGTTATTTTTTGTTTCATGCAATATCTTTTTTTGGAATGGAAATGTAATGTTTACCCATGCCAATGAAGCCCTTTTAATGTAATTGTGACGGAGAGAAAGACAGACAGACAGACAGACAGACAGACAGACAGACAGACAGACAGACAGACAGACAGACAGACAGACAGACAGACAGACAGACAGACAGACAGACAGACAGACAGACAGACAGACAGACAGACAGACAGACAGACAGACAGACAGACAGACAGACAGACAGACAGACAGACAGACAGACAGACAGACAGACAGACAGACAGACAGACAGACAGACAGACAGACAGACAGACAGACAGACAGACAGACAGACAGACAGACAGACAGACAGACAGACAGACAGACAGACAGACAGACAGACAGACAGACAGACAGACAGACAGACAGACAGACAGACAGACAGACAGACAGACAGACAGACAGACAGACAGACAGACAGACAGACAGACAGACAGACAGACAGACAGACAGACAGACAGACAGACAGACAGACAGACAGACAGACAGACAGACAGACAGACAGACAGACAGACAGACAGACAGACAGACAGACAGACAGACAGACAGACAGACAGACAGACAGACAGACAGACAGACAGACAGACAGACAGACAGACAGACAGACAGACAGACAGACAGACAGACAGACAGACAGACAGACAGACAGACAGACAGACAGACAGACAGACAGACAGACAGACAGACAGACAGACAGACAGACAGACAGACAGACAGACAGACAGACAGACAGACAGACAGACAGACAGACAGACAGACAGACAGACAGACAGACAGACAGACAGACAGACAGACAGACAGACAGACAGACAGACAGACAGACAGACAGACAGACAGACAGACAGACAGACAGACAGACAGACAGACAGACAGACAGACAGACAGACAGACAGACAGACAGACAGACAGACAGACAGACAGACAGACAGACAGACAGACAGACAGACAGACAGACAGACAGACAGACAGACAGACAGACAGACAGACAGACAGACAGACAGACAGACAGACAGACAGACAGACAGACAGACAGACAGACAGACAGACAGACAGACAGACAGACAGACAGACAGACAGACAGACAGACAGACAGACAGACAGACAGACAGACAGACAGACAGACAGACAGACAGACAGACAGACAGCTTGTCTCCTTAAATATCACCCAAGTTGTCTCGATCCGACCTTTATGATCGACTTTCGGGAAACCAACAGTGCCTTGCTGATTAAATTAACGTGCTAAAACGAGACTTGTAGTCTGCTGTGCGTCAGCATCGATTCCAGTGTGCGCAGGAGGTTTTCCAGACCACTGCTTAAAGAGCTCCTTAAAGGGCGTGTCCGGCGACTCACCCCAGGGTCCGTGTCCGATTTAGACGAGCACATGCTTTCCTGAGAAGGGGACGGCGACACGCGGCCTGTGGGAGACAAAATGATATAACTGAATATATACACACACATATATAATACATGCATACAAACAATCCATCCATATGCACCCAATTCTTTCTATTTCCTACAGTTGCACTCTGTCCAGTGGTTTTTAAACTTGGGTCATGCCAGACCACCCACATTCTTATTGGAATACTTTGATTGCTCACTTGTGTCACTTGCTGATAAATCCCCAAATGTAACCTCCTCTTTCCTTCGTCTTACTGCAATGCGCTATAGAGCTCACGCACCTTCAGTGTTGTACTTGATCCTCATGTTGTTGAAGTAGTCAAAGGCGTTTTTCAAAACCCAGATGCGCACCACGTTGTCCTGGCCCGCGGTGGCCAGCAGCCGGCCGCAGTGGGAGAACTTCATGGTCCAGACCGCCCCCTGATGCCACGACACACAGCGCAAGAATCAATACACAGCTCTTTCAGTTAAAATCCATATTTTTTTGAATGAAATGAGATTTATTTATTTTAAGAAATATGTAACATATTGAATACTGATCCTAAAAAAAAATAGGAGGCTTTTTTGTACATTTATGGACAGTGATGCGAGACAGGGACGTTTAAGGAGAGAGCGAATTACGTGTAGCAAAGGAACAAAGGTGGGAATCAAACCTTGGTCTCTACACCGAACTGGTGGTTGAAACTGTGAACTGGATCGAATCGATTCGGGATATCAGATGGGATACCCTGCCCTACGCGGTGGTCAGATACCATGGATACAAACAAATACTAAATGCTTATTTTAAAATACTGTACCACCAAGGTTGATAAGCTAGTTCAAAATCGACCCTACATTGACATCACAAACGGGAGAGTCCAGCTCAAAATGTATGTTGGCTAGATCAGTCATCAGTACACTTGGTGGGCTGGTAGGCTGATCCATCAACAGTCTAAACTTTAAAGCTACAAATGCACTACAACAATGCTAACTCTGCTACAGCCAGTTAGGGCCGCTACAGTCCGCTATGCCATAGCTAGCTTATTTAATTTTCGCACCGTCAAAGACCCAGACTCCCCGCAAATCCTCAAGCGTAGAAGGTAGAGCAAGCAAAACGCACTACGCTTAGCAAGGACTGCCAAACAGAAAAACAACGCTTCATCAGTCCAACAACAATCTGCTAAATGGGTTGGAATTAGCTTTCTTACTGCAATTTGTATTTCATCAGAATCAGTGTTACTGTCGAGTAAGCGTGCAAGGAATTGTAGTGTGGTGTATACTTCTTTATTTCTGTATCAAAAAATGGCGATAGGCCGAAAGGGTTCGAAAGGTCTCGTAAAGGCTCTGTGTATATATCCGACTGCCTAACGATCAGTACCTACGGCCGAACTACCATTAACTTGTGTTGTTGCACTAAGCATCAGTCCACTGGGATATAACTGACACATGTGGGTCGCAGGTTCTTCCAACGCACAAATTGGGTCAAACACACACACACACACACACACACAGGCACGCCTACCGTGTGTTCCCCACTGAGGTCCTGGACGACCTTTATCTGATCGAAGTCGAAGGGTCCCTTGAAACTGTGCGCCGCCTTGAATTTGGCGGGCCGCGTGTAGGGCATGCCCTCGTCGTCGCTGGAGGAAGGGTCATCAGGGTCCGTGTGGAATACTGTCACAATAAAAGCGCGGGAGGATTTGGCGGCGTTAGGGGTGAGCGTCAGACATATCGTACTGACAGATTGTGAAATTAATGTTAGAGGATGAAATAACTTCCCCACATCAGTTCAATTTATTCTTTGATAATATATCCACATTAAGGACACAAGAGAAATAGTAAATACTTTTTAGAATCCTGTTTAAATGTGGGCTGATCTACGTTTTTAACATTGGTTTGCAAACATTGCCTCAGATCTTTTTTAGGACAATGCCAATCCGTATTCTAAGTTTATCTTCATACTTGGGAGTCTAGGAGTCCAAGGGAAAGAAAATTGAGCCCAAGGTCCACGCTTTGTCCTTGGAGCGGGGATGGCCTGCTTTAGATTCCCCCTCCTCTCCCAATGGCCTACCTTCGTCGCGGACGCTCTTCACTTTGTTCACCGCCTTCTCTCCGTACTCCTCTGCCAGATGCTTGGCTCTCTTCACAGACTTGCCCAGGAACTTCTTCAGCTGCGTCCTGGATGAGGGAATAGGTCAGTTAGTCCATCAGATTCCGATTGAATCAAAGTAGTAAATCCCAGAATGCATCATTAATTCCAGAGTAATTAAGCATTTTGAAACACAGAAAATTACACGCATATAGAAAATAATGTAAAATATATACAGATAACTTAACAAGGTTTGAAAGGGGACGAAGCAGGGGAGCCGAAGGAATAAGGAGGTGAATCTTACGTCTTCTGTTTGAGTTTCCCGCCGTCTGTGTCCGACATGGCGGCCGAAGCCTTGTCGTCGTCATCCGACTGCGCTGCGTCGTTACTGACAACGACAACAAAAAACACAACAAACATCAATCCACATGAGAAACATGAAGAAACGGGTAAAAGGTAAAGAGTTTAGGGCCCTGATGAAGAAAGGGGGATTGGTAGGAGCAACAGGCCCTAATTAGGCCAAAGCTTACGGGTTAAGAGCCTTAATTAAAATGTAATACCGGCAAAAATTGAACCCAGAGTCTTTGTTTTGGCATGTATACCCATCTAATAAGCCCTCCAGATTCCTTTTTTCATTGAAAATCGAGTATAGAGTTTGCCCGGCACAATGTTTACCGCCATGTTATTGGTTAGGGGCACCGCGGTGCGAACGCTTCTAAATTACTTAGAAACCACACTTTTTAACCACTAATATTGCTCAAAATAGCACCAAACCCCTGCAGTAGCATGATTGTATTAGCGGTTAAAAAGTGCAGAATTAGAAGCGTTCGCGCTGCCCCTAACCAATAACATGGAAGCCAAACGGGCAAACTCTATCCTCGACTTTCAATGAAAAAAGTATCTGGAGGGCTTATTTGATGGGTATACTTGCCAACAACAAAGGCCCTGGGTTCAATTTTCGCCGGGATTACACTTTGAGTAAAAGGGTTAGCGACTTCAGACTTCAGGGCCGGCTCCGTACGTTATGTACTCCTTGGTCCTCCTCATGATGTGGAGGGTGAGGGGGTTGATGGCCGCCGGGAGCTTCTCCTCCGCCTGGATCAGAGGGATCTCCTCCCCCGTGTCCAGGTTCTTGATCATCACGCTGGCCAGGATCTCCTGCCACAGAGCAGGGTCACATGGTCCAACACCATAGGAGTCAACTCAGGGCAGACGAGGAAGTATATTTTAGATATCCATGAAATTAAAATCAACAATCTGGGTCCCTCCCAGACACGCTTGTTTTTTTCCTCTTCCATCATATGATGGCAAACACACTGGGCAGACACAGCTTACTTTTTACTTTACTATTGAACAGAGAACTAAAATGATCTGTTGAGAGGGGAAAATAAAAGGGAGAGTTGAGGAGCTCATCCTACGTCATCGGTCAGCTCTCGGCCAGAGTTGGAGCGTGGCCGCTGGGGTCCGGGGGTGTGTTCGCCGCTGGGTGTTGAGGCCTGCTCCCCCTCGTTCTCCTGTTGAAAAGGACACGACCACAAGGTTACATTCAAAACCCATAGCGGCACTGACGCACGACGATTAATCGCAACGATACTGACAAACTACGCCAACGCAAACCACAACTACCTTGTTACATTAATCACAGAGATACTGTGAAACTACGATAACGTAAACCACAACCACCTTCTAACATTCATCACAGAGATACTTCTGACACACTACACTAGCTAGTGTAATCCAAAACCACATGTTACATTAGATTGAGACACTGACAAAATAAGCCATCTTGCTTAAACCACAACTACCATGTTACATTAATCACAGAGAGACTGCCATGCAAGGCTAGCTAGGTAAACCACAACCACCATGTTGCTGTAAAGACACACGTAGATACAGAAAACCTACAACCACCTTGTTGGTTTGAGAAAAACAGACACACAACAAGTCGGAATCAGAAATTGCAACGTTTACTGTAATTTCTATTATTTGACAGTAACATCCCCAACAAACAAACGTCAAATTAAACATTTGACAGAAACCTCTATAACAAACGGATGTCTAATGTTTAATTTATTAAATGAGACAGTAACCTGGTCAACAAACGGGCGCGCCAACAGCAACAATAAAACTGTGAGAGACTCCAAATGGAAATAGCACCAGGGGTAGACGTTTAGGGAGCATGCGCTCAGCCTAGGGTTCAGAAAGCTCCAGTTTAATAATTTAAAAAGGTACGGCCTCCAGGCTTACCCTGGCAGGGTTCTGGAAGCTAAAGGTTAACGGGGGCGGTTGTGTCTCCAGTCTTACCCGGGCCGTCACCACCTTCTCCCCGCTGGTGGCGCTGGCGAGGTCCAGGGAGTGCTGCAGCTCCCGGGTGATGCCCCGCACCGTGCTGCTGGGAGACAGCAGGCCAGACGACTCCAGAGAGTCCACGGGTGGGGGGAGCCCTGCTGACACACACAGCGGACCAGAAGACACAGGGCTCAGGTTAACATGGGCAACCACATCCAAACACGCAGGGTTAAGATAGGCAACCAGACCATAATACACAGGGCTTATGTTAACATGGGCATCGGGCAATGATAATGTACTAAATGACAATATATAAATACACGGTGAGGGTTAGTGTAGGAAACGACATCATAACACACAGAGGTGGAATTAACATGTAAAGATACCATAAAACGAACATGGCTCAGGGCTAACAAGGGTAACAGTACCAAGAAACAATGCTTAGGGTAGGGTTCAACAAAACATAAGGCAATCTTCATTATAACAATAATCAGAAAGATACATTTAAAACAATACTGAGTATATGACATACAATATTCGTCCACACGGTGAGTCAACATGGTGAGAATAATATTATATATTTTCATGGATCAGGTCCCTTAACTTTGGTAAGCAGCCTAAAACCAGCCCAGCATTGACAGAAGCCCTTTAAACATATTTACGGTGGGCAATCGGTAGAACTTGAGGTTGAACGTGATCAAGCACTTTGGTCAGGGTCAAGTACTGAGAGCACTCCAGATGTGGTTTACCTTCCAATCCGCTGGGCCGGGCCTCCTGGCTGCGCTTGCCGAGCGTCAGGGTCTGCCAGGACGGGGGCGGGGGTCTGGGGGGCGGGAAGGAGCCGGGAGGAGGGGGTCTCGAGGGAGGGGGCTTCTTGGTGCTCGCCACAATGTCTGGCTCCGCGGCCAACTGCCGCGGCGGTTTGGAGGGAACCGAGGAGTCCGAGTACGCCTGGTCAGAGAGAGGCACCTGGTCCAAAATGTCCGCCGGTCGGTGCACCCGCTCGCCCCCTCCCACAGAGGTGGGGAGCGGGGGGAGGGGTGCGTGGCGCTCCAGGGTGCGCGTGACGTCCGGGCCCTGGCTGTGTTCCTGGGGGAGGAGGGGGATGTCTGGGAGGTCGGAGGCCAGGAGGGGGGAGGGGAAGCCAAACACCAGCCCGACCCCGTCAGACACCTGCGCCTCGTCCGGGAGTCCCCTGGGCTCGGGGTCCGCCACCGGCCCGTCCACCTCCACCGTTGAGACCCCCTCATCTGGGACCTCCGGCGCGGGCCTCACATCCACGTGGAGCCGCTCCAACAGCTGGTCCACCTCCCCGGCACTCCCTTTCTGGCTCTCCTCTATGATGCTGTCGATTATCTGGTGGGCGGTGGCAGAGACACACGCATTGTAATACATGTATGACTGAAACCACGAGGACACACAGTGACTAACCTAGACCTTAAACACAATAGAGATTTGCCCCCAACTATTTACTGCGGTTTATTTATTTATTTTAGTATACCGGCTAGGGCGTGTGACTCCCAACCGAAGGGTCCCGAGTTCCAACCCTACCAGCTTATCAGGGACATTGTGCGTCTTGAAAGATGTACTTTGGATCAAAACATTGACTCAGTGAAATGGCATACAAATATGTTAGATATGTTACAAAAGAAGCAAGTGTTGGAGGAAAGCTTGGTTGTTCAATCAACGTCTCTAAGACACATGAGCTGCTTCTCGAAATTTCTAAAGCTTTGGACGTTAGCCAGAAGCCAAACCAGCTATATTCGTGTTCAGCATTAGCAAAACAAGGCTGGAATGCCTCTTTTATGAGCCCTATTAAAGCCACAATTCACCTACATCACATAATTGGCTTAATATCCACTTAACCACCACAATTACATTTGACAAGAGACCCCCATTGCCAAAGCTTTAGTTCCACACTAAACATGATATATTGCTAGTTCCCTGGGTAAGTGGATATGATTTACCAAATATGGAAGAGTTGTGAAACATTGCTTCCATAATGGACTAAAAGCATGATATTACACTATAACCCTATCTCAAAGACTCAATTCTATTTATTTATTTTAATCTATTTTTAATATCGAAACCATACAGTTCCGCACATGGACGATAACATTTTGTTAAAAACAGAATTAATTAATTAACAACAACAATTGTGGTAAAACACGTCATCCATAACGGAGAGCTTGTATTTTGAGAGAGTTCTTCTACCTGAAGGGAATCATCTTGGGGTTCTGACGGCGATGATCTGCTAGTCTCTTCCTGGGTGGGGACCACAGACTCCTGCAAGAGTGGTTCAAACCCAAACTGTTGTCCTTGACCTCGATACGAGTGCGTCATACTAGAAATAATGGTTCCGTTTGGATTCAACATGACGGTGGGTTGAAGATGAAAACGTAGCCCCCCAATAGATACATTCGAATTTCCTGTAGAATAATCGCTTATTCAAGTTATTTTAATTGTTAGCTTGTTTCTGTCACCCAGAAACGTAATAAATGTTGTGCGTCTATACATGAAATCTGTAGAGTTGTAAGAACTATTCTGATCTTATCTGATAACTTACAGCACAAAGTCAAGAAAGCTTGTCAATGCAGCAATTGTTTCAATCAAGCTAAAGGGAACATTTCTGATGCTAGCGTATCACACACAGTGCCAGTGGAAACCATTTAATCTAGACTGTGTTTATTGTCAAACATACCTGAGGCAAAGGCCCGAAAAACTTGGCAGGTGACCTGAAAAAACAAGCAACATGTTAACACAATTTCGTATGAGAGTGTAATGTGTAACGTGTAATCTAAATATCTAATGATGTATATAAAAGAAACAATATAGGCTTGTGAAGTGGGGCCTAGTTTGTTTTTATGCAAGAACCAGACCAAAAGGCAAATGGATTTTAAGCAAACAACTGGGGCATGTCGAAGTAGACAAACACTGCAATGGAGATAACTCGAACAGAAGGCCTAAACTTGATTTATAATGCACACTGGACTCTGAATTCACAGTATTTAAATCTTTACACTGCATTTGGTGTAAACTTGATTCCATCCTTCGATCCAAGCAGACCAAAGTGCAGGGTAGCCGTTCTTGCCATGGTGTTACATGTCCCCTGATCACAGGGAGAACATGTGACTGAGGTGTAAGGTTGGACTTTCACTACACAAAAACATCTGACCTGTCCACCCGACTCCCCCTGTCTACCGGGTAAACACGTCCCCGCTCTCAGCGGAACAAGGAGAGACAGTGCAGACGAGTGCTTACAACTCAAGTGTAGGCATTACATTACAACCTGTTTAATCAGGTCTTTTCAACCTGTATTTCGTGGTAATATTCAGCCCTGGTCACACGCGTGACTGTTTGGTTAGGAGCTGGGGTAGTCCATCGTCCTCTCAAACAGTCCTAATAAAACTAGGCACACATTAAAAGATGTTTGCTTACACTTTTGGAGATGGGGAGAAATGGACGTCCTCCGGGGCATCGTAGAACTCCTCTGTGTCACTTGTGTCTGACGCCATGCTAAGTGTAATTAGCTTTGGCCGTGAGCTAACTGGCTAACTTTCTATTGCAAAAAAGTAAATTCATGCGATCGGTTCTTCGATAGAAGCACGCCAAATGCGAAATAGGGACGACCAAAAAGCCCTATTCACGGAGGCTAGGCGTCACGGAACCACCTCTTCTTACCCATAAACGTCAACACATAACGCTATGGATATGTTGTCACTTTAGCCAACACCTAGTGCTTTAGGAGTCGATCATCAATCCGACCCGGTTTCTTCAATCGATTAGACCTGCCAAACCAGGGAATATATATAAAGACATGGGGATAGCTATCTACGAGCTAATTTAGCTACCATCTAAATGACGATACACCTAAAAGCAATCCAATAACATAAATGGTGTCCGTTACGATGGGCGTCCAAAGGGCGGGGTAAACCTCTTCTTCTGGCCTGTACATGTTTAATATTTGTTGCATTACTGCCGTCCTCTGGCTCATTTAGGAAGTTTTAGATTTTTCGAAAATGATGGGAATTAAAGATGTACAGTTTACTTCTTCATTATTCCCTTGTCAGATATAGCCTATTTATTGAAATTGTGAAATACAAGTTGTGGAAATATGTGTTGAAGCTGAAAGTGACTCCCAGTATTGTATGTGTCTAAACAAGACTAAATAGGAAACATTGGATTTTGGATATATTTAGTGAGTACTGTCCCAGACATAAACAATAACAAAAATGATCTATATTTGTGGATGTGTTAATTTAGTATGAAGCCCTTTATGCATAGCCATAACCTTTACTGAACCATTTGACCTGCTTCGGGATCCACCAAATGCTGTATATACATTGTCAGGAGAGCGGTCCCCATGAGGACAGGACACATTAATCAGAAAGTTGAGCAAAAAACTACAGCTGTGGAGAACGATAACGACAGCAGCATGAAAAATCAAAACATATGAATGTGAGCTGTCACTTAAACAAAAAGCTGACGACTTGATAGATAGATTGATAAACACTTAAGGCACGCAGCTAAAGATAGCTGATGATGCTCAGCTGATCTTCACTGCACATGCTGTGAAGATCACAGACCCCTTTCCCTTCAGTCAAGCTGGCGGTCAGGTGGTTTCGTAGTTCACAAAAGCTTGTTTGTTCCTCATAATACACTTAGCAAATGAATAGCTTAATAATATCCTTTTCAAGTCAATTATGTAAACCATTTTAGAATTTAGAGAGATACTCTAGATGTTGCTATCCTAGGGCTTAAAGGAGATGCCTGGTTGCAGCTCAAATTAGAAACAGATAAAAAAGATATTTCCACATTATTCGGTAGCAAAGAGTTATTTTTTTAGCTCTGTTATTACAATTGGAACAGGAAACGGAGCGGCCTATGGTGACTATCCAGGGATATTAAGTTCCTTGACTAGTGCAAGACTAATCATTTGCTAAGTGTATGAGGAACAAACAAGCTGTTGTGAACTACGAAACCACCTGACCGCCAGCTTGACTGAAGGGAAAGGGGTCTGTGATCTTCACAGCACTGCAGTGAAGATCAGCTGAGCATCATCAGCTATCTTTAGCTGCGTGCCTTAAGTGCTTATCAATCTATCTATCAAGTCGTCAGCTTTTTGTTTAAGTGACAGCTCACATTCATATGTTTTGATTTTTCATGCTGCTGTCGTTATCGTTCTCCACAGCTGTAGTTTTTTGCTCAACTTTCTGATTAATGTGTCCTGTCCTCATGGGGACCACTCTCCTGACAATGTATATACAGCATTTGGTGGATCCCGAAGCAGGTCAAATGGTTCAGTAGAAGGTTATGGCTATGCATAAAGGGCTTCATACTAAATTAACATGCAGTCCAATAATATTTTAATTGACAAACATATACTGTCCAGGAACTAATGGTTAATGGCCTTCTACAACTGACTTGATGTGGGCGTTACTAAGCCTGTCTGTATCTATATACAGTCAGAGTACAGGAAATGTGGGTTCAGATAGGTTCAGATCCTACTCTCAGTAGGATGTGAGATCAGTTCAGATAATCACACACAATTGAGATATAGATTCAGGTTGAAAGTGGATTTATTCACATATCTGTAGGCTGAGAAATTAATAATTATCTCTCATAATTTGAGAATGCATAAGTCACATTATGTAAAAAATAAATCCTATTGAATACATAATAATTTATTATTAACTGACCTTATAGTCTATAGATGGAAGCAAATCACAGCTTTTACTTCCCAGTCATCAAATGCAGTTCAATTGTTAGAGCAATGACAGCCTTGATAGCCAGACTTCTTTAATATGTGTTTGATGATTTTGGCCCACTCTCTAAGAGCATCCCCCTTGGTGGAACAATCTCATATAGGTTAAATTATCCAGAGAAGACTTGGTCATATGAGTTCTGTGTTGGCTGCTAGAAAAAACATAATGCTTCCCTAGGAGTTTGAGACCTCTAGAACTTTATGCCATCAATAGGTGATTCCAGCAACCCATTATAGACAATAACGTTATACTTTTAATATTGGATGCATGCTGGCCTCCTCACAAATTATACTTCTACATATTTCTATTTAATACATATAATGTATATTACTTGTCACTTATTTATTATCAGAATATGTATCAACATCCTTTATTCAAAAATTGAATAAAGCTTTCGGTGAAAGAAGCAAGAGCATAGCCTTTCTGTGCTACTTTTACGATTTAATTTGAGTAACCCTGAAATGTATTCATAAACATTATGCATTCCTCAAACGTAGCCTGCTTTACACGGCATGGGTGTAGTACTACTTAAGAGCACTCGATACTTTTTTATTTATAACACTTTATTTAGTAACGGAAGTTTTCAACCAATGATAGGAGATTGCCATACTGCTAAGCCATTTAAAAGTGCGGATGCTGCAGCATTTCCAATAAACCCTGATTCTATTGGACACTGCGAGCAGGTCCTTCCTCACGTCTAAGTGGATTTGGGGTTTGCGAGGAAAACAAGGACGCTGGTCATCTTGTTGTCGAAGGTACGATTTTCATTGTTTAAAAGTTGCCACATTTTATTTACGATGCTTTCAAACAGTCATACAGACTCATTTCAACTTGGTTAGCATACTGTTACCAGCTAGTCCGAATCTTTCAGGTCAGATTGATAGCAAACCGACCACCCAGAATAGTTACTATCATGTTAACTATTTGTTCACGATAACATACTATTTTTAATGAAACACAAAGATGATTTCTTTCGGGAAATGGGTAACAAACCCAATGAGAAGAGGTGTCCGTATGGAACGGGCTGTTGACAGTGTCCACTAGTGCTCACAGAGTTAATTTAAGTTGGCTAATGTCAGAAGAGAGCCCTTCGCTAGCTATACCCAGTGGACCAGATGTCACCGGTGGCCCTACAGGGTGATCAACACGGCCAAATATGCACCATGTCATGCCCTAACAGCGCTACATCTTATTACACTCGTAAGGTTTCGCTCACTAGCGGCATCATGTCACCGGCTGATTGGTTTGTTGTTAGCCGAGTTAGCTAGCAAATAAGCTAGTGGACTATTAGTCATGTTGATATTTTTACCCTTCTACTTTTTACGTGCACAATTAGTTCAAACGACATAGTTGTTGAATTTGGAGGCGAATGCAGCAGCTGATTGGGTGGAGGCATGTGGGTGGTGTATTAGTTGTTTCATGACATAACTTATGCATTGAATGGCGTGCATAATGGCAAACGACTCAAACTTTTGTTGTTGGCCACTGTGGATTCATGTGAGTTGACTACAGGGATTTGCCTTTAGGGGGGGTTTCAAAGTAGGACGAATTCATCCTTTAATAATGGGACTAAAACATCTTGTTGGGACAAAGGCAGGTGGTGAAAATAAACATTTGTACTTTGTCCAATGCAACAGGTTACTCTTGGTAGAGCTAATTTGATTCCTATACTTAATAAAGATGAGGGATTTGATGTTACTGTAACGTAGTAATTTATTATGTTAAATATCTAAATTGCCTGTAGCTACTTTAGATAGCCAAAGGTAAGGAATTATTTCGCCAAAACGACCTGTTCCATTTATTTAGAAATTCATTCACACTCATGCAATATTGATTGTTGACAAATCACATGCAGTATCATCTCATAAGATGATAAATAGATGCTGAGCCTCATTGCTTTGTGATATATTTAGAATATAAACAAACCAATAATGACAGTGAGACAATAAAGGCAGTTCGACGTTTATTTGTATGGATATGGCCCGTTGATGGTAACTTGCTGTTTTATCAACCTTCATTCATCTTTCTTTTTTTCTGAAGTTTTGGTTTTGGTATTCAGTTCTATTTGTTTTTGTGTGAAATGCTATGTCGGTCAGAAGTGGAAGTTTGTTCTGTGCGTTTTGTTTCAGGCGTGGTCTTGGAGAGGGTATGGAGAACCCTGGACAAAGAGGGGAGACGATGCCTATTGCAATGCATGACAGGTACAGTCCATTTACATCACTCTGGCCCATGTACATATTTCACTGATGTAATTGAAACCGTTTTTTGCTTTTCTTTTTTTCGTTTTTTGCTCTGATGACAATACTGATGGTAATAAACCAGATATGAAGAATAAAATAATAAATGGAAGCATAAACCTTAAATACCTTTGGGTTGGTGTTAGCCTAATGCTCTTCTGAATGAAGGCGGAACTATTGGTACACTTTTGTTTAAATACGTTTTTATTGCTCTGGACACGTGATGCAACTAAATCGTCTTTAATATGTGTATGAACAAAGTAATGGTAGCAAACGGTAGCTTTTGAACAACCTTTAATAACTGAATAAATGTGTTTACCTCACATAATTTACATGAAGTAATTTAGCTGAAACTTTATCCAAAGCATCAAGTAAGCATGGCAGAGCTGTGGTCTGCTACTTGAGACACCACTTCAGTTTCTAGAAGCTTGAAGGCATTTGTTTATTTGCTGCACTGTTGAAAGACAAACCACATTATCTCAAATGGCGTCTGGGATTTGACGGGCTCCATCCAAAAATCCACGGTTCATTTTTAAACGTATTGAGTTGTAGATTTTGCGGGTGTGCTCGGCATCTCTGTCTGGCCACTTGACCCATTTTCTGACGAGATTTGACTCCGAAACAGATGGCTTTAGAGTGGCCTCTAGAATATGCTGGTACACACACTAACCCTCATTGGCTAGATCATTTTCCCTGACTAGAAGTTGTTGAAAGTACACAACACATGGCGTTGGTTGCTATTCCGCTCTCCAGTGTTTATCGGTATTCCACTGTCCATGATTGGACGTTTGTTTGTGCAACGTCCAATCATGTCTCAGAGAAACGTTGAGTCTTGAATTTGGTTTACACATTTGTTAACATGCATTTCCATGAATTAAGCCACTTGAAATAAGAGGACAAGATGACTTGTACTTGAGAGTAGAGTAATGGTGCAATAACAAGGGATGCAGTAATAGGAAAGGTGTTTGACAATACCAAACAAATATAGGCCATCAGCAATGTTTATTTTTGTCATAGTTGTGTTTTGAACTGCTGTTGAGAACAGTGTAATGGTCTAAAGATCCCTATAAGTAGATGTTTTTTGAGTTTCCAAGGCTTGCCAGCGCTTGTTACTGGACGAAGTAGGAGCTGTCTTGAATGTTTTCCGTTAGTATTGGAAATCGCCTTGAAGCCCCTCACAGGGTGATGAACGGCGGCACAAATTGCTTCCCTTTGATCCGCAAATAAAATCCATTGCAGATGTCTTTTCTATTCCTAGTGCCGCTTTCAACACAAACCTGAACGCTGCTTTTATAGAGGGCAGCATGTGGAGAGCAGCATTAAAAAAACGAAACCACAGTAATCATCTTTAATGCAGCCATGTGTGTCAGACCATAAGCATCTGGCTGATATTACATTCTCAATTAATATGTAGGTAATAAAGGTGGGCCATACTTGCACGAATGGGGTTTGCGTTTGTATATTTAATTAGGTCCACTACTAATGATGGTTCAGAATAATATTACAATGGAGGCCCTGGTTAGGCTCCTGGTAGGAACGATTTCATTCATTATGTGAATGTTGAGTGCATATTTCACACGCCTTGTGTTCTTTTCTTATATTATCACCTGAGGCTGAAATTACTCGATACTTATGTCTTGTTCAAACAAGGCATTTTAATATTTTGCAAAATTGTGATTCGTATTTGCTATCATTTCAATCATAGTCATGAATACAGACAACAAAACATGGTAAAAAAAAAAAACATGGCCTTATTTAAAAAATTGAAATGGGAATGTGATGGAAAGAATTCTCAGCTGTTTGAAATTTAGATTTGAAAGTTAGAATTCAGTATTTTATTGTAAACGAACAAAATGAAGCCTTTACTGTTAAACGGGTCGGACTTCCCGAAAAATAATGCTAAATTAGCAATGTTTAGGTGTTGCTGTTTATTTTTAATTGAACAACAAAGGTCACGCATAAAGTAGGTTATTAAGAAAAAGGTTTTCAAGGCTTGAAAGGCTAGCGTTTTTTCTTGTGTGAGTATTTAAAGTTATCTGCTTTCTTTAAACAAACCATCATTTTAGATGTATACCCTTTTATATTGATACATTAATGTAAGCAGCCAGACGGTATTGGAATGGATGCATTTAATGAAAGTGTTTGATTAGTGGGGATAGATAGAGCTTTGGGGATTTTGGCTCCCAGCGTTTGAAATGTGCACGGATAGAGCACCAGAGGAGACCTTGTCCTGCCGAGAAGGTGTCGCCCTGACTGTGAGGAGGTTATGCAGTTCATGCCAAGGCTGTGGGTGTTAATTCAAAGAGGAAGAGAACATTCTTTAGGGCACACTGTGTGTTTTATGTTTATTTCGTAGCTTGGGCCCTGGAAGGAAGGGAAAGTATAGGATCGTTCCTCTGTTATATCAAGTCAAGGATGATTTGATGGGTTCTTATTGGATTAGCTGGAATTCTCAACTCAATACTTTTCCCAAATCGGTTTAATTGTTTTTTATGTTAGATTAATCAAATAAATATAATTATTAATCTAACTTGCAACAATCTTAATTTTTTGTTATAACTATGCAAGTATGGAAGAGATGGCTAAGCTATTGCTTTTCATGCAAAGCATTGAATTCTAGCTTCTGCACAGATTGGCATAACAAAGGCTGTCAGCAAAATGTTATGGTTCCTTCTAACCCCAGTGTTGTAGGTCCCGTTTCTCCAACAAGATGGCGCCCTTTCTGAGCTTCAACTGGTCTCACCGTGAGGCTGATGGAAAGGGAGGGGTTTCTCACCTCCTCCCTCTCTCTCCTCCCCTCCCTCCTACCAACTGAAATGCAGCAGAGGAAATAGCCACTGTGGTGGATCCAACCCATTGGACTCCCAGCGCTGCTGCTAGTGCTGCTGCTAATGTCACTAGCCTAGTCTTTAGCCTGCACTCCCTTCTACCAGGGTCTTTCTTCCTCTTCTTCCCCCTCCTCTCTCTCTCTCTCTGTCTCTTTTTTTTTAACGGTGTTGGCCGTGTGGGATGGAATCGCGCGTCGTTGTCAGCAGGTTTTCCGTGGATGTGCTCTGTGGCGCGCGTGCGACCGTAGCACCGTTGTGGTGACAGCAGCAACATGCCACTGAAATGGAAAAGCGGGTCGCCGGTCAGCTGGAAATTCCCCGTGCCCGTGCTTAAGACGTCCAGGTCGTCGCCTCTGTCGCCTGCTTACATGTGAGTTGAGAGGGAGGGAGCGATGCTGGGGCGTTGGGGGTGGCCGATCAGGTGGAGGTCCACCGCCTTGGTAAAGTTAACCAGGTTTCATGGTTTTATTTTTCACAATAATTTCAATGCGTTTTTTAAATTGAATTGGGTTTGGTTAGAATGGGTGTGAGAGGAGGAGGGGGGGGGGGGTCTGTGCGGCTGCAGCATTGATCTAGCAGGAAAGGATTGTGTTCACTGTGCTGAGTCTGCGCTCTGCCTGGGTTGCACTCCTCCTCCCTGTGGCTGGGACATCTATTGTATCGGTGGCCAGTGGAAAGCTGCGCTCCGTGCACGCAGCGAGGCCAATCCCGCAGATTGGTTCAGTGCACCGTGAGCTTTTGCGTCTGTGCCATTGCACTCTGCCTTGGGGCAATGTTTGTTTGGTCCTCTTTTAGTGGCTTTGGGAGGAGCCTGTCTTTGTGAGGGTGCATGATGTGTCCTGATTTAGGAGCTATTGTCATCTGCTGGTGCTCAGGGGAGGGGGGGGGAGGGTAGACATCCTCTTCTTCCCTGTTTTTGTCAGTTCCATGCTTAAACGCAATGGTTGACTAGTGCAGGGTGAACTAGCTTAGCGTGAATAAGCGTAGCGTGAATAAGCGTAGCGTGAATAAGCGTAGCTTGAATAAGCGTAGCGTGAACAGGCAATGGATGGTTGAGTGTTCAGTAGGCTCTCTTGTCTTCTCAGGATAAAGGTATTCAGGGCTCTCCTTGATGCTTGCTAGCATCGAGATATTAATTACAGGGAGGAAGAATGTTAAGCACTTTGCCCCCCAACACCTGTTCAGTGCCTTGTAAATAAAAATATTATTATTATTCATAAGGTTTTCTTTAAATATTTATTAAGACTCACACTGCTCTTATGCCTGACCTTTTTAAGGGCTCACATTAGAATATTTCCTCAAATTCTAAACGATAACCATAGAGTCATAAATATTTATGTCATATTTTTGTGTCCCTTGAATAATAAGCACAAACCTTGTTATGAGTAGTAGAGCAGATCCTTTTTTAACACATAAGACTTTAATCCTCTTGGTCATGCTTAGGTTTTTAAGTATGTGTATTTGATTTGCTCTGAGACGCATTATCTATAATAACAATGACATGTAGCTGTGTAGTGCCAGTACCAAATCTCCTTCACAACAATAAAATATTAAATCACCATTCAAATTACGTAATTCACCTTTATATATCATATTCTAGAGATGTCTTCTTGGCATCACATCGTATACCATAATTGTTCATGTGTTTTTAATGTCTTCATTAGAAACCACAGCTATATTTAAAGACCCACTCCAGCAATGCCACGGTGTGTGTAGCTAATGTGTACGGCCTCCGCCCTCCTCTGCCTGGGTCTGTCTCTGCCCTACAACCCGGAGCTATTTTGATACATGTATATTGTATGTTGTGTTTTTAGACACACAGATATTGGGCCCCCAATTATAGGTTACTGTGGTCAGGGAAAATTGAGTCTGTCCTTGCCCCGTTGAGCACATAACCTCTGTCCCTCTCCAGTTCACTGGAGACGCCTTCCCTCCTCACATGTACATCTGGTAAATTCTGTATGAGAGCGTCTGTATTGTGGAGCTTGGTGAAATGTGTGTGTTATGTGAACTGGTGTGTCTTTAATTGAGAACTGGATAGTAACAGTGTCCTTGCATATGTGTGGCTGCCTGCAGCGAGCCCACTCTCGTCTATATATAAACAGAGTAGCTGCCCTTGGTGCAGATTTCATGTTAGTAAAGAATGGCGATGGTTCAGTGCCTCTAACTGCCATGGCTTGATTCCAAGCTAGGTGAAACATGTTGTCGGGTTCATCCTTGGCTTTTTGTTTGAAACAACTGGGCGGGTCATTTAACAAAATAAATGCATCGATCAGGGTATAATCCGCTCTGATGTAGTAGTTTCCTTCTAGTTTTTCTTTCAACATGGATTTGAAGTGCTTGCGTCTGTCTGCTTGCATCATTGAGATAGCGCTGTCTGTCTGTTCTTTTTTTAGGAAGAAGATGCTTTGGTTTACCACATGGGCTTCCAGAATTAGAGGTGGTGTAGGTTGTTGCTATATGGATGTGGGAGAATCTCTAGGCAGTTCAGCACGAGCTTCAAATATACTAGTAGATCATGTTCCTTTTTTGTCTAGTTTGCACTACTAGGCAATGGCATAGAATAAACTATGAATTGCCAGTGTTGCCGTTTGTTACTTGATTTCATCTTGGATAATGGATACGTAGAAAAAAAGCGCACTTTTACTTCTTAAATGGAAATGAGAAAAGTCTGGCTTCTGTTGATTAATGGTTGCATCGTCATAACTGCTGTAACAGGGAATTACCATAATGATGATCTTTTTTTTAAGCTTCTCTTGCATTGTACTACTTGAGTATTTAGTACAATGTTGTATAATATATCTTGCAACAATAACAAAGAAGAGTCACTGTCCAAAATTGGACCATCCATTATTGGATGGTTGAATGTACCGCCTTTGTTCGTACACTGTTTGTGAGGAGGAGTATTCAAGCTTCAGAGAGTCAGAGACCTCTTGTGATGGTGCACCAAGCATGCATTGAGCCAGTTTTTTTTTTTTTAAACCTCTGTGTTGGGCTAACTACCAATTCCAGATGGTTGACTCAAAATAAGTGGGTAGTTTTCAATAAACATAGACGTTCCATTTCACTTATTGAAGTCACTCATAATCATTCACCAACCCAGTAATTCTGACCAGCTTGCCATTCGCGGGTTGGCTATCTTGGTCCACAGTGTGTCAGGACAGTTGTGTCTGTTTGTGTGTCTGTGAGGGAAGTTCTACCCATGTTAACTTGGGTGTCGCTCAGTTGCAGTTGGGTGATGCTGGCATACTACGCATTTTAAGGTACTTTCATTTTAGGGTGCTTGGAAAGAATCAGGGTTTATTATGTTGGCATCTGAAGGTACTTGGTGTGGAAAATAACGGTGAATAAAATGTTAACTTGGCATCAAGTACTTGATATGTTAGGGAATATTGCTTATTGGTCCGCATGGTATGTATCAGGGCTTGGTATGATAAAGTAATGTTGGTGTACTTGATATGTGGGTGTGTATGGCTTATTGCTGGGCATGGTAGGTTACAGTGCTTGTAATGATAAAGTAATGTTGGTGTACTTGATGGGAAGGTATGTATGTATGTATGTATGTATGTATGTATGTGTATACATGTGTATAGTAAAGAACTGTTTGCATAATGTGGGTGTACCAAGTTGATATGTCTTTGGCTTATTGGTGTGCTTGGTATGAGAAGGTGCTTTCTTAAGAACCAGCCGAACATCAGATATTTCCCTGGGCAAATGAAGGTTAGACAACTAGACTGATGGTGCTCTTTGGTCCAGATAACAATGACGCACTAGCAAGGTATCCACAGAACAAACCTGTACAGAGACTTATGCATTAACCAATAGTACCTCAATGCCCAAGGCAACGGTCTGGCTTAATGATGAATGGCCAGCCATTAATTGTAGTCGCTCAAAGAGGCCTGAGAAACAGGAATGGGAAGGGAAGGCGGGGTGATTTGTCGTAACATCTCTGTATGTATGTACGTACGTACGTATGTATGTACGTACGTACGTATGTACGTACGTACGTATGTACGTACGTATGTATGTACGTATGTACGTATGTATGTATGTACGTATGTATGTATGTACGTATGTATGTATGTATGTATGTATGTATGTATGTATGTATGTATGTATGTATGTATGTATGTATGTATGTATGTATGTATGTATGTATGTATGTATGTATGTATGTATGTATGTATGTATGTATGTATGTATGTATGTATGTATGTATGTATGTATGTATGTATGTATGTATGTATGTATGTATGTATGTATGTATGTATGTATGTATGTATGTATGTATGTATGTATGTATGTATGTATGTATGTATGTATGTATGTATGTATGTATGTATGTATGTATGTATGTATGTATGTATGTATGTATGTATGTATGTATGTATGTATGTATGTATGTATGTACCGTATTTTCCGGACTATACGTCGCTCCCGAGTATAAGTCGCATCAGTCAAAAAATGCTCCATGACGAGGAAAAAAACATATATACGTCGCATCGGTGTATAAGTCGCATTTATTTTTAAACATTTAAACAAGAACGTTTAGTCTGGAGAGACTGAATAAAATTGCAATAGCAATATAGGTGTGTCGGTCCCTCGTAGTTCTGAGAGTATACCGAATTCAGTGACACCGGGATTCCACCGGACGCGTATGCGCCGCGGTCCTAAACCTGAGCGCACGATCGGGAGGTGGAAGTCCAGCGGAGGGCTCCAGTTTTCGCCGGCCAAGTCATGCGCTGTGATATGTGTGAAAGCTATGTTGCACAAAATTGCAGCTAAGGCTGGGGTAGCTTTGGTTGAACCGGAGGACATTGAGGACGATGACGACGAGAATTTAATTTATTCGGTGGTGCAGTAGGCTTGCAGCGTTCAGTTGTAGGCCTAATGAATGACGGTGCCATCTTGCGGCCGAGGATTATGTACGCACAATTTTGGCATATAAGTCGCTTCGAAATATAAGTCGCAGGGCAAGCCAAACTACAAAAAAACCGCGACTTATAGTCCGGAAAATACGGTATGTATGTATGTATGTATGTATGTATGTATGTATGTATGTATGTATGTATGTATGTATGTATGTATGTATGTATGTATGTATGTATGTATGTATGTATGTATGTATGTATGTATGTATGTATGTATGTATGTATGTATGTATGTATGTATGTATGTATGTATGTATGTATGTATGTATGTATGTATGTATGTATGTATGTATGTATGTATGTATGTATGTATGTATGTATGTATGTATGTATGTATGTATGTATGTATGTATGTATGTATGTATGTATGTATGTATGTATGTATGTATGTATGTATGTATGTATGTATGTATGTATGTATGTATGTATGTATGTATGTATGTATGTATGTATGTATGTATGTATGTATGTATGTATGTATGTATGTATGTATGTATGTATGTATGTATGTATGTATGTATGTATGTATGTATGTATGTATGTATGTATGTATGTATGTATGTATGTATGTATCAGCCAACACTTGGCAAGGTTGACAGCGTTTATCTGGTGAAACAGCTGTTTCCAAGTTGGATGTATGTGCACTGTATACTATAATGAGAGCAAGACTTCAATACATTCGCCAGTAAATCATGTGGAGAAATCTCTTGAGTCGGGCTTAAATCAACTGGCATGGTTAATGTGCCAACATGACAGTTGCTTTAATTGGAGCATGGCTTTAACAAGCCAATTTATTTGGAGTGCATGTTAATGAAAGAAAATAGAAGTAGCCACCAGCGGTACAACCTAGAAACCAGAACCTGCCTTTGGCTTGGATGGTTCCGAGCTCAGTTTAACCATCGGCCAACTGTTTTACCCAGTAACGAGTAACGCGTACCTGAGAGGGTGGCCTGAAAATAGGACAACTGACCGGCTTAATTATGCATGTACCATTTCCTGATGAAGGCTTTTCTATATAGATTGGACGGCTGCCATTTCCCCATGTTGATATTTATGAGCTTTGGCTCTGCCATTGGCCGCCTTTGCTGACTGATGTGCCTAGTCCAACCTATCGGATACGGCTACAGGTTAGTCTGTGAGGAGAGGACCTGGCAACTCAGGGTTTAGTGGTTGAGGACACAGCAGTGTTTTTAATTTAAGCAATAACGCGGACTGCTCCTTTTTTATTGTGGCGGCTGCACTTTTCTTTGGCAGAAATTCTGCAGAATAAATGTTTATTTTAGTTGAATGAGCCTGCCTTTTGAGAACTGCTGGCTACATTGCATCTGTGCGGAGTGGATATGAAAGCAGAAGGACAACTTACTGTTCTCCCCCTGATTCTGTCTGGAGACACGCGCACGCTCGCATGCTCAAAGTATAAAGTCGATTTGGGCTTTGCTTTCCAAGTTCATTGTAATTTAAATGGAACCAAAGTTGGCTAAAAACACAGAATGTTTTTCGACGATCATTATTATAAGTTATATTCATCTCTGAAATTAAACCTGCCTATCACTTTAAATTTGATCCTTCCTACAACTACTGTCTAATATCTGATCTGAGAATATTGTTTAGCTAGGCTGAATTTACACGCATCCCATCAGAAGCATCAATACAAAAATAATAACAATACCAAACCCATGTTGATTCATAGCAATGGACGTAGTCTCACTCGGAAATACATGCACATGTTGTATGTTTCATAAGAGTTTAGCTCTGCCCTTGTTGTTCTTGGCTCTCTGGATGCAGGCTAGCCTTTGAGCGGTGCAAGAGCGCTGGCTGTGACTCTAGTCTTTTTGATAGATGATTAGGATGCTCTTGACTTATTTCCCTACTTCATCCCTCCTTTCCTTTACTTCTGACCTTTACCCTGCCTATGTGGGCTGTTTTTGTGAAGTCAATGAATGATGTGTGAAGTGGATATTGGATAGCTAAACTAAAATACAAATTTGGACAAGATACAATACCATGTCCTCGAGGTGTGAGCTGTTTGTCTAAGGACTTGTGTTGAGAGGAGACACTGCCCAGAGGAAAACAAACTGGTGCAATCATTCAAGTGGGTTTGTCTGCTAACGGCAGGTAGCGGTGCATTGAGGGATGGGTTGTAACAGTTTGACTAGTTGAGCTTAGCACCCTGCAGCGACTCAAGCCCAATGGAACGCTTGTTAGACACAAACAATATTCAACACAAATCTGCAATTTCTTCTGTGCAAACACGCCACTATCAATCCACAGGGTCTAGAATTTTCCATTTTGGTTCACGAGTAACTTCATACTGCTCCTCCGTCCATACTCCATACACTGCATTGTTTCAATGTTTCTATCTGCCAACCTCTAATTTCAATGTTATGAACAGATGCCCATTAAAGAAACAACATTGAACCCAATTACTGACCTAACTATGAAACTGTAGAAATAGTTTTCAGTGACCTCAACAGTAACCACTTAGTCTTATTTATTCACTGGCTTTTATATTTGTTATTACCATCCATCTTTTAAAATGGTGCTTTAATGTGTAATTGTTGTAAAATTAATAAAATGTGCTTTACAGATACTGTAGTCTAGAACGGTCTGCACTTTATGCCACACTTTTACCAGCGTTTTACCACACGTTTCCCAAAAGCGACAAAGATACGTCTGCGGGATGCATCCAATCCTACTTTTACTTACTCTGCTACAGTACAATACCTTACATGAGCTATAGCTAGCTTGAAATAGCTGTAGCATTAGCAAGCATTTAGCATTGTAGCTCTGTTCGTGGCTCCGTGGTTCTACAGGAGCAGATCTTCGCACTTTTTTGAGTCTCACTGTGGTCTGCTGTCTTGTCTGTTTTCGTTTGCCAGCCACCAACACTCCTTTGTGGTGTGGACCTCACGCTCGCTCTTCGCAGCCTCTGCCACTTACCACCTGACGGGGTAAATGTCTGTTAGCACTGTAGTAGATTTTTGTCGTGCTCAGTGTCGCTGTGATCCTCCTCAGCATCTCCTAGTTTAGAGTGTACTTCCTCCAGAAATGCTGTTCCCAGAAGCTGTCTGTCGCCATTTACCTGGTAGATGTAGCTTAAGCCTCCCCCCCACCCGTTGTCTTGTGTATGTTATATATAATTAAATGCTGCTTTACGTGTCATGGTTTGTATGTGTATGTGCTACAATTGAAGCATGTATATCTAGTAGTTCACAGTTTGACTAGTTTGCCTTGCGTGTTGTGGTGATGGACTCTGTCCCGAAATTACTGTCAAGTTGGTTATCGTATTGTCCTTTTTAAGTGTTCACTTCATTTTTCTCGGCATGTTAATTGGAATTGCATTAACTATTTTATGACAATGTTATTGTATCGATACAAATTTATGAAGAAAAAAATGTGCACAGACTACAATTATCAGCACTCAGACATGACCTTAGCACAGGCTTACATCATTCAAGCATTGCATAATTACTATTCTGTGTTTCATTTATTTTATATTAGTCAAAAAAGGTCAGTGGCCCACTTGAACCAATTATCTCACTGTGAAACGCTTTCAACAGTCATGATTTTCCCTGTCCATCAACCTCTATTTCAGGATCCAAGTGTCCATCTAACCAATTTTAATAATTCCCTATGTGCCCATTTCGCAGACACTTTCATCCACGGCGACATAATGACTGCTCCGGCAACTTAATGCACTCTGAGTGCTCTAGGTTTATTAGTAGTGGGAACACGACAGTAAACCTTGACGTTTCTGACAACCCTACAGCTGTCCCAAGCACCCTTCACCCTCGCGTTACGTTGCTGTTGTTAAATGAGCACAACAGACTGTTGACAGTTTTGTCTGTTTACTGTGATTTTGTGCTCTTCTGTTTTCAGAGGGCATGTTGTACACAAGCCGGTAAAGGTTTGGGCCTCTTGGCTTAGCATGCCTACATGTTAGGCTGTGGATATTGGGGCTCAAACAGAGGACCTCTCAATATTGACGTCAGAGAGGAGAGCTGTTATATGACTCTAAGCAACCCAAATGGAAGTCATGGTGGTCAGGTGCATCAGGGAGATCCCACTAATGCCACACAATCGTGCACACTTTATGTACAGTCCTTCACAACTTCAGCATTTCCAGAGACAATTCGTCACTATTAAAAGTTAACTTGATTTTGAATAGGAAAGCCTTTTGCATAGTTCGCAGTAACACTATTATTATGTATTTACATGCTAACTTAAAAATGGTAATACCCAAGCAAAAGTTTTTGTTACATGTAATAATGCATCCCATTTCATCTACTAAATTGGAAAAGCATGTCTCGAACTATGGGAAAAATCATATCCTTGTGTTTTTACATTCTTGGCACCACACTTCTGCTAGATAGTGTAGTTCCGTCTACTTTCCATCATCCATAAAGTGCAGGGTTGCAGGGAGGGATTCAATTAGCATTGTTACTCTACGGTTCCTTATGGTGGCAGTCGGACTGCTACTCTGTCCACTAAGCAGTTTGTGCTAGGCAGATTCCTTCAGCAGAAGGTCAGTGTCCCCCCCCCCCCCACTACCCCAGTCCCCTCATGCCTCTGTTGGGTTGTGCAGGAAGATATGTTTTAATATATTACTCCTTTCCCACTGGTCCTAGTCCTTAATTTTACTCTTCTTAACACTCTCGATATCGTTGCCCCTACATACTTTTTTTTTTTTGAGGGGTATCATTAAAAATGTACTATTTACTCTTTAGTCATTTTGCTGATTCTTTCATCCACAAAAGCATCAGATACAGGTCTAGGATTAGGCTTCTTTCTCAGGGATGCCTACAGGTAGACTGCGGACATTGGGATTTGAACCTAGAACCTTTTGGTCGAGAGTCTACACCCTTACCCCTAGACGATCCTACCATACTAACTAATGCTCTTGCCGTTGCCTGACTATTTTTCAATGTATTCCACCAATCTACTTCCCAAAACACTTGAAACAAATGTGTGAAACAGAGTGAAATGAGCCAGTTTTCTAACCAAGCTCCCTCCATGTTTCACGTTTCTCCGGGCAGATCCCTGGTTGAGGACGACGACGCTCACATGAAGGTTGCGCTGGGCTACGGAGACGTGGGCGTCCCCTCCCACCTCCAGGCCTCCAAGACGGGGAACACTCGCTTCTTCACCAGCAACACACACAGCGCCGTGGTTCTGCAGGTAGACGGCCTGAGTCAGGGTCAGAATCACAGAAATGGGACGCGCCGAATGTACGGTAGAAATGGACTAGGGACTAAAAAGATGAATTTTGAACTAGAACATGCATTTTCTGCACAAAATGCGATGATTGCTGTAGTAAAAAATGAGGATGATAATATGTTTTGAATAAAGCCACATAGTTTAAGTCTATTAGTTAAGCGTAAGTGGTTACCGTTTTTTCTTGTATCATTGGCGCTAAAATGATTAATCAATTGGAAATATGTTTGTTATATATTGGGGCGTTTGTGTGGGGACCTCAATTTATTCTGATTAGAGCTAAGTGCTTCCTACATATCTGGTGTACTTCCGGTAGAATCTAAAGGCTGACAATAGGCAAGTTTCAGATGAGGCATGTGGCTTCGTTTGCCATTCGTCAGATGCATTCTGGGATGAAAAACGTCAGAAATACCTGTGATAACTTCCCATGCGACGAGTCGCCTGGCTTTCAAAACTCGTAGTTTCAGGAAAACAACTTCTGCTTGCTTTTCTCGGCATTTTCTATCGAATAATTGCGGACATAAGCCACTCCCCTCAACGTATCAAAACGTTGCCCTGGTTGGTTGGAATTACCACGTGGAATTTCCCATGTGAGAAATGACATGTCTCCTTTCCAAGAGGCTTGCCCTCTCCCAAACTATGCTTGTTCAAACAACGAGATGTGCACCTGTGTCCGACTTGACGTTAGAAGCTTTGCATGTTAACATTGTTTACTCCATTTAGACTTTTGAACTGAAGTGAAATATTTTCACCTGATTTAAGCCATTCCACATTTCCTTACGTCTTAAACTATGTGGCTTTATAAAAACATATTTCAACCTCACCTTGCATGACCGCACTCGGGGCAATTTCTGGAAATGCATATTCTAGTTGAAATTTTGCTTGTTATCAGTATATCATAGAGTTTATTTAATTAACTTAATTTTCTGTTGTAAAAATTGATCTTTCTGCGCTTAAAATATAATTCATTTTCGAATACATATTTTAAACATAGCAAAGCAGGAAGACTGCTGTGTAGGAGGACAGGAAAGCCAAAGTGAGGCACATAGCTGCTCGATGAAAAAAGCACTGGTACAGGCAAAGGCAAAAAAGAACAAGTATTGTTATTGCATAGCAATGCTTCATACAGTAGGTGTGAACACCACCGACTGACTTTTATGTGTCACTCAAACAGAGTTTGTTTAGAAAATGTAGCATGATTTCCTGGCATTTTTTTTCCCCCTTTTTTTGTTTTGGCAATCGCCAGTTTGCACCCCTGACAATAATTAAGCTTCACAAATAACTATTTATATACAAGGGGATGTCAATGTCTTATTATTTGCAATACAATTTATAGAATTAGGTCTGAATACCTTTACAACATCACAACACAGCCATTTCTGAGCCGTTTGTTTGTTACTCACTTTCTCTTTGCATCAACGTCCAACCAGAGCACTCCCCCTAGCAGTGGAGCTTATGGGAATGTAGTTTTCATTCCATCACTGCTCGTAGTCCTGTCCTCAGGCCAGTCTGTGACCCGTCAGCCTTCTGTCTCCCAGGGGTTTGACCAGCTGAGGATAGAGGGGCTACTGTGTGATGTGACGCTGGTTGCCGGCGATGGAGATGAAGCATTTCCTGTCCACCGGGCCATGATGGCCTCCTCCTCAGACTACTTCAAAGCCATGTTCACAGGTAGGTCCTTCGTCTGTCAGTTAGGCCCTGCACACGCGCCCACTCTGCAGCAAGGGTGTGTGCCAATTACCATGGCACACATGCATTACTATGGATGGCGATCCATAAGGTGGTAGGCTGCACGACATTGTACGCATTGTTTCCTTTCGGTTGTCTGTATCCTTGGCTTAGCCTACACATTAGAATTGGGTTTGTGTTTCATTACAGCCAATCGTTAAAGAACAGCAATCATCGGACGTCGCCTCAATTCGTAATGCTCTAAAGAAAGCGATTGAGAGATTTTACTACACAATAATTGTTTTATTCTATATTATTTGTTAAAGATAAGCAAGTTACTCCCCTGGCCCCTGCATTATGTTCTGTTCCATATTTGATTTTGAATAACTGCGCTAGTGGGTGTAGATTAATGCTAATTGTTAATTATCCGCAGACACTTCTCCGTTACAATGGAGCAGGACTTAACTCACGGGCTTCATTATGTCACAAATCCCTCTCTGAACCAAGAGCCCCATTCTCTTTCCTCCTCCTGCTGGAGCAGCCAGCGATGTGGCCTGACGTCCCCTATGTTGTCTTCTGTCCTACAGGTGGAATGAAGGAGCAGGATCTGATGTGCATCAAGCTCCACGGGGTAAACCGAATAGGCCTGAAGAAGATCATTGACTTCATTTACACGGCGAAGCTATCGCTCAACATGGAGAACCTGCAGGACACACTGGAGGCAGCTAGCTTCCTGCAAATCCTCCCGGTGCTTGACTTCTGCAAAGTGTTCCTCATCTCCGGGGTAAGGGATTTATTATGCGTTATTACACGGCTTTGTTGAGTCCTCTATTCTGATTGGTCAATTACGACCTTCTGAGGCCTGTTATTTCTGAATAGCGGACCCCTGCTATGAATAATCGACTGTTGCTATGGACGACACACTTCTGATCATAGACTCTGGAGGTCCTGAAATCCAATTAAATTCAATAAATAAATCTAGACAATGGTTGCATATATTCTGTCCGATTATTGATTGAGATATTTAGTAGCCTCGTGATAAGTGGCTGTGTAATAAGCCGTGTAATAACCCTTGTCTAGGTTTATTTTGCAATGCTCACTGTAATATATATCTGTGATCCATTAGATATTATTATTATAATTTATATATGCCATTTGCTGGCCGTTTTTATCAAAAGTGTCACAATACTGTGAGTGCATTCATTCTTAGCATGGGTGGTCCCAGTTGGAATCCAACCATCATCCCCGGTAGTGTCAAGGCCTTGGTCTTTCAGTGGAGCTAGATCTGGACGGCATACAGTAGTATTCCTTTTAATAGTCGTTAATGATCTTTCTAAAGTAAATAATAGATGGTGCATGACAGTCAAAGCCCCATCCCTGCTTAGTGTACTTCAGGGTTATCGCTAGAAGCTCAATGGCTGTGGTGGGACCAATGGCAGGAGAGCATATATCACATCCTAATCTGAGAGTCAAACTCCCTAAAATAATGATCCAACCATAGCTAGAATAGTCTTTGTATGTTTGTCCTTCATTTCACGACAACCGTTCATCCGATCGACTTCACACTCTGCGGGGGTATTTCTGAGGACCCAAGGGAGTGTCGAGTGTGAAGTTGTTTGGATGAGCCGCTCTCGAGAAAAGCTGCAAACAGCAATACCAGAGACCAGGCAATGGGCCCATTCCAAACAGCCATGTTTTGAACAGGCACTGCTTTAGTGGGAATAAACGGAGGAGGAGGACATTCCTACTTACTCCGTTTGCTCAGTCAGATTGGTACCACCGTAGCTCGCCCGTTCTTGTTTTGGCTCGTCGAAGGCGCAAGCGGTCACTCATCTTATACTTTGACAACCCTTTGACCAATAGGGGGGGTCTGCATCCCTCTTAAAGAAGGCAGCGAGGAACTGTTCCCCTCGGAGGCATGCACACAAGACCACATTAGAACTTCTAATACGACATTTTAGCTGTGTAATGGTGCATTAAGGCTTTGACCTTTCCCTTGTTTCCCGGGAAACAATCTGTAAATGTAAGAGAACTGCAGTGGTTCAGTCTGTCCTTTGCAAAGCACACCACACAAAGAACCAACCTTTTCAGGTAAGCCTGCACTCGGATGTTGTCCACAGCTGATAAAACTAAGTGGGTCTACACGGCAACGCGTCGCGTACGTCGGCAGACATTAACATTTTACGAGATCCACATCTCCCATGATGCAACTTGCCATTTACCCCCCCCCACCCCCCCCCCCCTCACAGGTCTCGCTGGACAACTGCGTGGAGGTGGGGCGCATCGCCAATGCCTACAACCTCACAGAGGTGGACAAGTACGTCAACAACTTTATCCTCAAGAACTTCCCCTCGCTACTGGGCACGGGGGAGTTCGTCAAGCTGCCCTTCGAGCGGCTGGCCTTCGTGCTGTCGAGCAACAGCTTGAAACACTGCAGCGAGCTGGACCTGTTCAAGGCGGCGTGCCGCTGGCTGCGCTACGAGGACGGCCGCATGGACCACGCCGCCAAGCTCATGAAGAACATCCGCTTCCCCCTCATGAACCCCCAGGAGCTCATCAACCACGTGCAGACGGTGGACTTCATGCGCACGGACAACACTTGCGTCAACCTGCTGCTGGAGGCCAGCAACTACCAGATGATGCCCTACATGCAGCCCGTCATGCAGTCGGAGCGCACGGCCATCCGCTCGGACAGCGGCCACCTGGTGACGCTGGGCGGCGTGCTGCGGCAGCAGCTGGTGGTCAGCAAGGAGCTGCGGCTGTTCGACGAGAAGGCGCACGAGTGGAAGGCGCTGGCGCCCATGGACGCGCCGCGCTACCAGCACGGCATCGCCGTCATCGGCAATTTCCTGTACGTGGTGGGCGGCCAGAGCAACTACGACACCAAGGGCAAGACGGCGGTGGACACGGTGTTCCGCTACGACCCGCGCTACAACAAGTGGATGCAGGTGGCGTGCCTCAACGAGAAGCGTACCTTCTTCCACCTGAGCGCGCTCAAGGGACACCTGTACGCCGTGGGCGGGCGCAACGCGGCCGGGGAGCTCGGTGAGGATCACTTTTGTTTGATTTGTTTGGTTTATAATGGCCATAGTTCTTGGTTCGGGGCGTTAACTGGGATGGGGGAACTGAAAGCGGAATGATAACTAACAGTATACTGTTTGCTTGGAAAGGAGCTTAGGGCAATTTGGCATCAGACGCTTCTTGCTATTGGGACGAAGTGTGTGTGTGTGTGTGTGTGTGTGTGTGTGTGTGTGTGTGTGTGTGTGTGTGTGTGTGTGTGTGTGTGTGTGTGTGTGTGTGTGTGTGTGTGTGTGTGTGTGTGTGTGTGTGTGTGTGTGTGTGTGTGTGTAAAGGTTGCTGAGGCACCGGGAGGCGGAGGTCACCAAGGGGATGGTCCCCAGAGGTTTAGCGTTTGAAGATCAGGGGTTTTCAAGAACAAGTCTGAAGCATAGTTAGTGCTGATTAGTCAGCATAATGTAATCAGGTAATTAAGTGGATCTCATCTATTGGCGTTTGTAACAAAGCACAATACAAGGCTAGCTCACCATTCACTCTGAACGGCCACTGGGAATATCCTAACGTATATTATGCATTTTGCGTTAAAACGTAACGCATCAGGATGGGAATTAAGTGTATCATGATATGAATCGAGTTTATCATGATCAATACTTAGTCTATCCGGATACACACCATGTCCTGACACAAGCTTAGAATATCCTAATAAAAACCGAATGGCCAAACCAAACCATAAACGGTGGTCCATTAGAGTTTTTTGACACAAGTCACAACAAAAAAGTCAATACAGGGCGAGGCGTTGTCATGCGACGAGGCATGACGCGGTGGGGCAGTGATCAGTCTGGAAGCCAAACAACCCCCACTGTGGACCACAGAATGGTACCACCCAGTACTTAACCGTACACTCAGAGCACTGCTGTGGCCAGAGCCAGGGCCAATGACGTCAGCAGTCACTAGTCCCCAGCAGGGTTCAAATTAAACCAATGAGCACGGGGCTCACTTGACTGGCTGTCAGATGGGGTTGAGGCTCGTTAGAGCTGCGCGTCTCCGGTTTTTAATGGCATGTCATTTCACCGGCCCTGCTTTCCCCTGTGGGTCTGCCATGCAGCGCCTGTGAGCTTTATGTGTTTACCTTGGGCTGGGCACGGAGGATGTGGTTTCAGCTCTCTTACGTCTGTGCTGCCCGGCAGTCCTTTCTCTTCTTTCCTTAGAAAAGTAGTTGAAGTGGATGAGTTATTTACAAAGGGAAGGTCTCTGTGGTGCAATTTGTCTCGCCGTCTGGCAAATACGTACGGCAGGCAACATTTATAATTTCAAAGGCAAGAGAGATGCTCATGTCTTTACAGCAGTTAATGAAAAGGAAATAATATCCCTTGTGTGGTGCATGGGGAGTCTTGACACACTTCAATATATGATGAGACTCAATTATTCATAGGGGTACCAATGGTATCAGCCTTTTTACATCATTTGGGAGGCCCAATGAAACTATGGCCACCTCTCATTGGTTACATTGTAATGGAACTGTGAAAGCACTGTAGGTGTTCTCCACCATGGAACTGATTATATAAGAGAGACTGTCCCCTGTTATTTACTAAAAATCACACTGTGGCCTCTTCTGTAATCAAATCACAGACCTAGTATCCAGAATACGCAGACTTGACTCTTCTGAACACTTTGGCTAGAATTCTAATGAAAGATTTTAAATACATCTTATTAAAGTGAAATTGACAGGAAAAGCCAGCAAATCCTTGTGCCTGACTTATGGACATGGGCGTGATTTCAATTGTATTGGCAGATCAGGCATTAACATTTGGTCATTTAGCATTAACCTAAAATAAATCCCAAGCAACCTACAAGGGAAGCAAATGCATCGCTAGGTGTCCACATGGTACCCGTATCGTGTCCAGGGTACTCTTGGATCACAACGCGGGTCAGACCATGTCAGAAGTTCAGAACATGACCTGGCCCATAGGATCACTAATGTAATAACAAGATCTGACGTGGGATCATCTACACCTGCCCAGGCGAAATCAGGATCACACAATTCTCATTGGAAGGACTTTTACGGTAGCCGAGGCCTTTTCAGAAGCTCCTATAAATAGGAAGCCGTCATCCAGTGTTCTCAGAGGCAAGGCTAGAGTCGAGTTAAATAATTAATTTTGCTCGATGAAGTCAAGTTTATTTATATAGCCGCTTTGTTACAGTCTCGAAGGGCCTCACAGCCGACAATCACATTAAATAGGAGAGTCTTCTCTTTTATCTCTGTACAATGTGGCCGGTGTATTGGTCGTATTGTGTACTTAACTAAAAAAAACACGCACTGCTGGTACGCTCACAACGGTTCCGTCTCTGTTCACAGAGATGGAACAGAGTACCCACTGTTTGGTTTCAAATCTAATCTAGCTCCTTATGGCTCTCTTCTTTATTGTACTGTTTGGTTTTTACTCTAATCAGTGCTTATGGCTCCCTCTATTCGTTTTATTATTGTAGTGTTTGCTTTGGAATCGAATTGCCCACCTTTTTCTTTCTGCGCTTTTGTTTTGGAATATAGTGAGTCGTTATCTCTCCCTCTCTTTATTTTAATATTCAAATCCGCTGTTTGAGTTTGAATCAACCAAGTCTTGAGGGATCTCTCTATTCAATTATACTGTTCTGTTTTATTCCAACGCATGGGGATTCTGCCTCTCTGTTTTATTAGCCAATCCCGTCTCCCTCCTACAGATGAACGTTAAGTGCAGGTCAGCTGAGGAAGAGGACAATCACTCTTTGCTAGCTTCACTTGTAGCCATGGTAACATGACCTTACGGGCCCCGGTGGCGAGTGGCGACTGCTCATTGGCGCAAACAGTTTTTCCTAGAAATAGAGGAAGTTCTCACAAGCCGTTTGTTTGTGTCGTTGCAAAATAGTCCTGGCACACAACAAATAACAACGTTTTCAGATGTGTCACTTAAAGCGTATTACCTAACTGTATTAGCCTAAACTGCTCTAGGAAATATCCTGATTAGTTCTAGCTTTCTAGTGCTTCAGATCCCTTTTTATATCATTTATTCAGGAAATTGAGTAGTATGAAACCCATTTTAAGTATGGGTTCTAGGCTTGGATTAAAAAATATATGCTAATAGATATCTACTCTAATCCCTTTCTCATTTTTTTTATATCCAATTCATGCGCTTCTTAGACTGTGTGCACATAGTAAGTTAACTCTGTGTCCCAAGGGGACTTTGAACATGGCGGTTGTGGTTGCTTTTCATGTTGGGATCTGTGCAACGAGTCTAACTGTACGTCCACACCAGGAGCGACCAAAGCGTCAAAGACGCTCTGGTCGCTCACAAAGTTTCGCTGCGAATTTTTCTGTTCGCTTTGGTCGCTCAAGTCGCTCATGACGTACAATTCAATTATGCAGACGCATTTAAAGGAACCGTATGCGTTTAGTAGGCCCTACAGACAGCCATATCAAATAGTGAACTCTCCCATACACCTTGGCCATATTGCCGAGACGGTTTTGCTTGTTCGATAAAGTGCTTCGACAACAAGTAGGACAGTGATTCCCCCCAATATAAAAAAAATCCTAAAATGTAGGCTAATTACAACCGAGAACAAAAAACCCTGCGTGCTGTAGTAGTTAAAATATGTTTCCCTGATCTGGATCTGCAAATCATGATCTGCACTCATTCGTCGCATTCAAAACAAATAGACGTTGGGACACATGGCTAATTTGCATACGTGCACAGGACTGGTTGGCTCCGCAAGGCAAATAATGGAACATATCTATCTATCTATCTAGGCCTTTCTGTCTATCTATCTATCAACGCGTGTCTAGTTTTAATGTGATGTATTGTGTGTATTATCCAGTCAGACTTGTTCTGTGTGGTATTGTAGGCTACTGTCCTGTGTGGGACGAACCACCTAAATGGATTCCCGACGATTTGTGTCGTTTGGTATTAATAAAGACTTGACTATCTATCTATCTAGACTATTTAATTAAAAAATATTCACCTCAGGCTCCGTGAATAGTGGGGAATAGAGGGATAAAAGACAAGAGATATATCCCTTGTCATTTATCCCTCGTCTTGTCGATTAGTTTGTTTATGTGACGATTTCAAATACTTTTTTGGTTTTGTTTAAAGCATGCTACACGCGATTGGTTGGTTAGATTGGTGGCATGTAGAGCAAATTATAATGATTCCCGCTTAAATACGAACGTTCTAGATGTAGCCTATAAATACTCCCGCTTATCATCACTTGATATCCAAACCACTATGGCGTTTCGATCTCTGAACTGAAAAAGGGTGGGTTCGTACAACACCGGGTGCCCAGTTACAGCCGCGATTAATACTTCAGCCGACATTTTGTTCAGTGAGTGAATAAAGGTAGGTAGGAACCAAAGTGCCTGCCGATGTTCCCTGGGATCCACGCAAGCGAAGAGCGTCTACATTCCGATTGGCTGTCAGTGTTTGGTCGCTGAAGCGAATAATAGTCATTTGCATAAAGTTAAAAAGTTTTCAACTTCTTTTTGACGCTCTGGTCGCTCAAGTTAACTTTGGCCGCTGGTAGCGTTGGTCGCTTTGGTCGCTCTGGTCGCTCTTGCCCATAGAAAGTGAATGACTTCCGGCGATTTGGTCGCTCAATTCGCTTCTGGTGTGGACGGACAGTAAGCCAACACGGTTCTGTCTACAGTCTGCATTATCCGACTATCAAATGTGTTAATTTTAACTAAATCTCTGACCTTTTTTGTAGTTTGAAGGAACAGCAATTTTCAGTGT
Organism: Gadus chalcogrammus; assembly: GCF_026213295.1. NCBI lineage: Eukaryota > Metazoa > Chordata > Actinopteri > Gadiformes > Gadidae > Gadus > Gadus chalcogrammus. The sequence continues at coordinate 15,493,089 of NC_079418.1, forward strand.
CAAAAACTGAAATACTTTGCAAGCGTCTGTAGCGGTTTCACATCTGTGTACAGGTGTGTCGTAGCCTCTTGTTTCCCCAACCCGCAAGGCTCAAGGCTGTCATGTAGGTTCTGGACTTCAATGCAAAACATTCTGTTGTTGTAAATCAAATGTCTGCAGTCTACCTCTATGCTGCCTTGAGAATGATGCTCCTATACCTGCTCCTAAATATCATGTAAAAAAATAATATATCTCTCTATCTCTCTATCTCTCTCTATCTCTCTATCTCTCTATCTCTCTCTATCTCTCTCTATCTCTCTATATCTCTATATATCTATATATATATATCCGAAAATAATTAGCTTTAGATAAAAGCATCTGCTAAATTACTAAATAGGATGTAATGCCTCAGAACCCAGTGGGTTCCTGTCAACGTCTCCTCCATCCGGCAGTCCTCCCCTTATCAGCGTCTTTGCACCGCCACCGCCGTGGCGAGGAGGCGGGTGGCGTGGGCCGCATTTAAATCCTCGTTTCAACTCCGGCGCCGAAACCCTCCGAGGGCTCATTTGTTCCAGTTTGTCCTCTTTAGTCTTCTTCTTGACCCACTTCCTGCTAACGCCGCCGCGTGTGTGTGTGTGTGTGTGTGTGTATGTTTCCTCTCTCCTGTTCTGCCTTCTCATCGGCACGTCTCCTCCCCTCAGCCACGGTGGAGTGCTACAACCCCCGGACCAACGAGTGGACCTACGTGGCCAAGATGAACGAGCCCCACTACGGCCACGCGGGCACCGTCTACGGGGGCTACATGTACATTTCAGGTGAGGGTTCATGTTGAAATGTCTGATTTTGTGGTTAACCTTTTGAGTTATAGCGATGATGGGTTCTTTGCTGAGACCTTAGTTTGGATTCAGTTTGTTGTTGTTTGTGTGCTGGGTTGGTTGAAATACTTTTTGTGAGTAAATGTTTGAATGAGTCTTCGCTTACAGAATAGGAAATGTTGAAGTGGAATTTGTAGCGCAACTCAAATTGAGGGATGTCATTTCATAAAATATTCAAATACTCTTCCCTTCATTAGCCAACACTACAGCCACTGAGTCAGGGTGCTAGTAGTTGCTAGCAGAGGATGACGCAGTTGGGCCAGGCTCGTATTCCCTTGTGCAGCAGGAAGCCTCGTCATACACAGTGCACTGGCAAAGACCAGTTATTCATTTATTCATTCATAAGCAACCTTCTGACCATGCGTGTATTTATAGGCGGCATGTTTTACATCACGAACGAAAGCTTCCTTCGCTCCTTCAGTAGCTCTTTCCTATATTGAGCAGACTGAGAAGGAATATATTTGTATTTCAATGTAAAAAAATAAAAAAGTTTGATTTGTTTTAACGGAATATATTCCAAAAGAATAACAGTTGATTTATTGAAGCATTTAGCTATTAACTAAAATGGAAATTGTGAGAAAACTAGATTTTTGTCTTTCTGGTACTGAAGGGAGCAAGAGAAGGATCCAACCAAATTTGCTCAATCCCCTCTCTTCTGGGTCATCCCAAGAAATGGTAAATCCTAATTTGACATTAGTATTGCCGGCTCTGTATAATGCCCCAGCTTAGTCAAAACAAGGAGGAAAAGTAGATATTGAGCATGTCGTAGGCTTGGTTTCCACTAATCCCCCCCCATGCTTCCATATGAGTCACCATCACCACACACTGCCTGTTCACCTCACAGGATCCTCAACAAATCCTCTATTGTTGAGATGAGCCTCCTCCATCTCTGGCCACTGACTAATCCAACGGGATATATATATTTATATATCTATATTTGGGAGGGTGACGGAGAGAGTTGGGGGGGGGGGGGGGTGGGATAGCTAGATAGAGAGAGAGAGGGGGGCTCCATGGCCCCCTTTAACAAGCGGAGAACACATACCGGAGCTAAACTGACAGGACAAGATGGGGGCGGGGGATCCACTGGGGTTCTGACTACATCCTGCTGCTGCTGCTTCACTCTTCCCCCTGCTGTCTTGCAGTTTGGTTTCATCTTTAAAATAGTTGCTGTTCTCTGGTTAATTCAATATCCTGCGGTTACCTTATTCGTCAAAATTCTGAATCGTTTTGCTACTCAGGTTGATGTATTATTTGGTTGAAAGTATGGTCTCAGTTTATGGTCTCAGTTTATCGTTAATCTTGTGCAGATGACATGGATGAGCCAAAAATAAACTTTAAAATTTATTATTTGGTGCAGCTGAGTTGTTTCAGTAAGTTGTCTGCCTTGCGCAGTCAAGGGTCAATTATATTAAAGCACATAGTGTGTGTGTGTGTGTGTACACACTGCTGTTGGGAAATGTTACTGCTTATGTGACTTGCATTGGGTATATAATAGCCTGGTTGTTTTTCGTCTTGTTGTGCATTAAGCAGAACACAAGCTAAAAACACCATCGCTACAATGAATCACAGGAGCAGACAAATGTGTCTGGGCGATTTTTGCGTGGTCTGGGGTAGAGCGATGCGTGGAAGTCACTGATGATACAGAGAAGCCAATGTCTTCTTTCTTCTGTCGTGTCCATGAAAGAATTAAGCCATTCAGTCTAAAATGAACATCTATTACAGGGAATGAGATGTAATGAATGGAGATCTCACTTGTTTTGGTGTTCCTGTAGGAAATCAAACAGCAGGGTTGCTTTGGATGGTTCGTTACATCATAGAGGGTCTTGGCAAGTATGTGAGTGTGGGTGTGTTTCCTGAGTTCCCATTTCTTCCCCGGTCCTGCTTAGTCCTGTTATGTGTACAGCAGATTGTGAGGCTAAAAACCCCAGGGCCCACCAATTCAAGTGTGCATTACTGTAGCAGCTGCACCAACAGTCGGAGGATGTGTGTGTGATCTGAGGTGAGTAATCTTCTGTGACAGCCTCGTAAGACATTAGAAAGCGCTCTTCTACGTAGTTTCGCCACTTTGGGGCCGACTACCCTAGTGGAGAGCATGAGCAGGTTCCAGGGGGCATTATTCATATATTAACTCATCCTTTTCTATTGGTCCAACAAAGCAAAATCTGTTAGGAATTGTTAAATATGTACCATGTTGATGATTGCTAATTAACGAAGTTAAGAGCAGCAGTATGCCCAGCTTTTCCATTTAATGCGTTTCTAGGCCAACCAAATATTTCTAAAGAAACTAAATTATATTTGCAAGGGCAACTTATCTGGTTGAATGCTGTCACTAGGTTGAGCTCTGACGCCCGTCCCATAGGAATGAATGACAACGGCGACACGTTTTACCGCCTAAGATCCCATACACAGGGCTTCATGCTCTGGTTCAAGCGTCCAGTGCCGCAGGGCGCAGTCCTGTACCTACTGAAAGGTCAACGCAGACTGGGCGCTAGCGGCTAGCAGCGGGCTCTATTCAAGGTGACCAGGGTGCAGATCCATGTTGGCCTGTCACACTGGGTCAGCGCAGGATGTTTTAGCGCAGGGTTTTTCTTTTTCTCCAGCGGTACCACAGAGCTGTCGGATGGGATCACGTCAGCTCGGTGGAGCTGCCACTGCGAGTCACTCGGTAGCTCCGTCACGTCTTGTGGGTTGGGATGGCTGAGGTCACTCCCCCTCTCCCGACTGCCCTTCCTCCAAACTCTCCTCTCCCCTACACGCCTCTCCTAGCGTCTCCTCTCTCTCAGTTGGCTACTCTGCTAACAAGTTTGGGAACATTTCACTCCACTCCGAATGCAGTATTTTTTCTTTTCATGGCCGTTCAGTATACTCTTCATCGTCACTACAGAGGGCAACCGGCCACAAGGTGTGTGTGGATGTGTGAGGCTTTGTCTGGGCAGCAGTTGATTTTGCTGAAGCTTGTGTGGCACATTTCATTAAACATTGCTCGTTCTAGCGCTCGTACACAGCGACGGACATAAAAAAAATGTATTCCTAGAACTCAACGTTCTAGGAAAGTTTATCTTTTGTTTTGAGTTCGGGCTGAAGCATAATGGAACATTCTAAAACCGAACGGGGTCACCTCATAATTCCATTTTGATCTTATTGTTATTATGATTCCCTGACCGTGACCGTGTTGGATGTGGACAGTGTCGGTTCTCCTCCCTGCCCGGTGATCCAGGGTCGGTCTTTTGTCTTTGCGGATGCGGCCCACGTCTGCCCAACCTTTTCCGCAGGGTATGTGTGTGGGGTATTTTTGGAATGTGCTGAGCCACTTCTACTCCTTCCCGGGTTCCTGGTGCGCCTGGGTCCGCCTGCCCCATTAGGCTCCTGTTCAGGGCCGAGCTGGGACTCAAGCTGGCAGCTCATCAATTCTTGCTGTGAATCAGCGTCGCCGCACAATGTCTCTGTGTGATTGACCAGTGGAACTCGTGGTGCAATGTAGGAGGGGGCAGCGATCCAGCCAATGTCTTGTTCTGTCCCTTGAAAGTATGAAGCAATGTATGTTGACCTCTAGATACACTGCCCCAAATAAGTCTGATGTATATTGTACGTCATTCAGTCATAACGGGAAAGTTACCATACGGTCTGACGTCTTATTTTGGTCTTTAATTTTGTTTTTGGGTAGGATCCAAACAATGGGTTAGTCTGACGGCTGGGTTAAATGTTGGAGCAGCAGGTCCCACGCCCTTTGGTTGGGTAACCTGCTGCCACACACGGAGCTCTCTGTGGTCTGATCCGTCAGTCATGGAGGTTAATCATCACAGATCTGTTATTAGTCATGGCATCTGACAGACCAGCTGGGGGACGGACAGAATCACAGGCTGGAGCAGAAAGGGAAAGTGTATTTGCTTCCAGTCTGACTACAAGGAGATTGGGGTGGGGGAGATTGGGGTTGGCTGGCTGTGGCCCAGATGCATTCTGGGATTGTGTTGGTCTTTATTTTAAGCCTTCCCTGTAGACATGTCCTGTTTTGTGTGTGTGTGTGTGTGTGTGTGTGTGTGTGTGTGTGTGTGTGTGTGTGTGTGTGTGTGTGTGTGTGTGTGTGTGTGTGTGTGTGTGTGTGTGTGTGTGTGTGTGTGTGTGTGTGTGTGTGTGTGTGGTCGGTCCACACGCTCCGTTAGACCCTGGCTGTCTGCAGTGATATCAGTCTGAGCAGCGAGCCAGGGCTTCTCATATTAGTGGAAGCAAAAAGTGGAGCGTTAGTCTGCATCCACATTCATCGCGTTTCACCCCAGAGTGAAAGTGAAACGTGTGTGAGGTGGGGGTGGCGTTACCAAGCGGAGGTGCAACGTTAACAAGGAGCCAAGTCTTTTAAAGACTCCTCAACCTGGGCTCCTGTTGGCAGGGCCTCTCGGCGGTGCTCAGTCATGTTGGGCGGGCCCTAACGTCCCACCAATGAGAGGCTACCATCACATCTTGAATGACTCAGTTGATTGGTCGGCGAGTATGTCGGTCTCTGCTTTGATGGTGTCAAGTCCATTCAACCTTTCCTTTTATCTCTAGGATAATAAAGGTGGGGGAGGAAATCTAATTAACATCGTGTTGCAGATACTATCGCAATGAAAACACATTTTGGAATCAAACAAATATATTTAAATAAATAAACGTCTATGCAGCGGAGAGTGATTCAAAGCAGATGTCTGAATTATGGGTAAGGGATGGAGAGAAGGGTAGAGGGAGGTGGAATTGAAGGGGAAAGGAGTAGAGAGGTGGAGGAACAGAGGGAGAGAGAGAGAGGTGGAAAGGTGGCCATGTAGGGAGGGAGGTAGATTGCCAGATGATCCATCCTGGTTCCAGAGAGATGGGGCGTGTCTAACCTGTGTCGCTCTCTTCCTTCCTGCGGTGGCGGCTGCAGGCGGCATCACCCACGACACCTTCCAGAAGGAGCTGATGTGCTTCGACCCCGACGCCGACAAGTGGACGCAGAAGGCGCCGATGACCACGGTGCGCGGCCTGCACTGCATGTGCACCGTGGCGGACCGCCTCTACGTCATCGGCGGCAACCACTTCCGGGGCACCAGCGACTACGACGACGTGCTGAGCTGCGAGTACTACTCGCCGGCGCTCGACCTGTGGACGCCCATCTCGCCCATGCTGCGCGGCCAGAGCGACGTGGGCGTGGCGGTGTTCGAGAGCAAGATCTACGTGGTGGGCGGCTACTCCTGGAACAACCGCTGCATGGTGGAGATAGTGCAGAAGTACGACCCCGAGAAGGACGAGTGGCACAAGGTCTTCGACCTGCCCGAGTCGCTGGGCGGCATCCGCGCCTGCACGCTCACCGTGTTCCCGCCGGAGGACCTCACGGGGTCGCCGTCGCGCGAGTCGCCGCTCTCGGCGCCATGACGCCACGACCCCGGGCCCCTCCCGCCCCTCTACTGAGCCCCCTCTCCTCCCCCCCACCCTGTAACGAACACACAGATGCACACATAGAACTACGTCGACACGCAGACGAACAGACAGTGTTTGCACTTCCTATCAGGACTACATCAGTAGTGCAGCGTCCTGAGCCCCGCCCCTCGGAAGCCACGCCCCCGCCCCTTGGAAGCCACGCCCCCGCCCCTTGGAGGCCACGCCCCCACCCCTCAGAGGCCCTGCCCCTCGGAGGCGCCGGCCCTCGGAGGTCACGCACCCCCCCCCCCCCCCCCCATTCCCTTTGGTCACGAACGCTGCGATCTCACTACACTTTGGCAGGAAATACCTAAACTTGAAAAGTGAATTTGCAAATCAACTTTTCTACCTGATGTCTACTACGTTTTATGTCGTTGTTTTTTGCGTTTTTGCCACATCGCCGCCCCCATGGCGGGCCGCGTGGCACACAGTCTCTCTCCTAGTCTATGCCAGGTAAGGTGCAGTCGAACCCAGGGCGGTCGAGACCCAGACACAGATGGTTTATAACTCAGGGGGTATGGCCATGGCCCCATATCTCTCTTTCTCGCTCGCTAGCGCTCTTTCTCTTTTCTCTTTCTCTCACGTCTCTCTCTGGGTCTCTATCCCACAGTTTCAGTTCTTCTTTCCTGCTATTGATATGAAATAACAAAATGTTGTTTTCTAAATTTAATAAACAAGATTTTAAAATAATCTGGATGTCTTTGTTGCTGTGGTAACCGGTGGTTTTCTAGCACTGAGCTGTTTGATTTTTGTGTGATGCAGGTGCTGCTGTCCAACTGTTAGGTGACCAATTGGGATGACACAAATTGACACGTTTTAAAATGGTTTGTAATGACTTGTCACTCTAGCACCCGGTGGTAAAATAGGGGCTCTTAAACCCGGTTATGATATATATATAGAGAAGTTATTAAATACCTCCTCACATTGTTTGACAAACTAACGGACACGAGGATTTAAAGTCTGGTTTTAATATTTGTTCCTCAAGGCATAACACAAAATTATCTCCCATCTGCCCTCCTGTTAACCTGCGGTATTAAAAATATATATATATTTGCAGCATATGGTGTCCAAGGTGTTTTCCTCTAAATCCTGAAGGGTGGCCTGGTGTAATTGTGTGGTCATCTGTGTAAAGCTTGTTCCTGATGTACAGTATAATTAGAGAGCTGGGATATCGCGTCACCCAGCGACGTCGTGCTTTATGATATCCTCATTAAAAGCGATTAGTCAAATGCTGGCTGGCAGTAACTGGTGTCACGTGACCGTTCCTGTCCTTGCGGTTATGATGATTATAGCGGATATTTTGAACTCCAAGTGTCCCCACATGGACATTACTATAGCGTTGTGAAATATCTGTGTTTAATTCACTTTTAGCCCAGTTCTACTGATAAACGGTTCTTAAATCCTGTTTATTAAATGGGTCGGCAAGAGATTACCAGAACAGCTAAATATCAGTTATTTAGGAACTATGACTGGTGAAGTCCCATTAATAAACAGGACTACCATCAAGTAACGTTACTGAAGGAAATGTAATATACATGTTGAACTATTGTCACATATAGTTTGTTGCACCAGAAAAAATATATTTTTTGGCTGAAATGCATTGTGTAAAAAAATGTTTTTCATGCAAATCCACCCCATTCTGAACAAGTTGGGGAGTTGGCAGAACAATATATTAAGATAGAAGTTAATCACATTAGCCTGTCAGCCGTGACAGATGCCTTCTTTGTCATGGCACGCCACGTGTCAGAGAGAACATGCCTACCTTGTCTAAGTATAAAGCGATATTCAGAAAGATTGATCAATTATTCCAGTACAGTGGTTAACGAACAATAGATGTCCGTGCTACGACTTGTGGAGTTTATTTGACTGGCTATAGAGACAGAAAGAAACCAGGCGAGCAGAGTTTCTTTGCCACAGTATGCCAGCCAGACTCTGCACACGGTCTCATTGTTTCTCGATGTTTTGGGTTAAGTAGATATTTAAATAATTAATTGATGCAGAGCAAACCCGTTCCACGGGACGTGTCGCCTTTTATTTTTAATGAGCAAAGTGCACCAAATATCTCCTCACATTACATTGTTTGAGAAACTAACGGACACGAGGATTTAAAGTCTGGTCATGTTTGAGGCCTAGTTAAGCACGTGTTCACGCCACTGTCAGGGCGCTCATTTGATTCGAGAGGTGGGCCGCGCGAGGGTTTACCGCCTGGCGTTTGACAGCGGCGCAGCGCACGTGCGCAGCGGGGCGCGCGGCGGCTGGCTCCCAGCGTGCGCCGCCTGATCCCAAATACTGACCCAGATACCGCTGGGTGCTGCCGTGTCTGTTTATGTACCACACCAAAAAGAATCAGCCTAAGCTCACACAGAGCACGTTAGCAACGAGAGGCTTTATAATGAGCTAACCGAATTTAGTAACTCATTACTCTATGCTCTCGCATCCATAATGTGAAGAATTTTGAGGACAGAACAGGTGCAGTGACCGCCGATAATTGGCCCGATCAAAAGTACATTTACTGTTTATAAATTGGTATTTGTTGGCCTATCATTTCTTTGTGTGTTCTGGAGAAACACATTTTTGTTTTTTGACGCTTCCGCATTTGGTGGGTGGACGAATAGGCATTTGGCTTGCATGACATCTGGCTTTTGTGAAACACAGGTTGCTATTTATTTGTTTAGATTGGTGTAGGCTCCTTTGATTATGATATATAATGTTCTATGTCGGATAGGCCTATATATTAGGGCCGTGGTCTTTTATTAGGGCCTATAATAATGTTGTGTTTATGATGTAGGCATGTTACAGATTGTGGTTTTGGACATTACTTCAGCACAGACGTCGTCAAATTTAAGAGGGCAATCAATAAAAACGCATGCCCCCCTCCGACTTCATCTCTGGGTGGGCTACCGGGAAAACCGTCTCGGGAGAACTTGACATCGGGCAAGGTAGGCCTACTCGGAAGGGGAAATTAGGTAGATATATATGAATGATGATGATTATATATGAATGATGCCTTGCATGCCACGTTGCCAAAGTGAAAACGGTAGCAGCACAGTGACATAAATCTCAACTTATTAAAGCTATTAATTTAAATGTTTAGCACAAATATGCCAATCATGCACACAAATAAAATCCAGTAAATTATTTATTAAAAAGGTTGTAGGCCTAAAATCATTACAATGCCTCCTTCAAGTAAATATTCGGTAATAGTTGTTGGTCGAGTAGCTCATTTGCAGCGTGGCTTTTATTTTTATTTTGCAATAGGGACATCTAGTGGAGGAATTAAAAACGCCTCCACCGTCCAATGTGGATGGGCCGTGTGTTAACTGATCACAAAACACTAATAAAGCAAGGGCCGGCTTGTCTTTCATTATGAATGGTGACGCTCAATAATATAGAGTTGTATCTGACTTTCATTATGATAGACACGCGCCAATCTCCGAAAATATGTGTTTTTATTTACTCATCTGCGTCGAAGAATCAGATGTCCTGAGACCGAATGGTTGAGAGGCGGATACAGTTCCTAACCAAAGCCACCACACAACACGCCCAACCATTCCTGTTGAAATTCACAACAGACAATTGATGGTCCACATATGGCTGTTGTGTCCTCAGCCTTCTCTCATTAATTGTTTCTTTCTTTATTGCTTCTTCGTTTCATGTTCCCTGGCGAAAAGCGCGTAACAAATGATTGCTTTTGCAGCAACACCAAAACGTCCCTTTCAGAGACCATGAGTCAGAGTAGTGCCATACTCAGACAGGATACACTCCCTATGTAGCAAGCCTGCATAGAGCTGTTCCTTACCAAACAGTGGATGAGAGAAGAGAGGTTTATTAGAGACAGGAGAGAGAGCGATAGAAGAGAAACAGAATAGAGGAGGCAGGAGAGAGAGAAAACAGACAAAATAGATTTAGGACAGAGATAAGGGAGGCATAAGAGGGTCAGGAGAGAGACCTTTTGGAGGCGGGGGAGACAGGATAAAAGAAGAAAATAGAAACTGGTAAGAGAGACAGGAGAGAGAGAAGAGAGACAAAGCAAGAAAGAATGAGGAGAGACAGAATCGAGACAGCATGACAAAGCATTTGATTTATTTCATAGGCAGAATAGCCAACCTTTCAGTCATCACACAATTAGAAAAAGAGAGGAAAGCGCCAAGCTAAATTCCTATACATACACAAAACAATGGCAATGTTAAATAATCTGTTATGTTTAGAAAACAATATGAAAAATACCTTTTTATATACACTTAAGTCCTTCTTATTAAATATAAATGTAAAAAAAGGAAGATTATTAAATTATTTAAATAAGATCTAAGATTTTTTATTATTTAAATAAACACGTTAATGGTTATAAAACTGCAAATTGGTAGAATGATAATTCCATTATTTTCATTTCTGATGTTTACCCTCTTAAATGTTATATCGTTGCGAAAGCTCCCTCGCACCTGCGTTTCGTAAACTTCCTTGTCAGGATGATTCAGCTGCGTGACTCAAATGCCCCTCCACACTGTGACACAATCCATTGCTGTCACTTCAGTTGAAGTGGCTAATCCGAGAGAAGAAGTCCACTTTTGTTTTAGACATAACTTTGTACGAACCGTAACCACACGAAAGACAGCAGGAACCAGCATGTCCTCTCCTCAGAGAACATCCAGGCTCACTCTGTTGCTGTCGGATAGGCCTTGGTGTGAGTCATCCCTGTCCTGTATTGAGAGCCGTGCCCCTGTTCTCCGTCTCTGGGTGTATTTCCACAGCAGGACCGCCAGCACCGCCAGCAGGCCCAGCCCCAGAGCTCCGCCGATGAGGCCTGCGGTCAGATAAGCGTTGTCCTTCTCCGCCAGGTACATCATACAGGACTCTGGGCCCTCGCCCGCCGCGTTTTCCGCAAGAACGCAGACTTTGTCTCCGTCGTTCAGTCCCTTCAGTTTGCTGCTCCGAAGGTGGCTGCCCACCCTGACGGGCTCCTGCTCCGCCCCCTTGATGGTGTAGGTGGTGACCAGGGAGTACGGCGCACACCAGCGGACCGTCACCCCTTCGGAGCCCCCCGGGGTCAACGACGTCACGGTAGGGGCCTCCGGGGCCACGTCCTCCAAGGTGATGCCCCGACATAGGCAGTCTTTGCGGGCCAAACACGGCTCCTTCTGTTCGAGGCAAACGTCGTAGTCACAGGGCTGCTGGGCGCTTTCGTTCTTGGGACCGGGCTTGGCCTCTAAGGGGGGGTCATCTAAGACACTGTAGTAGTCGTCCGATACCAGGAGCTCAGACAGCATGTTGTTTGTCCCCGACTCCTGGGTTGGTATGGCGACACAAGGCCAGCTGCCGAGGAGGGCGAGGAGAAGGAACCACACGGGACGTGTCGAGTCCCTGACGGTTATCATCTTGGCTCTGGAAATGAAAAGCATCAGCGTTGTATTTTAATGCTTGTGGAAGCTTAGGGAGTCTGTTTGTCATTTCACACGGGATGTCGGTCCTCGGGGTCTCTTAATGCTTTCATATTTAGAAGCTGAGGGTTGTGTTGCCCTCATCAGCCAACTTTTATGGAATAAGGCTGTCATTTCCCATATAACTTTTAAAATTGAATGGCCGTGATGGAAAAGCTGAAAGTTATACAGAGGGCCTCAAACCAAATCGAGTGCGGGTGTGGGAAATGCATCCGGTAGAAAATGTATAGACAGCCCGGTCAAAGTGCCTTGAATACCCCAAACCTCAAAAACACTTTACAAAGTACTCAGCATTTAGTCAAAATTGCCCACACACAAAAGAAGAGCGTCATATGAGTCAATAAGCCTCCCTCCAGTAAACTGTTTACAAGACTTTTACACAGCCCCGGGTTTAATTCAAACAAGCCAGTCTTACTCGCCTCCATCTGCTGAGGTAAAGCTGCATTCCATGGGGGTGTTGCACAAGAGGCCCACATTGTACACCCAGAACACTCCAAGACTCTCCCCCAGATCCCCTTACAGGAAAGTGCTTTAGCGCTTTCCACATGTCTTACTCGCCCTGCATACAAACACTCCCAGAACCTCAAACACTCCGAGAACCCAAAGGAAACCCAGCTGAATGGAAAACAACTCAGAGACACACGGACAGACCGAATGTAGCGATTCAGGGAACATAGCGAAGGGGATCACACATAATGTAACTTTTCATGGAGTTTTACTTTTGATTCGGTTTATGAATAGTTATTGATCTCCATGTTCGCTGAACCTTCGTGCTGGATATGAAGAGAGACTTACCTCTGGATGCTGTAGTGTGTAATCTCCCTGGGAATCTTAGCTCATGATCTTGTGGTCCTGGGTATTACAATTCCACTTGCTCCCTCTATCTTTCTCTTACTCTCTGGCTTCGGGTCTTTAAGTGTTTTCTGTATCCCCAGAAACCTTGAGTCCCCTCCCCCTATCCCTCTCTCTCCATCTCTCTCTCTCTCTCTCTCTCTCTCTCTCTCTCTCTCTCTCTCTCTCTCTCTCTCTCTCTCTCTCTCTCTCTCTCTCTCTCTCTCTCTCTCTCTCTCTCTCTCTCTCTCTCTCTCTCTCTCTCTCTCTCTCCCCCCCCTAACTCTGTCGCTCTCTCCCCCCCTAACTCTGTCGCTCTCTCTCACTCACTGTCCCTCACATCCAGCTCCACCTCCCATTCAGTCCTATAGTTTTTCACTGTGAATTTGTTTGTGGGTTTGTGCATGTGTGAGTGTGATAGAGGTGGGGGAGGGTGTGTGTGTGTGTGTGTGTGTGTGTGTGTGTGTGTGTGTGTGTGTGTGTGTGTGTGTGTGTGTGTGTGTGTGTGTGTGTGTGTGTGTGTGTGTGTATTCCATAGTGTATGTATGCTCATCACCATCCGCCCATGACCCCAGTACATTCCTCTGGCATGTGTACCGCAACGCAGTCCCTGCTAATAAGAGTGTTTGCTTAGGTGCGTGTGTGTGTGTGTTTGTGTGTGTGTGTGTGTGGGTGAGTGTGTGTCTAAGTCTAGGTGTTGATTCATAATAAAAGTATCTCATTCAGAATGATATTGACTCCTGGCTGGCTGCTGGGCCAGATACATAATCCACAGCACACAAAACAGACGGGTTCAGGAAAGTTCAGGAAAGGGTAGAACCTCAGAGGAGAAGAACACAACTTGATTAAACTTGTCTTCAAAGTCATCTCCACGAGTGTGGAGATGACTTGGAGATGGTGTGTGTGTGTGTGTGTGTGTGTGTGTGTGTGTGTGTGTGTGTGTGTGTGTGTGTGTGTGTGTGTCTGTGTATATCTGTTTAACGGTGTGTGTGTGTGTGTGTGTATGTGTATGTGTATGTGTATGTGTATGTGTATGTGTATGTGTGTGTGTGTGTGTGTGTGTGTGTGTGTGTGTGTGTGTGTGTGTGTGTGTGAAAAGACATTATGCCTACACCTCCATGAGTCAACTCTCTCTTATTCATGCTAACATGTTTTGGATGCTGATGATCTTGAAGTTTCCATGAATCAAAATTCGCTAGACATCATGTTGTAAAGCAGGAATACCTTCCTCAGCCAAGACAGTTGCTCATTAAGTATCATCCAATGATTAGCTATATATGAGCCATATATAAGGCAGATGGCTAATTATAGCATGATATGGTATCCATCATGCTATAGTTACATTTGAATAGGCCTAGTATAATTAAAATTGATATCAAATATGATAACGTCAAAAGAATAAAAAAACTTTTAAATCTGTGAATCAAATTAACCAACCAAAAATGATATCCCTGAAAATAAAGAGTATACCAACTTATTAAGAAAAAATAAAGGACTATTGATGATCATTTTCAATAGAAGTGGCACATCATTAAAAATAATAAAATAAAACACTGATTTCAGTTCTGAATTGATGCTCAATTGTTTTACTGTTGTATACGTAGTTAATGAATCTACCGTATCGCTTCTTTGTATTTCTTCACAAGTCTTGCATAGTGGAAACTTAAATAAATGACCCAATCAAGCCACAGTCAAGAGGTATGCACTTGAAACCCTTTAAATGATAACATCAGCAATGATTTAACCACAAATGATTCAGCCTTTAAGCTTGTACGTAGCACGTAGGTCTATTTATTTGTAACATTTTCAGCATTCAAATGCCATCACCGAAACTTCCTCTAAATACGGGATTGATTCATGCAGATGACGTACCAGTGTGACCACTGATAACATCCGCTTGAGGCTGCTGGACTTTGGAACCCGATGGTGTGCCTCAGGTATTCTGACCTAGCTTCTTGTTTGTCCATAGTCGAGACTCAAACATTTGATTTACTTACCAATGCTTTCGTATATATGTTTACATGTATTTGTAGCAGATGTTTTTTTATCCAAACAAGACTTACAGTGATAACAAATAAATTAAAGATCCATTTTATCAAGGTAGAGTGAGGTAGGATTTACTAGCTCAACGATTCCTGCAGACTAGGCTTCGGACATTGGGGATCGAAACCGAACTGCACAGCTGGGAGTCAAACACCCAAGTCACCAGTCCACACACACACACACACACACACACACACACACACACACACACACACACACACACACACACACACACACACACACACACACACACACACACACACACACACACACACACACACACACACACCTGCAAGCATATTGTCTATCTATAAAAACATGCTATTTTTTATCCTTTATACTTATGAACGGACTAAGCAGTTTCAACTTCTTCCCCTCATCAAACAAACATTGATTATCCATAGCATGTAAAATCTTTGATACTATTTATTATATATATTAGCTTTCTTATATAAGGATATCTGAGCACATAATTTTCTTTTATCTGTAAAAAAAAAGAATACAATGATTTTACAATAGGCTCCTTCAGCGTCCTCTGGTGGCCCCTATATGGTACCGACCTACACTTTGAAAATCACCGTCCAGTAAACAGGAAGCGTCTGGAACAAGTAGTCAATAACTGTAATGTGTCATTAAAGTGTAGCACTTAGTAAGAATTACCTTTGGGAGTGGAAGGAGCGCAAGGCAGTATTGACTCAGCATGCATGTGTGATTTGTTTAGGGCACCACTTCATCAGTTATAAAGTTAATAGCCTAATTTCCTAAATATAATGATTTATTCCAGTAGGTCGTAAGGCATAAAATCAGAATAGGCCTATTTAAAGAGCATTGCAAGCACAACACAAATAATATTATTCCAAGTTTGTTCAAAAAGGGTGCATTGAGAAGATATTGACATAGCTTAAAATGGAGAAAAAACATACATTCACAACCATTGAATAAACGAATGAATAAACTTTAATAAAGAAAAAAGTAAACACGCCCCTTTTAAACCATCGTCATTTTTGTGCGACAGAAACCGACCTGTCAGCAGTGTTGCCAGATTGGCCAGATTTCCCGCCCAATCTGACGACCTTTGCTGAGGCGCTCTGCATCCAGGCAGTGTTGCAATCTGGCAACACTGTCTGTCAGCCAATCAAGAAATACGAACAGCCCAGATCCGCGAGAAGCACAAGAGTATCGATCACCCGCGGTAGGACGAGCGTTATGCTTTCAAACACTTAACACGTTTCTACATATTATTACACATTACTGGGACCTTAATGATCACAGTGAAAGTGTGTATAAATGAACTTAGTGTTAAAATTAGCCTCAGTTTTGGTGCGTGTTACCTAGTTGTTTACCAGAAGGCTAGTGTTTGCTAGCCAGGCCTAGCCAGGGCCCTGCGACGATCAACTCCCTGCATCGTAAAGTTGACCGACGTCGTTTTAAAATTGAATGTGACAACCCATGAATTAAATGCGGATAAAAATACGTGTTTTTCTCCCTCCCTGCACACCCGCTGAAGCATTTCCGCGGCCATAACGAGATCGTTGTAGAGTAGTAGTACGCTAGGAAACTATACGGCGTAAGCGCAAAAACCTGCTAACGTTAGCCTGCAAATAATAACCGAAATATCACCATGACTTCCAGAAGAGGAGGTTATGCCGGTGGAATGGATTCATCTGCGTCTAGTAGTAGTGTGGTTAACAGTGGAAACCGAAAACAAAGCATCATCAACGTCCCCAATCGGACCGGGTCGGAGTCTTGCTACGATCGGAAAGTGGACAAGACTGGGTACGGTTCGCAGGGCAACATGACTGTCACATCCCTAAAATCACGCCTGGCCCCCACTATTCAAAATGCCATGTCTGCCGCAGTGGACACTGTTCTTGGCGAGGTAGTCCTCGTTTTAAACGAGACACAACAAGAGTTGTACAACAAGGAGCAGGAAAACGAGAGACTAAAGGTTCGCCTGGAAGTGTCCGAGCGAGAACTGAAGACACTGCAGGAATGTTTGTGCAGTGCTCAGAAACTGATTGATCAACTTCAGATATCTTACCCGGGCTCTCAAACTCAGTCTGTTTTCGCACCGTCGCTGTCTTCCTTGACGTCTATGAATACGGGAATGGACCGAGATCACCAGAACTCTCGGAACGTGAACGGTTCCGGCGTGGACTTGGGTCTAGGTGGCTCCGTGGACGACTCACTCCACGGTTTCGAACCACGAGATGACTATAAGATGTGCCAGCTGTCAATCCAACCCGATGGATCTGTGACAAACCACTCACTGGACGCCTACACCAACACGGCCCACATGATCAACGATTCAAATAGACAAGGTAAATTATATAATTCATTCATGAATTATACAATGACTCATGGCCTTTGTCTACATGCATCCACATACGATTAAAAAATATATATTTATTAATAAATACAGGCTTTGTATTGTATCTGATGTTATTATTGAGGAGCTTCTTTAGTTCTATTTACCAGCATGCCTGTTTAAGGCTCTGAAGTTGACCTCGTTTACATCCCCAGATGAACGGCAGTCCCAGCGAGGCAGCGGTTCCGGGTTTGAGATCAAAGAGGAGCAAGGTTTGACCCCAGGCAACGGCCAGTCTTCCAGGAAGGACCAGGGGTTGACCGGGGACGACGGAGAGGCATCTGGCCACAACGTTGGTGACCTTGGCTATGGCCAGGGAGAGGACGGGGGCTCCCAGCGGTCCTTCACCTACCCTCTTCGTCACCCGCGGCCTGTGAGACCCCGCACGGTCCCCCAGAATCAGGGCACGCTGGACGTACAGAAGGCCGCCGTAAGGACTGTCCCCGGCAGGGTGGACGGTCTGTCCCCGGCCCGGGCGGATGACAACGCCGGCCCCTCTGCGCCCGACCTGACGGTGGAGGTCTCCGCCGACCGCCCCCACCACTGCCTGGAGTGCGGCAAGACGTTCCGCCTGATCTCCAGCCTGAAGAAGCACATCCGCATCCACACGGGCGAGAAGCCGTACCCGTGCGGCGTGTGCGGCCGGCGCTTCCGCGAGTCGGGCGCGCTCAAGACCCACCTGCGCATCCACACGGGCGAAAAGCCCTACTCGTGCTCTGAGTGCGGCAACAGCTTCCGCCACCTGGACGGCCTGCGCAAGCACCGGCGCACGCACACGGGCGAGAAGCCGTACGTGTGCGCCATCTGTGGCAAGCGCCTGAGCCGCCTGCAGCACCTGAAGCACCACCAGCTGATCCACACCGGCGAGCGGCCGTGCTGCTGCCCCTTCTGCAACCGCACCTTCAAGGAGCCGGCCGCGCTGCGCAAGCACGTGCGCACCCACCGCGAGGAGGCGGGGCACCTGGCCATGGGCCCCGCCGAGGAGGTGGACCCCGACGCAATGGACGACATCAACAGCCTGCACCCCGCCGCCCCCTCCCCCCAGATGAGGTTTGGCGAGTGGGGCGGGGAGGAGGACGAGACCTCAGTGGTGGACTGTGTTTAGAGCCACGCTCCACCCCCCCACCCACCCCCTCCGAAGCTACAAAAAAAACGTATGCTCCATCTAGTGACAAAACTAAAATATCGTTCAAATTGTCTTCCTATTGTTTTTACAAACCTGGCCATCATGGAAGAGTTTTGATTCTCTCGAGTCCCACATTCTGGCTCATCTAACCCCAGTTTTGGAGTGTTCTTTTATCAGGGTAGTCCATTTGCGTTTGCCTTTTTCATTTTGTATTGTAGATGTGAACGTAGTTCTGAATATGCTCTTTGTGTTTTGTTCGAGAGCCAACAGTTTGAAGTAGCTGTTCTCATGGCCACGTCGTGTGTGTGTGTGTGTGTGTGTGTGTGTGTGTGTGTGTGTGTGTGTGTGTGTGTGTGTGTGTGTGTGTGTGTGTGTGTGTGTGTGTGTGTGTGTGTGTGTGTGTGTGTGTGTGTGTGTGTGTGTGTGTGTGTGTGAGCATCGAAAGCAACTGCTGTTGGGTCAATGTTTTAGTGGCAGAGCAGAGATATGCCATCAATGATAGTAGCAGGTGCATAGGCATGACCCTCAGCCAGTGAGGGGAGCTGCACTGGGGGCAGCTGGTTGGATGTCTCTCCCTGGTTGGCCTGGGAGCCAAGGTGTGATGGGGAGGTTTGACACACAGGATGGATGGATTGACGGATGTAATATGACCTTATCAACTTTTAAGTTTCCACAAGCCTTTATCAAGGTGTGGCCCGAGTATAGCCTGTTGGCGTGTTTGCGGGAAGCACAGCCTTTCTTCAGTGTTGATGCATTATGCCCTCATCTGTTAGCCTCATCCTTTATATTTTAAAGATCTGCGCATTCAAAGGCTTCTGCTACAGAATGTGATGGGGACTGTTCATTGGTGTGGATAAGGGCAAATGTATTATTTCTTCTATCTATCTTGTAAAAAAAATCTTGGCATTCAGACTGTGGAAATAAAGGTAGAATTTCATTGTACAACTGAGAACATCTCTTTTGTGCATATGACAAACACTTTGAATTGAATTGAATAAGATGTGTGGCATCAACATGCTGTATTCAGAGAAATAAAAACGAATTGTTGCCATCCATTGACACTAGTTAATTTGACTGATGGATGGTGGTCCTTTTTGGTCAGCTCGGATTCGGTGTTGAGATGGACCCTGTGAAATTACGCTGAATTCACTGCCCCTGCTCGACCTACAGCTTTATTCTGTCTGCCTCAAAATGTCAATCTGACACAACTGGTCTTAAATTCCATCTGTCAAAAATGTTGACGGATGGAAAGGATTGTCGGTTATGTTGAGTCAAAATGACCGACCATCCTAGAAATTATTTGTGAAACTTTAGGTTGTGCCACAAGTTTGTAATCTGCCGCACTGTGGTGAGGGGACAAGTCCATTTTTCATCACAGGCTAACGCTACAAAACTCTGTTTTACCATTTTTCTGTATTTAATAACCATGTATTAACGAATGGCATTCCTTTCTTTTTTTTTTTTTAAAACCAGTATTTCATATTCAAGACATTGAATGGCTCAATGTTTCTAAGATTTTAACCCTCCAAAGTTGCGGCCATTAGCCGAGCCGCATTGGCGCATGCATGTCTAATCATTCCCATGGCACCAACTCTAGGTGAGCTGACTCTGTACATAAGAATGTGACTTACAACACCCTGTCCCCCTTAGCCCAAGTATTGCCCATTGGTCTACGACTGTACTGTAAATATGTAATCTCCTTTATCTTCTTTCCAATGGCAAAGCTTTTGGGCATCAGAACAAGCAGCAAAGGAACATTTCTCTCTGCCTCTCTGAGATATAGATCTACCATTATACACGCTACTTTAATGAGCTTAATGTAATTGTTTAAATGAGAACAATATGTACATACATTTACTAGTGTGTGCCCTTTTTTATATGGGTTCAACTATGAAACATGTCTCTATACTAGGAACTTTGCCACGGTTGTCCTTACCCCCTCTTAACTAACTTAACTTCTTTTTGGTTCAAGCACATTCTGGGGAGCTTTGCATGAATTTACTTTAAAGTGATCTATTTCAGTCCTGAATCTGGTGTTTACTGAATGAATTTTTCATGCCTCTGTGCTCCAAATATTTTCCCATATAAGTCAACCCTTTTGCCTAAATGTTGTATATTAAAGGGCATTTGTTTATACATTTCTGTGCCCTTTTTTTCTTCTTAATAAGAATTTTATAAGTCAATGATATACTGTACTTTTGTTTAACAACTGTTTAACATCTGCAAGGGAAATACCTACTATATATATATATATATATATAACTATCTAAGCACTTAATGTATGATTATTTGTGAGTAAGGCTTTCCAAATCCATGGCTTTCAGTCATGTTTCATTGGTTTATAACCTGGCTAAGGCCTGCATGTCCACCCTGACTTTCTCAGTCTTCTGTAAAAACTGGCCTGTTCAATGCCTTTTACTTAAGGTTTGTATGTGTTGGTTCTGGTAACCTTTCTTGGCTATCAACAGCTAGATAATAACTGACTGACACAAATGAAGATGGTGTTAAGATTAAAGGTATATGTTTGTAAATTGTGGTAAAGTTAGAAATCTGCACAATTTGTGACACACAAATAATCAATATAAGTACAATTTAAGAACATATTATGGTTTTGATCCATTACTCTTGAGTTTTGGACAGTTGAATTGGGTGTGTGAAAATTATAGAATTTAGCAATTATTTAATATCAGATTACCTTTCCTTTTAAATGAATGTTTTCACGTTGTAAAGGTTTGTATATGCTCTGGGCTACGGGACATTTGAATTATGATTTGGGAGGGCATTCAGGGCAATGCCTTATACTTTTGGCAACTGGGACTGCTTTGCGTAGTTCTGATGTTTATACATTTGTAACTTCAAAATTAAAAAACCAGAGCGCCAAATCTATATTAAAGCTCTTATGGTAGAAGTAAAACTGACGTGTCAAAATAAAGAAAAAAAAAGAGCAAAAGCTGACGTATACCATGAATGCAAACTAACATAACATAGGCGCTCATAGTACTGCAACATCTTCCTTCTTTATTACGTATAATTAAACTGAAAGACTTAGCGAATCAAGTATCAATGTGAACGTTTGTATTGAAGTTCATTATTGCATGAAGCCGGGCCAATGGCATTGCAATGCCTGCCTCCGGTATAACCCATGTCAATGAGACAAAATTATAACATAAGGATGGTTTATAATGTCAATCGACTATGAGCGCTGAAATGAATGTGTAAACTGTTAGTTAATTAATGATAACCAAATTTGGATGAGGAAATGGAGGGTTTACTTTGAAGCGTAGTTTCAACACATTAGGCCTCTAATAATATGAATGAGGGTTATTACCAGTTATTGTACAGTGTTTGAGCAAGTTAAAAACCATGTGTTAGCAGAGGATGGTTTCGATCCATCGACCTCTGGGTTATGGGCCCAGCACGCTTCCGCTGCGCCACTCTGCTCTGGAGCTCTCGAGATACACAAGCTGAATAATATTAATAGTACAGTAATAAGGATGGTTTATAATGTCAATCGACTATGAGCGCTGAAATGAATGTGTAAACTGTTAGTTAATTAATGATAACCAAATTTGGATGAGGAAATGGAGGGTTTACTTTGAAGCGTAGTTTCAACACATTAGGCCTCTAATAATATGAATGAGGGTTATTACCAGTTATTGTACAGTGTTTGAGCAAGTTAAAAACCATGTGTTAGCAGAGGATGGTTTCGATCCATCGACCTCTGGGTTATGGGCCCAGCACGCTTCCGCTGCGCCACTCTGCTCTGGAGCTCTCGAGATACACAAGCTGATTAATATTAATAGTACAGTAATTTGTGAGACTGCACAAAGCCACTGGATCTAGACATAGGACTATGACAACTAATTTGCATTGTATGTTTATTCACTATCCACGTTATTTCATTACAAAATGGATGCACAGATACCTGGGAACACCTATATATGTTATAAGGAGATGCAGAATTTAATCTAAATATCAAACAATCTGAGTATAAAGTCAGTTATGTGGCCTGCCAAGTCTAAAGTTGTTTAAATATTGTCGTACAATCGTATAGGCCTATTGTAGAAGGCAAAATAAGAACTTATAGCAGAGGATGGTTTCGATCCATCGACCTCTGGGTTATGGGCCCAGCACGCTTCCGCTGCGCCACTCTGCTACGGGATAGAGTACATATTTCACAAAATCACATGCTTTGCATTGTCAGTTCTGAGAGATGACGAACAGGGTATAGTTAGATCTATTATAAGACCTAAATGGCCTGGAAGGTCTTCTTTTAACGGTTTAAGAAAACGACAGAACAATTTTCTTTCCGCGATTAACTTTTCGGCTAAACAAAACAACAGGCTACCAGAGGAATACAAAGGTTAACTTAAGCATCCAAACAAAGTTTCAGAACCTCGTTTTCTGTATTGACGTTCCCCCAACAACGGATTGTCGTCCTCTCAGATGACGGTGGCGGTGTTGAGCCGCAGAGAAGCTCTCGGTCTCCATTCCGTGCTGTTGTACCCTGGGGGGATAAAATAGCGAGAACAACCATGCTCTCGAGTTCTTGGAGTGCCGCAAAGGTAAAAACACAGTGCGCCAACCTGAGACATTCTTAACATGACTTTATACAAGGGGCAGTATGCAATGAGACATAGATTAAGATAGACAACCTCGTTCCTTCCGTCTAGCAGAGTGGCGCAGCGGAAGCGTGCTGGGCCCATAACCCAGAGGTCGATGGATCGAAACCATCCTCTGCTATAACTTGGTCTTTTGCCATATACAGTGTAAGACAATACTTACATAGTATAAGACTTGGCAGGGTTACATAACTGACTCTATAGTCAGTTAGTTATATATAGTTATACCTCTCCATCTCTTTATAAATATGTAGGTGTTCCTAGGTATCTGTGAATATTTATTTTATACATGTGTTTATACATGCATTTCTATATAGGAGGAAAGTAGGAAAAAGACCGTTGTCTAGGTATTTTTACCGAGCAGAGTGGCGCAGCGGAAGCGTGCTGGGCCCATAACCCAGAGGTCGATGGATCGAAACCATCCTCTGCTATGACTTGGTCTTTTGCCATATACAGTGTAAGACAATACTTACATAGTATAAGACTTGGCAGGGTTACATAACTGACTTTATAGTCAGTTAGTTATATATAGTTATACCTCTCCATCTCTTTATAAATATGTAGGTGTTCCTAGGTATCTGTGAATATTTATTTCATACATGTGTTTATACATGCATTTCTATATAGGAGGAAAGTACTAGTAAGACCGTTGTCTAAGCACGTGTATCGAGCAGAGTGGCGCAGCGGAAGCGTGCTGGGCCCATAACCCAGAGGTCGATGGATCGAAACCATCCTCTGCTATAATGTGGGATTTTGCCATCGACAATATAAGATTGTAAAACAATACTTATAGAATATAAGACTTGGCAGGCTTAAATATCTAACACTATATAGTTATAGATCCAGTTCTTTATCTCTTTATAACATATGTAAGTCTCCCCAGGTATCTGTGAATATTCATTTTGTAATAAAATAACAAAGTGGATAGTGAACCAATATTACTGTAACTGACAATATAAAATTGTTTTTATAGTCCTATGTCTTGATCCAGTGGCTTTGTGCAGTTATACAAATTATCCTTCAATGTTGAGCCTCAGGTTTTTATTAACGATTATCCATCCTAAAGTAGAAAATGCAGGAAATGGCCAATTTCCATTTAACATATAGAATGTGTGTTTGTGTGTTTAAGTGTGTGTCTGTGTATGTGCTTATGTGTGTGTGTGTGTGTGTGTGTGTGTGTGTGTGTGTGTGTGTGTGTGTGTGTGTGTGTGTGTGTGTGTGTGTGTGTGTGTGTGTGTGTGTGTGTGTGTGTGTGTGTGTGTGGTGTGTGTGCGTTATGCGCGTGTGTTTGTCTGTGTATGTGCAAATGGTGGCAGATGGAAATGTTGTATGTGAACTCCATGCAGTCACCTCCTTAGTGACCTCAAGTAAACATTCTCCCTTTTTTTAAGAGAGGAAGTGACTCAACCACACTCAATCTTATCCCTTTCTCCCCACACCTCTCTACCCCCCCCCTCTCTCTCTTTCTCTCTATTTTGCTCTCTCTGTAAAAGAAGGAGAATAGCTTTCTTGGCGTGTCAAGTAAAACCATGTCATTGCCAAAGCAGTCTAACAATTAGGCAAATGAAGAAAAACAAGGTACTATAAAGGGTAAAAATAGATAACCTCTCTTTTTCTCTCTGTTATTCTTCTCACTGGGACCAAACACTAACCGTTGCATCTCTCTCTCTCTCTCTCTCTCTCTCTCTCTCTCTCTCTCTCTCTCTCTCTCTCTCTCTCTCTCTCTCTCTCTCTCTCTCTCTCTCTCTCTCTCTCTCTCTCTCTCTCTCTCTCTCTCTCTCACCTATTATTTCCAAAGTAGCACATCTTGTTTTTCTCTCCCCAAAACATAGTCAAGTCACTTACTTTGAGAAGATTTGGCATTTAATTTAAGATGATGCAGTCCTGTCCTATTAACACCCACACGCTACCCCGGGCCGTTATCGTTTTCTAGACAGGGGGTTTGGGGTGAAAACAGCGGTTAGCTCCTGTACTGCCTGGCCTGCTGCCAGCTTTCTCCAGCGAGGATTGGCTCACCAAGAGTCCTCTCTCCTCCCTTCTTTCTTTAACCTCTCATACGCACACTCAAAGCTATCCCATGGAACAGAGGGCCAGCACGCAGGCTACCAGAAGAAGATCACTCACTTGAAATAACTTTTCAACCCCCTTGGTAACCGGGTAACCCAAAACTAACCAACCAAGATGTCGAACTTTTCGCTGAGACCAAAGGTATTAACTAAGTACGCGAGAACAGTTATTTATTTTTCATAAAAGGGATGAGGTTTTTTTCTTCCAGAAATTTTCGCTTTATGGGACGTATGTCACGGACGGCCGTCCCAGGAAAAACGGAATAAATCGAATCAAACACAGGCAAGCATAGCATAACGCTTCGCTGGGTCTCAACCTGCAGCTCGGTTTAACCCAGCGGACGGGCCGACTTCTCTGCGTGGACGGTGGCGGTGAAAGATGCCAGAATGCCCAATCTGATCCCCCGTCTGCTGCTCGTCTGGCTGATCGTCCACAAGCTGGTGTGGTGCACCGAGCGCTCCTCCACACGGGAGCGCTTCAAGGTGGTCATCGCACCGCTCATTTGCAAACGGATCTGTTACGCTAACGGCCACTGCCAGGATACCTGCGAGCAAGGCAGCAACACCACACTCATAGGAGAGAATGGACGGGCGGGAGACACGCTCACGGGGCCAGGGTTCACCGTCGGTGAGTCATTGAGTCATACTTAACAATAGTTTCATGAACAATTTAGGCCAAGGATTGAGGCTAATGGGATATTCAATATTCGTGAACCTGTCCTAGACCATGTGTTTCTAGTAGAGTATAGCCTTTAACTTCATCAGCGGGTCAGATGCCTTCTCTTCAATATAAACCATATGGAAGAGAAAGGCCTGTTTTGAATGCCTTGCTGATTATGCTTTTCGTGGCAATGGCCCCCCCCCCACCAACTCCCCTCCCTCCCCCTGTCCCCTTATTATCAGTATTAGACCCAGAAGTATGTGGAATAAATAGCAATCTCATGCTGAGATCAGTGAGAAGGATTTAAATAGCTGTACCCTTGGATATTACTGTAGCGCCTCCACAGAGTCTGCTTGGCCAGAGATTAGGCCGTGGTTCAGAACAACTGGCAAGACATTGACACCTTCTCACTCCCACAGTTTCTACGAAAACAATTGAACAAAACGCACACTAATTAAACACAACATACATTGCTGTAGGTATTGAAGCCCTTGTGTCTGGACTGGAGGCACATTGATATTATTCCTATTACATATTAACATGGAGTTGAATGTAGGAAAACATTGCTGTTAATCTCCATGTTGGAATCACAACGGACATCCATTATGCTTAGTACTGATCACATAACTACAATACATATTTTCAATGATTTTTTAGAGCTCAGCACTATAGTGTAACATAACTATTTGTTAGGTGATATTATTGAGTTACAGGCGTTATTGATGACTTCAGCTACAGCAGGCACAAACGTTAGTTAGCCACAGCACTTATTTTTGATCGTCCAATCAGATGCTTTTTGCTGTGCTGCGTGGTTTAAGTAGGCCTGGACAACACAAATGAAGAAGCCCACATCCAGTAGCTGTAGTATCAAATCTGTTGGTGTATATTAGTGGAAGGAAGGTCGCTAGGAGCTATACAGTTGACACCTGGAGCTGTCGATAGCTACCTCCCCTGGCTCCTTTTCTGCTCTCTCCTCTCTCCTTCTTCAGTGTACATTTGTTTAACTCCTGTGCAAACATCTTCCAAAGACAAACTTCTAGTGAATTCTCAGAATACCTCACGTTGCTTTCCATCAATTCTGCAGATCAAACCCCTTTTTATTTTTTTATTTTTTCAATCAACATCTGAGGTCTATCTAGGGTGCGATGCAGGCAGTCTCAGAAAGGCCTTGAGTGACTCAACTCTAAAAAGTGGGCACCAGTTTCGAGAGAGAGTGCGAGCGAGAGAAAGAGGGCCATGGTGTAGCAGGAGCGAGATGGGGTCTTTTTCCGTCTGCTTTGGAATGTTGCGTGGACTGGTGGAATTTTCTCACCCGTCTGTTAAAATGGCCGTGACCATTACCTTATTTGGGGATTGAGAGAAGACGACAGGAACGGTCAGAGGGAACTACTTGTCTGGTCATCTGGTCTATATTTATCTAATATGAAATCAAAAGGTTCATGACTGAGATGTTTAATTAGGTCTGTTGCGTCACAGCACCCATATGTGCAACAACTGGCACGGCGGGGCTATATTTCAAACAACCCACAGTCTGGAAGCTGTAGTTGTTAATGTCGTAGCATGCGGTTAGAAGCATCGGCCGTAGTAGCCGTGAGTCGTCTAAGCGAAAGAAAGAAAAGGTTCTCATTGTTAACGTTTTTGGATTAGTTTATAACCCAGTAATTCCCTAATCCTCAGTAATGGAAAGGGATTTTTAGAATAGCAGTGGGTGGAATTCCAGGCCACCTGGGCAAGGTGTATGCCAACTGTCCTTCTGACCTTGAACACAACACAAAGCGCCTACCAGGCAAGAATCTGGATCATTGTGGATCATACAATACATTACCATACATCATAGTTTCCCAATTAGTTACTTTTACCACAGGATCTGTTATGCTTCATTAAACAACTGTCCCGGGGGAGACGATTAAAAGTGTGATGTATGTAACTCCATTAATACTGGGTTGTGTTGGTGTATTGCACTATTGCACTACATTGGAGATCCACTCAGCTTCCCTCAGATCAGCCAGGGAAGCCACAGAGATGCCAATTTCAATTTATTCATAACAAGATCCTTTGAGAAATTCCAAGTGAGTTTGTGCTCTGTGAGGCAGAACAGGTATGGCTGTTTAACTCAAGGCTGGGTGGATTCTGTTTGGATGTGAGAGTCAAACATCATGACCAAACAGAAAATTATGAAACGGAACATTCTTCTCCAGATCTCCGCTTTACCACATTCTGCAACGGATTGTCAGATTGTACTACAGGATGTACTACGTAATACATAATGCACTTCAGATCGGTACAACTTACATGTTGTACTGCAGTGTAGAATGCATGAAGACTACATTGTAGTTTATATAGAACACACTGCACTACAGTCTACTATCTTTACGTGTAAACAAAATATAGAATAAACTTCAAACTGTAATAGTTACAGACTGTTACTATACAGACTTAACTACACACTAAAGAGAGCAAAGAGTGTAAACGGAATGACTGCAGATACTAAATACTGTAACACAGACTGTGAACAAAATGGACTGTACTACAAACTGTAAACAGACTGCAGACACGTCAATACTACATATGGTGCGTCAAGCTGCCTTAGACAGTACTATATACTGTACCTCTGACTACAGTTTGGACTACCCACTGACCAGAGATCAAGCATGAATAACAGCAGGGCTTGAGGAATTGGCGCATGTTCTAGACCTGAATCAATACCACATTTGGCCTTCTCTTTCTCCCTCTCTTCCTTTCATTTCCCTCTCCTGTCCCATGGTTGAAGATAGATCAGAGACAGATACAGGGTGAGAGAAACCAAAAGGTGAAAGCATGCATCACAGATTGGGCTGTACATTCCCTATTGTTGAGGAGACATAATCATTTACACGTGGAATAAGTATTCATTACAGTTCAAGAGTTGTGCAACTAGAAGCGATTAACCAATTGCTCTCTCTGGAGAATGGTATACCCCTAGCTTTTCCCACAGAATTTAGCGTTTGTGCCCGTTCGGGCAAGAGCACTCATCTCAGCGTTGGTGACATCAGCATCTCCTCCTTCTAAAGACACATGCTAGTGGTCCTCTCACCTCGGCTGCTGAGCACCATCACAGCTCCACCTCTTACCATGTCTCCCTGGAGGACCCAGCTGCAACATGTGTGCTGGTCTCTCGACTGTTCTGTTCTGGAATCCCAACCCAAAGGTCCTGGGTTCAATCCCCACCAAACCAGGACTAGCTGTTAGGCCTCCTGAGCAAATTCCACAACCTCTAACATCTTTTGTTCAATGGTCACCTGTGTCTGTTTGAGAAAAGGTTATTGTTGACCAAATGTCCCCATTTATTAGAAGTGAGGTATTTAGGAGACTTGGAGACTTACATTGAATTCGGATCGAGGTCATTATAGAGCGCTGGATGGTAGGGGTTGGGGCGTCTTGCTGAAGTAGTCCGGGAGTTAGGCTCCGGACACTGGAGGATCGAACACGCCACCGTTTGGCTGGAAATTGTTGATTGCCATAGCCACAACACTATCCTTAACCCCACATATGCCCTTTCAGGACTGTACCATAGTCGGAAAATGCACTAAACTTAAGTTAGGACTGAAGGTTGAGAAACAAATTGCCCATGCTCCCAAACATGGAAGGGCTTGGATATACCAGGTTTTCCTGCCCCAGCTGAGTGATGTGGCCACCCTTTGACCTGTGAGTAATTTGGTTTTGGTTTCCCCTCGGTTAGGATCACTCAGAGAGGAGCAGGGTTTGTTTTCCTACGTTTAGGAAGAGGGTTTGCCTTACCTTTCCAAGCCCCCTCCTCGCTCTCCGCCCCTCACTCTCTCTCCCCAACACACACATACTCACTACTTTCCAACACAATCTCTCTATCCCCCTAGTACTCACTTCCTTCTCCCCCAAAACTCCTCTCTCCCGGCTCCTGGTTCTCAGTAAGAGAGGGACATATATTGTGTTAATTCGAAGTGGTGAAATGTTAATACCATACATATAGCTACAGACTAAGACCTTGCTGCTGCATGCATTCTACGTAAACGACAGTGATACTGTGATATATGGTTTAATTTAGAGTACTATCAGTTAGGTTTCAATCAGACAAATAATTTATCATTTCACAACCTGCGTTGCTAAATTAATTCTATATTGATTGAGACACTTTTGAAAAGCCAGCACATCTAGATACAGATGGATGTAGTCCCGGAATTCACTTCTTTTGGATTGGTAAACTAAACACAGCCCAACGCAAAGCACCAATTACAGGTCTTCCTGAGGTGACAATGAGGGAATACTATGTTTGTACGTATGTGTGGGTGTGTGTCTTTGTGTTTGTTTGTGTATGTGTTGCTGGCGGTTGAACGTTTTTGCAATCTATTTCAACCTTACACAAACAGTCCTCTCTCCTATCTTTAACCCAAAAACCATGGAGAAACTGAGTTGTTATTTCAAGTTTCCACCGTGGAATGCAAGTGCTTACCGATTTGCAACGATGACGCGCAGGTCTGCAGCCTACTCACTGGTTAGGAGTCTGTATGTGGAGGCCTAGGGTTTGAGGCCTGGCGGTCTATGGCTTAAAGGGGACATATTATGAAAACAACACTTTTCCTGGGAAAACACACGCACACAACCTTTGAAAAAAGTCTGTACATGATTTTTTGAGCGAAATATTCATTTCTTAAAGTACCCCGCCTACAGTTACCAGACGAGCGAGTCGCTTTCGGCGCCCCCTCTTATGTAGGAAGGGGGCACAGTTGAATATTACCTCACACTTCCCCACTCCCCTCCAATCAGAGCATAGATACGATTTTGTGGACCAGCGGACGAGCAGCTCCGGCGGAGGGAACTCGGCTGAAGCTCAGCTCCGGGAGAACAATCCCTTTATCTGCCGCCGGAGCTGCCGGACTGCCGCGGAAGCTTCGGCGACAGTCCGGAGGAGGAGACATGGAGGAGAAAGGGATTGTACTCCCGGAGCTGGGCTGCCGGACTGCCACCGAGCTACCCCCGCCCGCTTCGGCGGTAGTCCGGCAGCTCCTGCGTGGGTAGCACGGCGGCAGTCCGGCAGCCCAGCCCAGCCCAGACTTTACGAGTCTTTACTTGTTGTGGAAGTACCAGACGTATAAAGACGCAGTCTTTATGATTCATAATATCATCCGAGGCGCACTTAGCTTTTGACCCTAATATTAGATATAATATTATATAAATACCCATACATAATATTATTATTATTATATTATATAGTTAATGAGCTCCAGGAGTCCGCAAACGGCAACAATCCCTTCTCCTCCGTGCTGTGGTTCAGTCCGACAGCTCATTGGTCAATGGGCAGCAGCTCATTTGCATTAAAGCTACAGACACCAGAAACAGCGCATTCTGAAGGGACTGAAACAGAGGGGAATAGCGGTAGGCGAGATCCTTTTTTTCATAAAAGCTATTTCCAGCAAACAGCTTCAAAAAACGTGTTTTCGGGAACTCAAATACTATGTTTACTTGTTGGGAAAACACCATAATATGTCATCTTTAAGGCATTGAGGTCTATGGTATGAGGCATGGAGGTCTTTGGTTTGAGGCCTGGCGGACTATGGTTTGAGGCATCGAGGTCTATGGTTTGATACCTGGAGGTCTATGGTTTGAGGCCTGGAGGTCTATGGTTGGATTGTTTCTCTAGGGAATTATGTACACTGTACACTACAACCATTATGGTTGAATGTACTTGAGTTTTTTGAGCATTTTTACTCAAGTACCTTCAAATCTGTGACAAAGTTTTGTTTATTGTGAGAATACAGATTTTCTTTAATGTAAGTCCTCTTTTCACTGCGAACCATAAGGAACCAACTGCATTTCAAGGCATCCGGGAACACCATCCTGGAGCAGGGGTCCTTTCCTTCTTACCTCTCGCCCTTCCCAAGGTTTTCTTATTTTCCCACTCATTCTAAACCCTGTCCCGGCTCATGGACTGGGGGTCACAGGGTTCTGTTGAGGCTCCATCCGACAACGGGCCAGGGATGGTGTTTATGGCCTGTATCCATAAACACAACTCGGTTGGAGCAGAACCTCTGCTATGGGTGAGTTCAGGTTGAGTTTATTGGGCCAGGGGATTCTAGCTTAAAGCTACGCCTGCTCTCTGTCGTATAATCCTTCTTAACAAATTACCTTTATTAGCTATTAGTGACTGGTCTTCATGATGTCTATCTATGATGCGTAATAATTGTTACTAGTATATGCTAAACGTTAACCTCCTAAGATGGCGCAATTTGATTGGTTCGCTATCTCGGGATATTGGGCAATATCCCATGATAGAGATCACAAACTCTGGATATTGTGGGGAGCGCGCGTGACGGTCGTCTCGTCACGCTAATAAAAACAATTAAATCCCGGCAAAAGTGTTATCTTGATTATTTTTGGAGTGTTCACGTGTGATATACTAAAACAATTAACAGGCTCCTTGAATAGTGGGCTCTGTGTATAGTGGGAAATAGCCCCCTCGACCTTCAAACTCAGGGGCTATTCCCCACTATTCACCACGCCTTTGGTTAATAATTGTTTATTATTAGCACTCCCAACGGTTTATTATTGCAGGTCCGCTTTCTTATTTATTTACATTATCTCCTGTATTATAATCCATGGGGAAGTTTTTGGGTGTGTGTATGTCTGTGATTTTTACAGCTATAAGTCAATGTATCTCTAAAGCCAAAGACAAATTTCCACGAGTTAATAATAAAGAGCCCTAATAAACAGAAGCTCGACGTGACCAGAGCTAGAATCTTGGACTTCCTAATCTACTTGTTCAGGAGGCGGAAGATGTAGCTTTAGGGGTCAAAGGTGAAGCTCTGGTCAAGTCTCAGTGGGGTTTATGATGGTGGGGGGGGGAATAAGATAGACCGGGAGGTATTGTCACATAACTCCTGGATAGCACAACTGTCAGCGCTCTCTTAACCCTAGGGGCCTCCGTTTGGTTCCTATAAACACCACTTGAAATTACCCAGAAGAGTCAAGGTTTGTCTTCTGGGCAAGTTCAAGTTGTGTGATTGGTTCAATGGGTGGTGGGGCGGGGCCAGGCCATACCCTGGTGAGGTGTCCGTCACAATCCTGCAAAATCACTGTCAGCGATCTCTATACCTGGTCTCCCTAGAGGTCTCCTCCTCCTTCCCTAAACCTCTCAGCTTCAGCAGACGGTCATTAGATGACATCATGCACGTCTCTGCCAAGATCCTGACTTTCTCTCTCACTCTGATTCGCTCTCTCTCCCAACCTCTCTGTCTCACTCTCTTTCGCTCTCTTTTGCTCTGTCTTTCATTCTGTAATTCTTTCTCTCTTTCGCTCTCTCTGTCCCTGTCTCGGTCTCTCTCTCTCTATCTGTCTCTCTCCCGCTCGCTCCAAAAACAACCATGCCATTGCCACAAGGGGGGGTGGAGGTGGACTAACCCACGGCTATGGAAACCGCAATGCATTTTTCATTGACATGTCAAATAAAAAAGCTCACACGCAACAAGCACTTAACTTTGGATCCCTTGGACTCAGTGACGGGTTTGTCGGTTATTTGAGTTATTGTTTCTATTTTTACACACTATCCATGCATTTTTGTATTTCGCTTTTATTTCATTTAAGTCAAACAGCAGATGTTTTCATGCAGAGCAATGTGAGTTAACTTCAGGTACTTTAGGTACCAGTAGGGGATAGGAGGAGCTCAAATCTCCCTAAACAATGACAGACTTACTGACAGACAAGCAGGGACAAACATAGACTGATAGGCAGGCAGACAGGCCAGACAGAGAGATTCAAATACAAGTAGAAAAAAAAACAAGACACCAAGGTAGAGCGGCAGGTAGACACAGCGATAAAGCAGTTTATATCATTTATTCATTTTAATTGGCTCAATTTATATTTTTTGCATGGAAATAGGAAAGGAAAACGACCACAATTCCAAACCAGTAACCTTCCAAAACATCAACCAGCCAAAGACATACTTTGTTGGTTTCACGTAACACTTTCAATAACAAACCGACCTGAGCGTGAGGAATGCACCCGGTCAATGATGATATACAGGCTCACTCTCAGGGTTGGAAAATTCACATGATCACTATTTGATTTTCAGCTATGACTGTGAAAACATTCAGTAAAGGATTACAGATGTTTGGCCTAATAGAGTTCTCGAAGGGAAAATGTGCATACATTGGGGATCAAACCCAGTACCTTTTGGTTGGGATTCCAAGACTAAAACGACTTCACTATTCTGGCCTTGAACACATCCAATAACTTTTTTAATATAGCAAATGCTTTCATCCAAATAAACAACACAGACAGAATTCATTAAGAGGAGCAGGTAGGGGTCATTCATCTGGCTCAAGGCTCAGACATTCAGGATTTAATCCCGGGACCCTTTTCGGTCAGGGGGTGTACACCCTCACCACGGCTCTGTGTGCGTACGTCCTGTACAGCACAAACACTGAGACGTCAGTGCTTGACGCTCCTTTAATCATGGGTGTTCTGGGAGCATTGTTAACTCTGGCTGGCGAAGCCATCATTGTTTGGGCACCATTACTGCGGTCAATCGACTCAACCCCCTAAACTAGTCCACCGTGTGTTGCTGAGGGGGAAGCCAGGCAGCATAAGGCCGTTTGGGGAGCATATTTCGGGAAAAGGGACCTGCAAGTTTGTAATACTTTTATTTTTTTTATTTTTTTTACTTTTTCTTTGAGGGCCACCACTTGTTATGTCATTCAGTCCCAAACGCCTGGCAGCTCTGTAAGCCTCTGAGCCACTTCATGGGCCCCGTATTCTCCCATGTGGTCCGCTCCCAGCCCACAGGCCTTAGCGGGCCGTGGGCGTATTTGGGCCCGCGGTTTGCTTGCTGCGTTGGACCGTAAATGGAAGCGCGTCACGAAATATGAAAATAATAGCACTTTCCACCCACTGCCACTCCGCGCGTCACAGACGCCTATCTCTCCTCCGTCACAGAGGCTGGTCCCGCCCCTCTCTGCTCTCTGATTGGGGCCCTGAAGGGGGCCTGGCAGCCAGGGAGATGCAGGCAGTCAGGGAGACGACTTTATGATGGCGTTAGCTGGAGGAAGAACCCTCGTCTCACCGGAAGGACTAATTACTTATTCTTACATTATTTGTACATTCAGAGCTGCTTAAATCAACAAGGATACCAGGAACTAGGCCGCCTCGCCGTCAAACAAAATCCAAAAGGTGTTATGTCAACTGGATTTGGAAGATCTTTTCCTTTTTTTTTGCCCTCCAGTATTTAGTGAAAGCAAACTTCCCAAACACTTCTCTCTCCACCCAGTGTGCTGTGAGGCGTTTGAACTTGAGCCCTAAGAGCTATAATTTGTTGTTTTTTGTACAGGGGAATGTTTGAGCTGGGCGGGGGCAGCTGTGGCTGAGCGCTGAGCGGTGCGCTGCTGGGGGAGACGTGATAGACAGACAGTCAGAGAGACAGAAAGACAGACAGACAGACAGACAGATGCAGGCAGGTGGTCACGGCTCAGGCTACGGACAACCACTGTATTTCTCCTCTCCTTCATTCAGATAAACGGTATTTTGCCCCCCTGGAATAGGTTTTGTTTGTTTTCAGTGAGTTTCCGTCCCTGCTACAGTGTGTTTATGGACATATCATGGCTCAATGCGCCCGCCAGGGAAACTGTGCTTCCTGCTGCTTTTACATTCTTGCTGTACCGTTGTCTTGTTCTCACTCTCTCTCACTCCCCCTTTTGTACTCACTTGACATCTGATATTTCAAAGCAACCTCTCTCTTGCACTCTGTGTCCCCGTCTCTGTCTCCCTAACTCTCACTCACTCACTCTCTGCCTCCCCTGTCTAGACTCTCTCTCTCTCTCTCTCTCTCTCTCTCTCTCTCTCTCTCTCTCTCTCTCTCTCTGCATACTGTCTCAGTGAACATTTATATGTTGTAATGTGTCCTCTTAACATTGTTGAGATACCTTTCAACTTGGCCAGCATGGCACCAACTGCTCCTGCTCTGTGTCTCAGCCTACCGCAGGAGAGCTCGCCGCCGGAGCGCTCCACTACGACCCACGCTCTCACCGCTCATCTGACGCACGGATCGAATTTGATTTGAATTGAAACATGACGTTACCAGGAAGGAACTCTTTCTGTTTTTAGACGTTTGGAACTCTCTCCCTCTCTGTCTCCCACCCACGTCTCCCTGAGGTCCCGTTGGTCGGACCTCCTGATCCCGACCAGAACCCATCACTGCTGAATCATGACCAAGAGGGCTTCAGTGGATTGGTTAGAAATAGACAATGACAGACGGTCTGATTGACATGCAGGCACAAACAGAAAGACAAATATGTAGACAGACAGACAGACAGACAGATAAGCATGCAGACAGACAGGTGCACAGACAAATGACAGACAGCAAGGGAGACAGGAAGGCACACGCAGACAGAAAGGCAGACAGATATGCAGTTGCTGGCAGTTATGAATTCATTTGAATTGGCTCAGATTCAATGGACATTTTTTAGTATGGAACTTAATAAATACAAATAAACCTCACAAACCACAACCAGCCAACGACCAGCCAACTTTGTTGGCTGCACATACCACCAGGCGAACCCAACCTGCCTAACACTTTTAATGACACACCGGCCCGAGTGTAAGGAATGCACCTGGTCAATGAAGATATACAGGCTCACTCTCATAGTTGGAAAATTCACATTATCACAATTTGATTTTCAGCCATAACTGTGAAAACTTTCTGCAAAGAATTACAGAGGATTGGGTTAATGGAGTTGTTAAAGGGAAGATCAACCCTGAAGGTTAAAAATCACTCTTCATTTCAGGGAGGATTTTCCCAAGAGCTTTTGGCTACCATGAGCTCAACACTGCGTCAGTCCCCTTATCTCACCACCGTCTAACTATAGTATCATCAACACATCAACAAACACACACACACATACACACCAACACATGTATGGACCTGCACACACACACGTACGAGCGCATGCCAACACACACACACACACACACACACACACACACACACACACACACACACACACACACACACACACACACACACACACACACACAAGCACCATCTACTCATAGTTACTAGCTAACATAACTACTATGTAAAATAATTACGGTTACAATTGTTTGCTTGGCTTCTTTTTTACACTCAAAGGAAGGATTTATTTTCAATAGGAAGATTGCAAAAACATGTAAGAACTAAAATAAATTAAAATTAAATTTCAAGATACAGTGTACAGTATAAATGACACCTCGTGGGTGCATGCGTGGCCATGATGGACTGGTGTCTGAAAGGTTGACGGCCGCAGCGATGAGATGTCTACCGTGACACAGCAATTAAGAGCCTGTATAATTACGGGATTGTTTTTAGAAAAGCGCATGGTTTCAGAGAGCGAGTGCACGGTGGAGTGTGCTGTGACCCCTGGGTTCCCCGGCGTCTGCACTAGGCCAGATGGCGGCGGCGGCGGCGGTGTCGTCGGAAGCTGTAGTTCACTTCCTCCGATGTGCCGGGGGAAGCCCCTCTCAAACTGTGATAGCTGTCACCATGACAACCGTGTATCAACCGTCGCTATGACAACCGTGTATTAGCCAATCGCATTCCCAAATCCCAGCTTTGCAACGGCGTGGTCTCCGAGACGGTGCGTTAAGCAGTAGCCGTCTTTGGAACCACCCAGAACGTCTTATCGGTGTGTTTACATGTAGAGAGGAAACCCTCCTTCTATCCCCGGTCCAAACTGCCATGTAACCCTGAGCCGGGTTTTGGAAACCTGGTCTCAAACTGGAAAGCATGGAAAGTATTCATCTTTTTGAAAACCTGTCTCTTCAGTAGAGACAATGAACCTTAAAAAAAACCGCTTTCCACTAGCTTGGTATTTTTACCTTTCTCAGCCTCACTTTGTAACAAAGGAATTCCCAAACCCTGTAATCGTCACTTTACTGTCACTTTTATCAAACGGCCAGTCGGCCGCACATCGTGAGTTTCTGGAATAGACGTC
>NC_079418.1:15532993-15657993 GCF_026213295.1 Gadus chalcogrammus
AATTAATTCTACAGAATCAGAGAATTGTATTCCGATTGATGCGTATTAATATATATAATACGCCTCAATCGGAATACAATTTTCTGATCGGAATAGAATTCCATGCGGAATAGAAGAGGTGGTGTAGTCCGCTATAATCGACATGTATACACTTATTCTGATTGGTTTGGGTTGGGTGAGGCTACTTTTTAACTAAGAGAGATGGCATCAGCCATCAGTAGTTCACAATTGGTCCGTTGGTACTTTCATGCACACCGAACCAGACCGCTGTCAAGGGAAGTGGATTTTTTGCCTGATTCATGTCTTTCTTACCACTCCACAAGTAGTCTGGTAACTTATCAATCCCAGCGTGTCCGGTTGCTAAGCGACATCAACGTCTTTGGCAGACTATTTCTCTGCTGATCAACACTACGAATGGTAAATGTAAAAAGACACACCGTGTGAAGATATTGTTTCGTTTTGGCAAGGAGCCGTGTAATTAGCGGGAAAATGTATAGAACGTCGCTGGTCATTATTGAAAATAATAGCTTTCAGGGCGAAGCAAGACACCTCTGCTTCGCGTCGGGGTCCGGTTCGCCCTGTCGGGGCTTATTTTCCTGATAATGACCGGCGTTCTGTACAACATTATCCCTTACATATATCATATAAGTCCAGACAAACAAAATGGTTGTGGGTGAGAGAAATACGGACGTACGCCTACCACTTTTGTAAATGCCATATATAGTATATTCGGATTTGCATGATAGGAATAGATCTATTCCGATTAGAAATCTAATCGGATCAGGAGTTTCAATAGCCGCGTTTACATGGACACTTCTGATCCGTTATAAACAATAACTCCATATTTCACTTCTCCCGTCTTTTTCTCCGCAAGCCGAGGAATGTCGGCAAGCCCTTCCGAACCTGTCGCCATCTCGTTGCCTCTCAGGCCCTGTCCACACTAACCTGGGTAAATCTTAGCCCTTCCGCACAACTATAATCAAATAATCAAAATCATTTCAGCGTGGAACGTGGAGGCAAACCATTCCGAAAAGGATATGAAAACGATAGTGTGGACAGAGATCGTTTACATTGCGAATGTGCGTTTTTATATTTACCTGGGTTAGTGTGGACATGGCCTCACTCACTCGCTCAGTGAACTGCCTGCTGCTGCTGGGGCTGAGTGCGAGCTGAGGGGCACGCCCGCTGACTAGCCTCTGCGTGCAAGGAGTATGACTGAGAGTTGATGTTGCTTGTGTGAAAGTCCTTCCGTTCAAAGTCTTCTTTGCTTTCATATTTTCTCATTTTTTTAAAGAAAAGTGTTCGTTTTTTTATAAAAGTATCGTTACTCAAAGAATTAGCGTATCGTATTTTTTTTTGCGTGAAGGTATCGTGTTACCTTTCTAGTATCGTTATACCGTGCAACACTACTGTAAATGCAACAGATGTGTTGGTTACATGTGGCAGATATTATCTAATATATTTCTCCATTATATATGGTAAAATATATTCTTCCACCATTTGTCCATTTAAACTGTGGACCCAATGAGCTTCTCGAATCCTCTATTGGATTTCGTAATCCTGCAAAAAATAAAGAAATCTTCCTTCTAGAATGATTTCTCCATTGTATCTCTAGAATTGTCTCCCTCAAACCCCTTTCCTGGTTATTCTTCGGAATGTTCTGTTTACAAGCTTCCTTTGAGGATATCATCTCTAGAATCATCACTTGGATCCTCCTCCTGAAACATTATCTCTGTCATCTAACTTCAGGAATATTCTCCTGAAACGTCTCCAAAAAATGGCTCATGGATGGAATCTTCTCCAGAATCCTTCGCTAGAATATTTAGAAAATCGATCTCGTCGCTTGATTGCCCATTCTGGAATCCTCGTTCTAGAATCCTCCTACTAGAATCGATCCACCACTTTCCATACATAATCCTCTCTAGGAACGTCTGTCAATTATTCTCTTCTAGAATCCCCCTCTTCTAGAATCTCACCATTTCAACCCCGTCCCCCTCCCCGTCTTCCCCCTCCAGTGGTGTGCCCTCTGACCTGTCTGAATGGGGGCGTGTGCGGCTCCAGGACTCACTGCCAGTGTCCGGCCGGCTTCACGGGTCGGCTCTGCCAGTACACCAGCCAGCAGAGCCAGCAGGCCCAGGCGGCGTGGGGCAATAAGCAGCCCGTCTACCCCGTGTCGGTGAAGACGGACGGGAAGAAGCAGGGTGACCAGTCGGGCCTGGGGCGCGGCCAGCTGACACACTCCGTCTTCACCCTCCCTCTGGCCCAGGGGGGGGCGCACTCCTCAGAAGGTACCCGCGGTTCATTGAGTCACTCTGTTAGGCTCCAGTCCAGTCAAATCAATTTCTCTCTCTCTCTCTCTCTCTCTCTCTCTCTCTCTCTCTCTCTCTCTCTCTCTCTCTCTCTCTCTCTCTCCCTCTCTCTCTCCCTCTCTCTCTCTCTCTCTCTCTCTCTCTCTCTCTCTCGCGCGCTCTCTATCTCGCTCTCGCTCTCTCTGACGTATTCGATGACTAGTTTGAGGTCATTGTTATTACAAGATCCCTCCCTCGGTTAAGCCTGGTGGTTTGGTTTGGTTGACATTGTGTTTTTCAGTGCAGATCAATGTGCGTGTTCACCACAACACCGACACCTCCGTGGTCATCCATCCCCTGGACCAATCAGACATCACGATCCCCAGCAAGACCGTGACGCGGATGATGACGCAGAGACACAAGCCGAAGGGGCGGTGCTTCCAGGAGACCACGCCCAAACAAGCTGTGAGAACCAATCAGATGCATTAGTGATAAACAGGCCTTGAATTTGCATTTCTGTTACTTTTTCCCATGACTCGTCGCTGTCTGCAACTTTGCATGACTCTTCTTATTTTAAAGGATTGCCCCAGTTTGATCCCTAGGTTTATCGTTTATTAAGATTGTGCCTGTATTAGGCTGTGTTAGGCTACCAATTGCACGCTGTCAAAATAATTCAGCAATTCCCTAATTTCACAATGTCTGACTCATACGCTGAAGAGTTTTATGAAAGAGGACCATTTGGTCGACACCAATCCACCAAACTTGTATGAATCCGAGTACTATACAGAAGAAACTGAAGTCAGAAGAGCGGAGAGGGATAGATTGAGGAAGCATGCAGACGCAACACAAATGTAATCCGGTACGGTCGTCAATAAAATAAAATAAATATTCTGCACTCAGAATTTTGAATTATCACAGACATATTTATGACATAGACAATGTCAACAATTGACCTGGGGTCTTAGCCAAATCTTTTAACCTTAACCGCCTTAACCCTTAGCATGGAACTACACAAAATCTCTAATATCTAACAACTACATTCAACTATTTCAAACGTTATACTTCAGTTCTAACAAGTCAGTCCATTTCTCCCCTACACTAGCTACATCGACCATTATTTTCCATCCATAGGGTTTCCAGCAGTGTTTTTCAAACTGCTGTTCAAGCTAATTCGGGCTTTTATCCCTGGGCTAAGCTGCAACATGAGACCGGCCTTCTCAAATGCATACACTTGGGGGCGAGGAAATGATTACTGTTTTTACTGGACCAACACGATGCTTTAGTGTGGACTGAGGAAGAGGAAAACAGAAGTTTTTCTCTCAAAGACCAACGCTAGTGTGGACGTTAGTTAGTGTGGACATGCCTCGATTCCTACATGTTTCCACTGGTATATCCTGGGAAATAGGATCCAGTTTGAACTGGATCCTATTTCCAGTTCAGTGGATCAGATCAGATGTGTGTATGTGCGAGCTCCTTGTGTGACCTGGGTCTCTGCCCGTCTCTCTGTGTCTCCCCCTGGCTCTCCCCCTGTGTCTCCCCCTGTGTCTCCCCCTGTGTCTCCCCCTGGCTCTCCCCCTGGCTCCCCCCCTGTGTCCCCCCCTGTGTCTCCCCCTGGCTCCCCCCCTGTGTCTCCCCCTGGCTCCCCCCCTGTGTCTCCCCCTGGCTCCCCCCCTGTGTCTCCCCCTGGCTCCCCCCCTGGGTGTGCAGTGTAACAGCACCCCCCTGCCGGTGCTCACCAACCAGGAGGACTGCTGCGGCAGCGTGGGCAACTCCTGGGGGCAAAACAAGTGCTACCAGTGCCCCAAACTACCAAGTGAGTCCCCCACGCTGTATATATAGATGTGTGTGTGTGTGTAACAACTGTACACTCAACTCTTTACACTCACCTCATCTGTTCTCCTCTTATTTCTCTCCTTTCTTCCCTCACTTTCTCTAGCTTTCTCCCTTCCTCTCCAATTCACTCACCCTCTCTGTCTGTTTATCAAAATGTCCTCCCTCTTTCTCTCTCTCTCTCTCTCTCTCGCTCTCTCTCTCTCCCTCTCCTTTTCCTCCCCCTCTGTCGCTCTCTCTCTCTCACTGTCTCTCTTTCTCCCTATCTCTCTATCTCCCCCTCTGTTTCACTTTCTATATCCCCCTCTCTCTTTTTCCCTCTCTCCCTTTCTCTCTCTCTCCCTGGCACTCTTTCTATCTCCCCCTCTCTCTCTTTCTCTTTCTATCTCCCACTCCGTCTCTTTCTCTTTCTTACTCCTCTCTTCCAGTTCACCCTGTTTACTCCCCCTGTCTCGCTGCCCCCTCCCCCTGTTTAACGGAGAGGGGGAAACACAGTGTGTAGTATTCTCTATCCTCTCTGCTCTCAGGTGTTTGTCTTGGTGTCTATTGTAGGAAATAAATACATTTTTCTGGAGCTGCAAAGAAGTCAGGGGCTGGCACCAACCTCCCCGACTCCAAGCCTGAGAGTTTATGACCTTGCAGGCTGGCACATAAACACGCCAGTGTTTGTGTTTGGGGGTGCATCTGTGTGTGTGTGTGTGTGTGTGTGTGTGTGTGTGT
Source organism: Gadus chalcogrammus (assembly GCF_026213295.1). Classification (NCBI taxonomy): domain Eukaryota; kingdom Metazoa; phylum Chordata; class Actinopteri; order Gadiformes; family Gadidae; genus Gadus; species Gadus chalcogrammus. The sequence continues at coordinate 15,537,832 of NC_079418.1, forward strand.
GTGTGTGTGTGTGTGTGTGTGTGTGTGTGTGTGTGTGTGTGTGTGTGTGTGTGTGTGTGTGTGTGTGTGTGTGTGTGTCGTGTGTGTGTGTGTTGTGTGTGTGTTGTGTGTGTGTGTGTGTGTGTGCGCGCGTGTGTGTGTGTGTGTGTTTGTGTGTGTGTGTGTGTGTGCGCGTGTGTGTGTGTTTGTGTGTGTGTGTGTGTGTGTTGTTGTGTAAATGTGTATGAGAGCGAGGAAGAGAGAGAGAGAGAGAGAGAGAGAGAGAGAGAGAGAGAGAAGATGGGCGACAGTTCAGACACTAAGGGAGACGAGGCAGGGGGAGAGAGAGCGAGGGAGACAAGGAAAGGGAGAGAGAGAGTACGATAAAAGACATACAGAAAGTTAGTGCGATAGACTTTCCCTTTCCTGGAAAGAAAGAACGAGATAGACGGCTAGAGGGGGAGGGAAGGAGGGAGAGAGGGAGTGAGAGAGAGAAGAAAAACCGAGAGAGACGGCAGATGAGGTTAGCGATGCCAAGAGAGAGAGAGTGAGCACGAGACACAAAGGGAGAGAGAGAGGGAGAGAGAGAGTATGGAACATACCATTTCAGCTCCGATGGCCCGGCTCAGTCATCACAGTGCGGAAGATTGAATTTCAAGAAAATATAATCTGCAGGCTTTTTTCCACTCCGCCTTCCTCCTCGAGCTGAGTGACTCAGACCCGGCCTGATGCGTCTGCTTCTACTCTGCACAGCCCCGCGCGCCCCGGCCTCTCTGCTGGGTTCTACGGCACCTACACGATGTCTATTTTAATTCTTATTGTGTTTAAAAAAAAAAGACAAAGTGGAAACCCAAAAACTCCCTAGAATATGTTATGATTCACAGATGGTAGACCGTACAGACGGACACAATGTTTGGTCGCATTTGTGAATATTCATCATGATTGCAGATAAAATAACGATAAATATGACCCTTTACTCTCAATCTTCTTTATGAATTACGTGCTGTCCCAGCACTTTGTAGTGTACAGAAAAGTAAAAGAGATGATACAATTCTTTACATCAGAAACTCAAAGAGTGTCTATAAACAAAAAAAATGGGTTTATTGTTATAACAATAATGAACAGTGTATTCTAAAACGACGTTCACACTGCCACGCTGGTGGGTGATATACTTAGCAGACCAGGGAGTTCCTAGTGGCTACTGGCCCCTACCCTGCCAGCCCCAGACTACCTCCCCCTCGATTTCAACATTCTCTGTGAGCTCATAGCAGGGTCTGTTCCAAGCTCTGGGATTGAGAGTGCAGGCTTCTCTGCAGAGCTTTGACGAATGTGTAACCACAATACCACGACACGCAATGTGTCGTACAACAGTGTAAAACTCTGCACAGCTATTTTATTCCTGTTACATTGTGTGAGTGCCCTGGCCCAGGCATCGTTACGTAATGTGCTGTACAACTGTGTTGTGAAATGTTGGCTTGAGTTATTCCTTTGACATTGTTGTTTGATAATGCCTTCATAGAAATTGTGAACGCCATCGTGTGTTAGTTAACTCAATAACAAGCGTGGTTCTTCTTATTTTTTGTTTACTGTTTAAAGATAAGACGTCAACAGTAACGTAATCTGTTTGGTTTTTCTATCAAAATGTATAAATGAAGAGGAAGAGAATGTAGAAGAGATAGTTTATGTATGGAGATAAACATTTAAAGATAGAATATCTATTCTCCGACTCGGTGCAGTATAATGGCAGCCTTAGTGACTAATCTCGTGTGAACGCACCAACAGATGTTTTGTTTATTACGATGAAAGACTGTGAAAACAATTATTTGTGGTATCCAAGAGATCCCTAGACTATAGACCAGTACTAGCTGCCAACTCTGGAGTTGGAAAGCAAATGAGGCTGACGTCATGGCCTAATTAGGCTGCTTTGGTTATTAGCTGATCAGATAGTTAGCCGATTCTGCCGAACTGTAAGAGCTGAAGGGTAAATAAAGAACAGCTGGCCAGCGTGCAGAGCAAGTGGAGAACGAGAGGTCAGCGCGGTCCAATCTGTCCTCGACACGTAGTGCTGTCACGGTGAAGGACGCAGAGTCTGTCGGTGATTTAATAGAACCGTTCAAAGACTGACGGTGACGTTGTCTCTCCGCCTCCGTCTTCACTCTGCCCCTCTTCCCCTTCCCCTCATCCTGGGTTCCTTCACCTCAGACGCGTCGGTGAAGCACACCATCGTGGAGGACTACGGCTCCACCTGCCCTCAGGGCTACAAAAGGTTCAACAGCACCCACTGCCAAGGTAGGAGAACACCGGGGACCCTTCAAAGCCTTACAACTCTCAACACTTGGGTGATGTCTGAGCCGTGTTTAAATGCTGTGTCCTCTGTGTGTGTCCCCTGAAGACATCAACGAGTGCACCATGCAGGGCGTGTGTCAGAACGGCCAGTGTATGAACACCCTGGGCAGCTTCCGGTGCTCCTGCAAGCACGGGCTGGTGCTCGACCGCAACCGCTGCGTGGGAGAGCAGCCCGGCTGGAACCAGTCCCCTGGTACCCTAATGTCTCTCTCTCTCCCCCTCTCTCTCTCTCTCTCTCCTCTCTCTCTCTCTCTCTCTCTCTTCTCTCTCTCTCTCTCTTCGTTCCCTCTCTCTCTCTCTCTTTCTTAATTTTTCTCTCTTTCTCTTCTTTCTTTCGACTTTATTTCTCTCAAAATTTCTAACTCTCTTCTCTCTCTCTCTTTCTTTCTCTCTATCTCTCTCCTCTCTCTCCTCTCTCTCTCTCTCTCTCTCTCCTCCTCTTCTCACTCTCTCTCTCTCTATCTCTCTTTTCTCTCTCTATCTCTCTCTCTCTCCCTCTCTGTCTCTCTCTCTCTATCTCTATCTCTCTCTCTCTCCCCCTCTTTCTCTTTCTCTTTCTCTCTCTCTCTCTCTCTCTCTCACTCTCTCTCTCTCTCTATCTCTCTATCTCTCTCTCTTCTCTCTCTCTCTCTCCCTTCTGTCTCTCTCTCTCTCTCTCTCTTCCTCTCTCTCTCTCTCTCTCTCTCTCTCTCTCTCTCTCTCTCTCTCTCTCTCTCTCTCGCTATCTCTGGTCGGCTAAAATATAATTTAAATATATTTTAAATAAATTTTACTATTGCATCAAAAGAAAGGATGACAAGTATGATATGAAATAACAAAAATAAGTTAAAAAGAAGATCCCAGTCTGTTTGTCCCTCCATCTACCCATAACCCCCGGGCCAGCCCTCACTCTGTCTGTCCCCCCGTCTCCCTGTCCGTCCCTCCCTCCGGCCCCAGCTGAGTACGCCCAGTGCTACTCCATCGCTCCGCTGGACGGCCGCTGCGGGGGCCGGGTCCTGGGGTACCTCACCCAGGAGCTGTGCTGTTGCACCGTGGGTAAAGCCTGGGGGAAGAACTGCGAGCGCTGCCCCGAGGAGGACACTGGTGAGCGGACCGCCGGCCGAAAGGGGTTCTGGGTTTGATTCCCACAATGAGCGAAGGCCGAACAACGTTTTCATTAGCCTTGGTTACGGATTGCATATATTGGTTTCAGGATTTGGTTTCAGGATTTTTGATATTTCCCATAATTCATCCTAATGGACAAGCCCTATCGAGACATTCATTCATGAATTGGAACATTCATTCATTTATCTACATCTCACTGTATGTGTGTGTGATTGTGATTATTTGCATTGGTGCAGGGGGATTGGGGGTCTGTACATGTGATTTGTAGTTTCTTCATCTTCTTCTTGTTGCTGCGTCTCCCTCAGCTGCCTTCCAGAAGATCTGCCCCGGGGGAAAAGGCTACTTCTTCCAGAAAGTGAGGAATACCTTTGCCTTCCCTCCCTTGGTGTTCCCCAGTCCGGAGAAAGGATACAACAAGCCAGGCAAGCTAGCCACCGCATATCATCTAGCATAACACAACAGGAAGCTAGTTGACGTACCTCCATATACCTGACAGCGACTGCACGAGTGGACTCAATTGGATGAGACATCTGATATTAATGTGTCATTTCACTTTCATATTTCATATTTCATTATGAGTGGTTAGATCTGATACATGTTACCTGTAATTTGACTGAGATTGTCAAATAGACTGAGATCCAAGCCCCTAAAGAATGAATTTCGGTTTCGATTCACAGAGCACATCATTATTTCACATACTTTTTTTTTTAACGCCATCTCTATTTTGTTTTTCTTGCAGAAACCAAGCCGGTAAGACGACTTTGGGTGAGCTGTGTATCGACCTATCGGGGCTAATAATGATGTGTATCTGTTGTTCTGATTGGTTGAGCTCTCTTCAACAGGTGCTGCCCCCTGAGACCACCACAGCTGGGCACCATGTAACAGCCAGTACACACAGTCCCCGCGTGCCTGGTAAAAACACATATGCACACAATTGTTTATTAATGTTCATGGGAACTAGGGACCAGTTTATGAAGTAATCAAGTGTGTGCTTTTTTTTCATCTCTAGCATCTCTAGCTCATGGCATAGCCATGAGCTAGAAAGGGTTAGGGCTAGGGTTAGGGTTAGCTAAACTCCCCTGTGATTGATGAGTCAGTAAGTGGAATGGGCTGTGAGAATATCTGTCTTTCAGATGCCTCTGTATGAGACAATGTCCATTTTAGAACATTTCTAACCAATTAGGTCGTCTCTTCTTTGTTTGGTTCTGTGGAATCTATTTTGCCTGTCAATCACAGGTGAGTGGAATGCATCAATTCTCAATTAAAGAGAAATTTAGGGAGGGAGGAAAGGAGGGAGGGAGGGAGGGAGGGAGGGAGGGAGGGAGGGAGGGAGGGAGGGAGGGAGGGCAGGAAGGTTATTTCGTTTCAAAATCTTGCAAGCTTATGCTTTTGAGCTCTCTCTCTTTAAAACTCTCCAGTCTTACCTACAGCTGCTTTACAGGAGCATACCAGTCTATTCTGTTTAAAAATTAAACATCTTCTCAGAAATGTATGCTTCAGTTAGTGTAATCACGACACACATTTTTCTTCTCTTTCAGTCGCCAAACCCACTACTTCACCGATTATTAGGCTCAACCCACCATACATCCCCTTGGAAACTCAGACCAAAGTATCAGGCAAGTACTGATACTACTACTCATATGGATAAGCCGAGATCACCAGTATATGTTGACTTGTTTACTATTCATAGATGACAACAATTTTGAGAGGTGTGAGATGTGAGAGGTGAAAAAGCTGTTTGTGTATCATAGATATTGTCGGATAGAAAGGTTCTCAACTAATCAAAACGAGAAATATGATATAAATGTATTATTTACGTAAAAAAATCATATGGAAATGATAATGATGACAAAGATAATTGTAATAATAATAAACCATTTTCTATCTTCATTGTTTCTCTCCTCCTCGTCTTCGTCATCATCATTATCATCACCACCATCCTCATTATGCTGATGATGATGATCATCATCATGGTCTTCATCCTCCTCCTCACCAGAGACGGACGTGTGTAAGACGAGCAGGTACATCTGTGGCCACGGGGAGTGCGAGAGCACGGCCAGCGGACACACCTGCCACTGTAACCCTGGTTACCGCCTGCACGCCCACAGGAACATCTGCATAGGTAAGAGACTCTGTGAGGTCACGGAATGAGGTCACGGGATGAGGTCAGGATGGGATCACAGAGACATCCGAGAGTCAGGTTGTGTTGTAGATAGTACTTAATAGCACCCATATAAAGCGCTTTCCTGAATACTGAAAGTATTGCTTCAAAGTGACCATCACATCATATAAGTCACAGGACAAACATGAAACAAATGTCAGCGGTTTATACAATACCATTAAAGCTACCATAGTTAGCTTAAAAAAATGCAAGACATTGAAACGTATGTCTGTTTAATCCCCCTGACATATAATCACGAGTGGAATTATAATGGGTGCAGGACTGGTTTTGGCCTGCCTTTTTTTGGTCTGCCTCTCCCTCTGTTTCTACGCCATTGAGAAGTGTTGCATTTGACCTCCCCTGTGATTGACAGGCCAGATGGATTCTGCTTTGACAGTAAACTCAAACAGATATTCCCAGAGTGCATTTCACTCACTACTAGCTGACGGATAGCTATGGCATTTCTAGCAAATTACACTCAAATAATAGCTCTTAAATGGAGCCTACAGCCCCATCAAAAAGCAATACGATCTGAGCGTCAGGGAAGCCCTTTTCCATCAGAAGGAGGACTAAGCCCTCTTAGAGACAGAGATGAAGGACAATTATGAACTACAGATCTATTTGACTATTCTACATCGTTGTACTGGTATACTGTGAAACTGTAAACTGTGTAGCAGTACAAAATTGATGTTGTACTGGTAAACTCTGTACCAGTACAACATTGATGTTGTGAGGAATGCCCCTGACTGGCCTGCTCCTTGTGTGTGTCAGACGAGGATGAGTGTGCGTCAGAGCCATGCGGGGCTGGCAGGGGCACCTGCGTCAACACAGACGGGGCCTACCAGTGCCACTGTCACCATGGCTACAAGCCCATGGTGAACCATGGGAGGCTAAAATGTGTAGGTGAGTTACACGTTGTTCACGTTTAATTGGTGAATGGAATTCATGTTTCTCAAATTGATGTGCCGGAAATGTGATGTCTTCTATCTGATTGTGATGTGATGCGGTAATCCAATCTGTTATCTGAATATAATTGTTTCAGAATCTAATATGATTCAAATCTGCATCTAATGCAATATATTTGGTATCTGAATCTAATCTGAATCTAATTATAATCTAATTTAATCAGAAATGTACCTGAATCTGCCCTTTAACAAATATAATTTTAACATGACAAATCTCTATCAAATTAGAATCATATCTGAATAGCATATCATTTTATGTAATCTGAATCCAATGTTAATCAAAAATGATCTAATCTGAAATTAATCTGAATCTAATGTGAATATGATCAGATCCAATTCGTCTGTGACCCCCAGATGTGAACGAGTGCTCTAAGCAGGACGTGTGCGGGCCGGGCGGGCGCTGTGTGAACCTCCCTGGCTCCTATAAATGTGAATGTCACAAAGGCTTCAAGGCCCACCGGACGCAGACATGTGAAGGTGAGGCCCACGAGGACCGCCGTCTCCCCCCCCTCCCTGAATGACACCTGGTGGGCCGGAGGGTCCGGTGGACGGTCAGGGTGGTAGACTTCACGCGGTGAGGTTCTGGGTTTGATTCCCGAGGACCGCGGTCTGGTTCCCCCTCGAGGTGCTGATGACGTGTGTGTCGGTTCCAGACGTGAACGAGTGTGCGGACCCCAACGCGTGTCCCGGGGAGCAGTGTGAGAACAGGCCGGGGTCCTACGAGTGTGTTCGCTGTCGGCCGGGCCACGAGGCGCGGGGGGGCACCTGCTACGGTGAGGACGGACCCCCTTACTACCCCCGCATTTCACTGCGCTTCTTGTATGTGTGTGACCGATAAAACTCTTGAATCTTGAATCTTGAACCTTTTCTTCTTCCACCTTGTCCTTTGTTTTGTCATTTTCTCCGTCTCTTCTTGAACCGAACCGCCTTCATACCGCTCTAATCAAACCTCCGTACTGAATGTGCTGCGTCGTGTCTCCGCCAGACGTCGACGAGTGCCAGAAGGCCGGCGTGTGTCTCAACGGCCGCTGCGAGAACTTCCCCGGGACCTTCCGCTGCCTGTGTGACGAGGGCTTCCTGCCCTCCGCCGACAGCAAGTTCTGCCGAGGTCAGACACAGTGCCATGGGTCAGACACAGTGCCGTCGGTCAGACACAGTGCCGTCGGTCAGACACAGTGCCATGGGTCAGACACAGTGCCATGGGTCAGACACAGTGCCATGGGTCAGACACAGTGCCATGGGTCAGACACAGTGCCATGGGTCAGACACAGTGCCATGGGTCAGACACAGTGCCGTCGGTCAGACACAGTGCCATCGGTCAGACACAGTGCCATCGGTCATAGATGGCTCATAGATGGCTCATAAGCTCCAGACGCCACACTCTGGTGACGGGACATTACAACTCACCGTCCACTAAACTCTCTCCGTTGAGACAGCATAGTTTACCGCATAGCGACACATTCTTTAATTGTGACCTGATGACTAGAGATCAAGCTGGCTGCCGTCATGACGTTAGGGGGAGGCCAAACTCTTCCACTGTGACGTCATAGTTAGGGGAGGCCAAACTCTTCCACTGTGACGTCATAGTTAGGGGAGGCCAAGCTCTTCCACTGTGACGTCATAGTTAGGGGAGGCCAAACTCTTCCACTGTGACGTCAGAGTTAAGGGAGGCCAAACTCTTCCACTGTGACGTCGTAGTTAGGGGAGGCCAAACTCTTCCACTGTGACGTCGTAGTTAGGGGAGGCCAAACTCTTCCACTGTGACATCGTAAAGAGGGTATTAAAACTAATAGTATCACGATATTTGAATGTATTATTTCATGATCGTCCAGATATTGATGAGCTTGAGGATGCCCTGTTGTGTGCATTTATTATGATGAGTGGCAGTCGTGTATATTTAATGTGCATTAATTAATATACATTGAATGTTTTGTTCAGATATTGATGAGTGTGAGGACGACCGGCTGTGTGCCAACGGGCACTGTGTGAACACGGAGGGGTCCTTCCACTGTCGCTGTTATGAGGGCTACCAGCGCACACAGGAAGGGAGTCACTGCGAAGGTGAGCATAGTCTTCGTCATCACTGTTATCCCTGCCTCATGTGGAGTTTTAAACTTGAAATTGTCTCTGTAGGAGGATGAACCTCTCCTGCTCCCTCTGTCTCACTGTTTGTCCATCTGTCTGTCTCTCTTTTCCTCTCACACTCACTCACTCTCTCTTTCTATCTCACTCTGTTTCTCTTTCGATTCATGAAAGCCGTTATTGTTCTTGTTGAAACTTGTTTGTGGGTTTCTTAGGTTCGCTGAAAGACAACCCCCAACAGCTGGCCTGGTGCTGTGTGTTTTGTGATTTATAAAAGTATTTTTAATTTAAACATAATCCAATTTGACAATGTTCACTCAATATCTAATCAAAAAGGTCTAAGAAAATAATAACTTGTTGTTAATCGATAGCATCCGTTGGTCCGTCGATCAACAACAGTGAAGAAGACGTTAAACTCTCCTTAAAACTGGCTTTCATAACCATTTATAATTCACATAAAACAAACATCAGTCAGACGGAGGGAAACATTTTGTCCACTTGGTTCTGTTGACGCATTCTGGCCACCCTGCACACCTCTGGCAGGCCACAGCGGGGCTACTGTCACCTCCCTGTTAAGTCACTCACGCTGTGTTGTGATGTAGAGAGCACACAGCGGACCCGACCAATGAGAGCGCAGCACGGTAATGACAGGCCTAGGCCGATGGGAGGATGATGTCGTCTCCATGGGTTAGTTGTTTTGTTGCTGTTGCTCTAGGTCTGCGTAATATGCTATCAGAGAGAGGATCTGGGCAAAGTTTGAACTGGTTTCCAGTCGTTCCATGGTGCTTTACTCTGACCCTTCCTCATTTTACAAATCCATTTCTTGTCTTCCCTGCAGATGTGAACGAGTGTGAGAGGGCGTCTATCTGCCACCGGGGGCGCTGCATCAACAGCATGGGCTCGTTCCGCTGCGAGTGCCAGAAGGGCTACAGGCTGGACGGAGGCCGACGGTGTCTGGGTGAGTCCCCGCAATTCCCCCATGTCCCCACAAACACACACCAATAGAAACACACGCTGGACGGAGGCAGATGGTGTCTGTGTGAGTCCCCACAAGGCACCCATGTCCCCACATTCACACATCAATAGAAACACAATTTTAGTCATATATGCTGCGCCGATTTTCATGGATTCTCAATGGAAGCGCTAAGTTATATGTTATGTTAAACGAGTGGTTCCAGAGGAGTTTGGTAACTATGCCTTATCCTCCCCAGACATCGATGAGTGCTTGGAGGACCGAAATCTGTGCAAGCCCTTCGGGTTGTGTAAGAACCGGCCGGGGTCGTACGTGTGCGAGTGCAACTACGGCTTCATCCTGTCTGAGGACAAGCACAGCTGCGAGAGTAAGCCTGGCTGTATGACGCAGTGTTTCCTGTATTGTAATTACGATAAGAGATATGTTGTGTTTTTTATCGGATGTGTTGTTGTTATAGATTCTCCCGAAGCTCTATGCTTTTCCCCTAGATCCTAAAAACAAACTAATTCTAACATTCCCTGTAATAGAATCTGAATTAGAACCTGAAAAATATCTGAACCTCGTGCAAACAACATTCAATAGCGCTGTTCCCTGCTCCGAAACCTAGACACAGACCAGATGATGAGGGTGTGTTCATGGTGTGATGATGAGCTGTTGATGGTGGGATCATGGTGTTTGATGGTGTTCATTGCGTCTTTATGGTGGGTTCATGGTACGATCATGGTGCTGTGTGTGTCTCCCCCTAGTGGTGGCGGTGGAGCAGGAGGAAAAGAAGGAGTGCTACCTGAACCTGGACGACACGGTGTTCTGCGACAGCGTCCTCGCCACCAACGTCTCCAAGCAGGAGTGCTGCTGCTCCATCGGGGTGGGCTGGGGAGACCACTGTGAGATCTACCCCTGCCCTGTCTACCACTCCTGTAACTATACACACACACACACACACACACACACACACACACACACACACACACACACACACACACACACACACACACACACACACACACACACACACACCACACACACACACACACACCACACACAATACACACACACACCACACACAATACACACACACACACACACACACACACACACACACACACACACACACACACACACACACACACACACACACACACACACACACACACACACACACACACACACACACAAACAAACACTCCAATCAAATATAATCAAATCTATTATCATTTTACTACCAATTGCTACAACTATTTCTACCATAGTTTTATAACTATATAAACAGCTACTTTATATCCAAACTATACAATTTTCGTACTTTTTACCAAATCGACCATAATGATATAAGCCAAAACTGATTGGTTGATGTGGTTGTGTGTCTGTGGTTGTCGTTCCCTCCCAGCTGAGTTTGGCTCCCTGTGTCCCGTTGGCCGAGGCTTCTACCACGAGGAGGGAACCACCGAATACGGTCTCTCCCTGCACCGGGGTAAATATCAGCCAACGCTTTCTCTCTTGGTTCAATCTCGGTTCTCAACACTAGCTTTCACCCCCCCCCCCCCCCTACCCAGCCAGCTAGCGTTTAGATCCAAGATGGAGGCTAGGTAAATACCATCCAATAATCCAGCATTCATGGCCGCTCTGTGGTAGCGCCTGCTTGCCCTAACCCTGCCCTTCCTGTTGGTTGACGATAAGCACTTCTTGTTTACGCCCAACGTGTCTTCTAACCAAAACAAGCAATTTCAAAGGTGGTTTGAGCTCAATATGAGTGTACTTCATTGTAGTAGAATCACAGAATTGGGTACAGTTATGCTCTTAGCTGTGTACTATCGGCTTATTGGACACAATAGTGCACATTATTTCTTTGCGCATTAACCACCAACCTTTCCCAATGTTGATGAGGTTAATGAATATTTTTTCCTACATATTGCAGATATTAAATTTTTCTATATTTCTATATTGATACATTTATATATAGGTCAAATATGCAAACATAATATGCAGACTTCTTTTGTATTTGTAATTTGCCTTGCTCATCCCTCGGGGATTACCCCTTGTCTTTACATTGGGGTCCCCCCCTGTGGCGGCCCGTTCTGGGTGGCGGGGGGTCACCAGCTGGTATATAAGGGGTCCCGTGTGCTGTCCACAGACATCGACGAGTGCGTGCTGTTCTCCAACGAGATCTGCAAGGAGGGCCGCTGCGTCAACACCCAGCCCGGCTACGAGTGCTACTGCCAGCAGGGCTCCTACTACGACAGCAACCTGCTGGAGTGCATCGGTAACTATGGCGATACCGAAGATTTCAGAGTTACGCGGCACGCTTCAGATCGCAGTATGAAGCGTGCACGGGTTGGGGGGTGGAGGGGGGGAACTAGAAACCAGACGGTAGTATCCTTGTTCCCTGCTGCTCGTTCTGATGCGTGTGTGTGTGTGTGTGTGTGTGTGTGTGTGTGTGTGTGTGTGTGTGTGTGTGTGTGTGTGTGTGTGTGTGTGTGTGTGTGTGTGTGTGTGTGTGTGTGTGTGTGTGTGTGTGTGTGTGTGTGGGTGTGTGTGTGTCCCGCAGATGTGAACGAGTGTGACGACGCGTCGCAATGTCACCACGGCCAGTGTGTGAACACCAGGGGGGCGTTCTACTGCAGCTGCCAAAGCCCCTGGAGCCCCGACGCCACCAAGAAGAAGTGTGTGATCGCCACCGTGTCCGGTGAGCCACTCCGTCCCGAACACAAACACACGTTACGAAAAAGGGTGTGTGGAAGTGGGATGTTAAGCAAGGGTGTGTGTGTGTGTGTGTGTGTGTGTGGGTGTGTTTGTGTGTGTGTGTGTGTGTGTGTGTGTGTGTGTGTGTGTGTGTGTGTGTGTGTGGGTGTGGGTGTGGGTGTGTGTGTGGGTGTGTGTGTGGGTGTGTGTGTGTGTGTGTGTGTGTGTGTGTGTGTGTGTGTGTGTGTGTGTGTGTGTGTGGGGGTGGGGGTGGGTGTGTGTTTTGTAGGGCTCCTGTGGGTGTGGGTGTGTGATTATGTGTGGGTCTGTGTGGGACTCCTGCGACAGGTTTGATTATTAATTGTGTGTCTGTTTGTTTGTAGTACACCATTTGCGCGTCATGCAGCTTTTGAATTTCTTGTTTTATTTAACGCTATCCTAATTATTTTGTTCAAGTTCTGTATTGCACAGATTATCTTATCGTATTATTATCTTGTGGTTATTTGTTGTCCTTGATGTTAATTACATTAATTGCACATTTTATTCCCATATTTCTAAGGATAAGATATTGTACAAAGCAATTGTATTAAGAGCAGCACACACCATGCAGCATTGCAAAGCTTGGGCCATCTCAATTTATAATATAACAGCCTAATATTGCCTCATTAAGCAAACATTTGACTCATTTCACAACGTCCTCTTATTTGTGTCGCTCCTGATGTGGGATGTGTGTGTCGTGCAAGTCCTGTCCTTCTTCTCATGTGTGTGTCATTCTTTGAAAGTTTATACATGGAGCTGAATATTTCCCATCTTGGGACAAATAAAATGCATTTAAATTAAATACAATACAATTCAATTCAATTTTAATTGTATAGCCCTACATTACAGTTTCAAAGGGCTTAACAGGCCATACATTTATGACCCCCCCCGACCCTATTTATCCCCTCAGGTGTGGACGAGTGCCAGGACCCGTCTAACTGTAAGAACGGCCACTGTGTGGACACCCCAGGGTCCTACTATTGCATCTGCTCCCCCCCCTGGACCCTGGCCACCGACCGCAACAGCTGCGTCACCCCTGAGGAGCAGGCCGGTGAGTGGAGCCACACCCCCAGGAAGTGATGTCAGTGAGGGGCAGGAAGTGGAACTGTCAGAGGGGAGGAGGGAGGGAATTGTTGATTTGGGTTTTAATGAGTACTCATTTGTACTTAATCCGTGCTTTGTTGCATAAAATACATACAATGAAATAAAACATTATTAGCATAAGCTATTACTGCTAATAGCTATTAATGCTGATGATGCTGAGATAATGCTCAAATAACTAGTACGTAATACTAATACCAACAGTACAGCAGTGGAGTCTTAGTATAATGTACTTAAACTTTATCAATGCATTGAGGGTCATCTTTATATGTGTGTGTTCTGTTTTCGTCTCCATATCTGAGATACAGACACACAACTACAAACCAGCTTCCTTTACTTACAAAATAAATCTCTTCCACTCGTCTGCTGGGGGCGTTTTAAACAGAGAGTAAAAAAATAAAATTAGACAGGTTAATAGCAGGCTGTCATTCCTTACAGTGAGTCTTGGTTATATTGTTCAGGGTCAGAGTTAGCTCTTTTCAGAAATTATAGGCCTGTAGCTATAATTTCAGCCAGACTGTAAGGTATTTATAAGAAATATTTCACACCTTTTTCTTTTTAACCACAAAGGGGAGATTTTTTGTTTGGGTGATAAGAATTGTAACTACCTTTCAACAGGTATTTCTGGATTTTTCATGATCAATCCAATCCGCAAAACTTTTGTTTTGCACTTGACGATGTGGATTTGAAACAAATGTTTGACAAATGTAGAAGTCACAAACAGATAAATTGAATATATAAAGGTCCCATTTCTCTTAGTAGTCGGCATTCTAGTGAATATCATGTAACATGCTAGCCAAAAGTGCTGTGCTGGTGGAGGGTACACATTTGTAGCGATGTTACTCAGGAGACTGTGTTTGAATTCTTTGAAACGTCTTCAAGTGACTTTCCCTTCCAACCTCCACCTAACCTCCACCTAAAAGCTTATGTTGATCTTGAGAAGCACCACATTTCCTGGTACAATACAGTTTCATCCTCTTCCGGGACATTTTTTGCAACCTTGGCACAAACCATCCGCTACTGCCGCCTTAACCCAGCTAGCTAGCGTCCATCTTGGGTAACGCTACAGAGTGTGAACAACCAACACTTCTTCATATGCAGCAGCAGCAACTAAACTACCCCACCCAGGGTCAACCAGCATGTGCCTGCCACACCACCCGGTATATCCATACATCTCGCTAGGTCACAGATCCTCACCCCCCAGCAGATGTTCCTTAAGGGCCCCACACACTATACAAGTTCTACTTCAATCACAAGGTCCCCACAGTTTCTCCATCGTTGCAAAACTCTTTTCTAAACTCCGCTGACCATCCGCCGACTTGGAATGGTCTAGGTGACCGATGGCGGTATGAGATGATTGCCATCTGATCCACAGAGTCTACAACTCTGTGGATTGTTTTAAGTTGTAAACAGTTTAGGAAACATCGACCGTGATCGGGCTGTGCGGCTAGCCTCGCGACGCTACAACATCCGTAGAAGACAATCACGACGGCCCAGCGTGTGGAGCAGCCCGTAACTTAACCCCTTGTATGCGGTGCTCTTTACAGATGTGAATGAGTGCCAGGACCCTTCGTACTGTAGGAATGGGAGGTGTGTCAACACGCCCGGCTCCTTTCACTGTATTTGCAACCAGCCCCTCACCTTCAGCGCTGCGCTCAAACAGTGCGTCTATGACGGTGGGTAAATAATAAGTAATCAGAATAAATCAACTGTACGGGACTCCGCTCAGGACCCATCACAATGAGTCTTGGCTTATCTCACCATCTGCCACTCATGGTACACACTTTACAACCACTTTGTCCCAAATTTGATGATGAATTTGGCCAGTGCTGGTTTTACATACAGACACCTGCCCCGGCTGCTTGCTCCATACAGATTAATGCATGATGCTTGGTTACTGTGTTAAATGCATAACTTATTTGCCGATTCCATTGCATGCTGCAATGGATGCTGCATCTGCTAGAAAAAGTTTGTATTGCTTTACAGCAGGGTGTCTTGAACTCTGACCATCTATAATAAAGTTGTATTGGATGGTATTTAAGTTTGATATCAAATTAATATACAGAATTAAGCATGAGGAACTTATACTAATAATGTGGGAATGTGTGGCAAGAAACGCATGTAGCACGTTTGATCAGTTAGCATGGTACTAGCAAGTTAGCTAGGTGTCATCGTTTGTTGTTCATTTGTGTTGGTAACAAGGTTCTAGGTTTTACATTTCTGTAAGTATTCTCTGTCAACTCTATGCTACATATTCTAATTAGGTACATGAATTCTATCGATGACTGTGCTCACATAATGAATAGCTTTGATTAAATGTTATGTGAGAATGTGCTATGTATTTGTTTATTCAAACCTCAATGGCATGTCAAGATGATGTCGTTGTAAATGTTTTCGTTTTTTCATCACAACACGTTCCTTACGTTATCTTTAAGTTCAATTTAAGATAGAATTAGCCTACCAGCTTTGCACAAGAAAAGACGGCGGAAATGGGAGAATACACTTTTTCTGAAGCACAAACTCTAAGTTTACTGGTATAAATATGTTTGTATAATTACATGTATTTACAGTATCATTTTAAAGACTCTATTTTACCCGCAGGTGTGAGTTTGATTTGTCATAACAAGCCATTTGCAATGTGCCCTGCCCAGTGACATAGTGACATCAGAAGTGGGAGTGTCCCCCCTGATGTGGGCTGGATAGATCAGTACACCTAGCCTTCCTAGGGGACTGAACCAACTGGCAGGCTTATCTATCTATCATTCTGGTGTAAACTCCACCATACATATACTGTATCTATGTAATTTTATTTTATTTACACATTTTATTTAAAATTGTTGCTACTTGTAGCTGAAATATCCAATGGTTATTTTAACACAATGTTGCAAACCATTAAGGGTTAAGTTGGTCAAAAAAAATAAATAATATATATACATCCCCCCCCCCTCCTTTCCTTAGTAACACCACATGACCCTGCCCCCTTCTTCTTCTTCATCTTCTTCTTCTTCTTCCTGTGTGACCCAGACCGCACGGCGGCCCACAAGGATGTCTGCTTCCGGCAGCTGGACGAGGACCTGATCTGCAGCATGCCCCACAACGACCTGGTGGTCACCTACTCCGCCTGCTGCTGCCACTACGGCCGCGGCTGGGGGCCCGAGTGCCGCACCTGCCCCCCGAGGAACTCAGGTTAGCTGGGCGGAACCCCCTTGGCGCAGTGCAGGGGTAGTATGCAGCAGTGTTTAGTCTTTGAGCAGATATTTTAGTCCAGTACAGTACAGACATTGGGGTTTGTTTGAATCCAGAACCTCCTGGCTGGTGGGTCAAACACCCTAACCACCACGGTAATGAGAGCCGCTCTCTCTCCTCTCCTCTCCTCCCTCCTCTCCCACTTCTCCATCTTTCTCCTCCCTTCGTTTTCCCTTCTCTCCTCTCTGCCCTGTTCCCCTCTATCCTCTCCTTTCTCCTCTCTACTTTTCCCTCTCCTCCCTCCTATCCAACTCAACTCCTCTCCTCACTTCCCTCCGCTCCACGCCTCTCTCCTCTCCTCCCCTCTCTCCTCCCCTCTCTCCTCTCCTCTCCTCTCCTCTCCTCTCTCCTCTCCTCCCCTCTCTCCTCCCCTCTCTCCTCTCCTCTCTCCTCCCCTCTCTCCTCTCCTCTCTCCTCTCCTCCCCTCTCTCCTCCCCTTTCTCCTCTCTTCTCTCCTCTCTTCTCTCCTCCCCTCTTTCCTCCCCTCTCTCCTCTCCTCTCTCCTCTCCTCCCCTCTCTCCTCTCCTCTCTCCTCTCCTCCCCTCTCTCCTCCCCTCTCTCCTCCCCTCTCTCCTCTCCTCTCTCCTCTCCTCCCCTTTCTCCTCTCCTCTCTCCTCTCCTCTCTCCTCTCCTCTCTCCTCTCCTCTCTCCATCCAGTTTTTTTCACCCGCCTCTGTGAGATGCACCTGGAGACAGAGTCAGACGGCGAGTTGGACTTCCTGCCTGCCTTTGCTTACAACCCGGGTAGCTTCTACAACCCAGGTGAGGTCTGACCAAGCATTACTCACCAAGGGGCCTGAAGGTAGATCGCGAAAACACCATTCTTGTCAAAGGAATTCTTCCATTCATGCATGCTTCTCTTCATTCGCCGAGGATCTTAGTGGCTAGTTCATCTCCATACAATTTATTCTGAGAGGTCCCATTTTGCAGATTTATTTCATTAAAATGTATGAAGGATTGAATATGAATGAGTTTTGGCCGTAGCCTACTGACCTTCACTCCACCCCCTCTCATCTCCTCTACTCAACTCACCTCCGTTCCTCTCTCCTCGCCTCACCTTCCCCCCCCCCCCCCCCCCCCCTCTCATCTCCCTCCCCCGTCCGTCCGTCCGTCCGTCCGTCCCCCAGGTGACAGCTCGGAGGAGGACTCCGACGAGTGCAGCTGTGCGAACGGCCGATGTGTACGCTCCTACCTGGGCACCATGTGTGAATGCAACCCCGGCTTTAGGCTGGACTCCACTCGCACGCGCTGCATAGGTACACATGCACAACACACACACACATACACACACACACCATTGGGAGGATTATTAAACCATTGGAGTAGAGTTTAGCTATTGCAGCTTGCTATAAGACACAAACTGCAAGTACAGTGTACATGGTTCCCTTGTGTCAAAAAGAATAGACCATACATATACATATGTACAATATGTACAGCTTATACTGCTTAGACCTAAACATAGATATCTAAATCATATACTGTAAATACATTTAATACTATGTTTGAATGATGAACATGCACCCAAAAACACATAGTATTTAATGTATATACGTACTATATATACATTTAATACTATGTGTAAATGATGAACATGCACCCCAAAACACATAGTAATAAATGTATATACTATATATTCATTTAATACTATGTTTGAATGATGAACATGCACCCACACACACACACGCCTGCAGATCGCTCTGTTGATACATCTCTCCTTCTCGTGTGTTTCCAGACATCAACGAGTGTGCAGAGCCCGGGGTCCGCTCCAACCCCTGTAAGAACGCCCGCTGCGTCAACACCAAGGGCTCCTTCTCCTGCGTCTGTAAGCCCGGGTTCGGGCCCACGCGCCGGCCCAACATGTGTATGCGCACCAAATTTCAGTAACAGCCGCCCGCGCATCGCTTAAGTCCTTCTGTTTCTATATACCGTGCATGTCAGCGTGCACGCCCATGCTGCACTCCTGTTTGATGGATGAGATGCGTCACTGTGCTCGGTCGGCACACAGTGGTCTTATGAAGCGCCCCTGTCTCACTACCAGCCGTTGATAAGCCATGGCGACGTGTGACATCAGAGCCGGGGGCAGGCTGGTTCCATTGAGATCCGTGCGTTGCGTTTGGGTGAGGTCCCCTTTTGATGTCACTAAAGGGGGGACTTTGAATTCAACAGTTGTGGCTCATCAACGTCATGGCTGGCGGTGAAATAGGGGCCCCTTAAAAATTTGTCTGGTCGATTTTTGTTTTGTGGAAATGTACAAATTCTATCTTTGGCTGCTCTTTCTTTACTCCCTATTTGCACATTGAGACAGAATAATTCAGCACAGACAACGCCTTAGGTTTGTTTAATTAAATGCATCCTGTAATTATTGTTTTGTCCAATATCTTTTTTTACATGTGCATATTTTTTGTATGTAATTGCGTCCATGTTGTCCCTTTTCAGTCTCAGTATTTGAAAAGACTTTGAAAGTAAATGTTATTCCTACGACAGCCAAGTAAATAGTTCATTGTATAGGGGTAACTGCTGTTTGTTTTTAACTTTTTAAATAAACATGTTTTGACAATGGGTTAATTCATGATTTAAATTGATTACACCGGTGATGTTTGATTGATTGTACAGTAATTTCCCCCTGCATAGCTAGTAAGTCCTGCTATTTGCTGTTTTTATGGTGTTTATGAAAGGTGAGTTAGCTGATCATAAATCAGCTAACTCACTTTCTTTTTGCTTGATTTCTTTAGCTAAATGTAACTGAAAATAAATCTGTTACAAAAAGTTATAAAATAGTGGGTATCGAACCAAGATACTTGATGCACTTATCGTCCCATAAAACCTTACATTGATTCTCCTAATATTATAGTCTATGTTGACGTACCTGACGTTTCTACACGTAACCAGGAACAAATTAACCAATGGTGAGCTTCGAAACCCCTGTGGCATGGTCCATGGAAAAGTGTGCCAAATAAAATGATTGAAAGTTTGAAAAATACGATGCTCGGTATCGGCCACAAGAGGAGGCTGTTCGTCTGGTGCATTAAAAAACTGTCCCATGTACATTTACATTCCCACTAGCAGTGGACTACTGTGTTATCATAAAAAAAAAGTTTATGTTACAACACAAGTAAGGCATTAACCACCCTAAGTGTGTTTCAAGATAATTGTTGGTACAAACTCAAATCAATTCAAACTGTGTTCTCTACTTCATAATTCTTAAACCAAACCATGTTTTAATGAGGGAATAAAGCAGTGTGGCTGTAAACCAAAGCCCTTGTATTCGTATTACTGAATATATTGTCATTCTTTGTTATTATTATCAATTAACAATTGAGGGACACCTGGATGAATTTAAAATGCAACATTGACTTCAAAGGAGAAGGAAAGAACTCTAAATGTCTCAAAGTTGCATTTGAAATGCTGATGATTGACAAAGCAATTGGCTAAGTGAAGTATGACAAGACAATGTCCGAGGACGTCTCATCCTCACAGAACGGCCTCCATCTTGGGAGCACAGCGAGTGACGTTGCTTTGGCACCATTGTTCTTCTCTGTCCTGGTTCCATTCTGTCGAATAATTATATCATTTTAAAATAGCCCAGCGAGGTGACCTCCAACGGAACATCTAGTTTAGGAAGAAAGAAGGCTGCAGAAGGGGTAAAGGAGAGATAGAGAATGTGCAAGAACCGCCACGGAAATAGTCTTGCTGTCCTCCGGAGAGGGGTTGAAATGTGGCGGAGGAATATAAATATCTTTTAGTAGGTCGGGTTGACCGGAGGCACAAGAGCCCTGGCACTGAGCTCACACAGTTTGGAAAGTTTCTGGGGTCTTTGATAAATGTAGCTTGGGTAGATGAGGGGACTAGGTAGGCACAGGTAGCATGCCCAATATAGCCACATGGGAATATTATACTTATGTTTGGAGCCGAGGCCTACATTCATTTTGTTTGGAGTAGTAGTCTACATTCATAAACTGTGCCTGCTGCTACTTCCTGCTGGGTCTGCCTGCTGGGTCTTCGTCTGTCTACGTCTATAACGGTTATCAATTATATGGCCTATTTCTCTCTTCCTTCTTTTTTTTGCATCATTTTTATTCAACACACATAATACAGAGAACATTCAACTTGGAGAATTACACTTGTTTGACTTAAATGGCCTTCATGTCTTTGCTAAACATTGTTGTGAAATACTTCTTCACTGTGATAATACATATTTCAACATTAGCACCCCACATTAAATACATCTCATACATCCCTCACCGCCAATGAATAACAATACGATAACTGTAAAAAAAAAGAACGGACAAGAATACTCTGTTCTCAACAGTACTCTTGCTGTAATTTTGACCATGATAAATATATTTTTTCCATTGTCTTCGGCTGAGGGGCTGCAGCCCAACCAGGAAACTGTTCATCTTTTTTTGCTATTAATAGAAGAATTCTCAATAAAGAAATCATATCTCTCTCTGTCATATTATCAGGAAGTATACCCAGTTAAGTGCAGGATCTAAAGTAAAGCTAATACCCTCACCTTAATCTACTTTTGAACATTCTTACAGATAACCAGGAGCTTTGGGTCCCCAACCAATACGTATCTATGGAAGTATATCTGTCTCTTAAAAAATAGTAAATTGCCATAGTCCTACGTCATTGCAAAAGCAGCCAGATAATCCATTCCATCAAACTGAAAGACCCTGTAAAATGTCCAAACTAGCCTTTTAAGAGTTAGCATTAGACGTTAGTGTTGTCCTGATGAAGCATGAGAAGTTAATGAATTCTCTCCAAATACCTTAATTTAATTTGCATTCTACTGCCTTTGGTATAGAATGCATCATACACAGCCAATTGATTGTAAAATATTAAAACATACTTAATTTTTTTAAGAAAAAATAAGAACTGACTTAATGGATGTCATTATGACAGGATTTTAAAAGGGTCCACCTTGGGCCTCTTAACTGGCTTGGATCACATGATGTACAACTTCAAGGATGGGATTAGTTCACAAACATACACACACACACACACACACACACTTGGTGGAGAACCTTTCCTGCTGGCAGGACAAGGACCTCAGCGAGACAGGAGTTGACGGCAGGCTTTGGGAGGAGGCAGAGGAACAGCGCCCCCCTCAGGACGATGGGGCCCCTGAGGAGAGGTTGTGCAGCTTTCAGTACTTTGGTGTCCCCATCGCACATAAATAAAACTTGAACTTGATCCTGAACTTGAACCTTCATGGAGTCAACACCCCCCCCCCCCCCCTCCATCCCCGTCCCACTAACAATGTTCCCTTTCCGCCTGACCATGTCTCCTGACGATATCATCTGTCACCCCTTGGGATAACCCCTGACCCCCAAAGATGTCCCCTGTCCCGATGTCCCTGGCCTCCTGATTGTGTCCCCTCCCCTCTATAGTGATCAGACAAGGGGGGGAGGGGGGGGGGGGGGGGGCTGGGGTGGTTTAATCCAAACTGCTGTTATCTGCAAAAAGCTTCCTTTCACCGGCGCGGAGCTGGCGGCCGCTAGCTGCCTCATACCCTCTACTCAGCTTTCTCTTTGTCTGCCAGGCTTGGGATGAGCTCCATGGGGGGGGGGGGGGGGGGGACTGGTGTGGACGGGACGCAAACCCAGCAAACAGATATTGTCTGTGTGTGTGTGTTTGTGTGTGTGGGATCATGTGTGTTTCTGGTTGGATATTTAGTCTGTTTTTGTCTTAGTGTAATGTATGAGTGTGTCTCTTTGTGTCTGTACCTTTGTGATTTTTTGGTTTCTTCTTGTGTATTTGGTTGTGTGTTCAATGTATTTGTCTATTCAATTTGTCTCTACATTTTTGGTTTTGGTGAGTGGGCTGTGTCTGTTGTCGTCTGTTTTAGTCTGAGTGTGTGTGTGTGGTTGTGTATGTGTGAGTGCGTGTGTGTTCATGGATGTGTGGATGTTGACGTCGATTAATTTGTGAGTCCATGCAATGTGACTGTGTGTGTGTGTGTGTGTGTGTGTGTGTGTGTGTGTGTGTGTGTGTGTGTGTGTGTGTGTGTGTGTGTGTGTGTGTGTGTGTGCGTGTGTGTGTGTGTGTGTGTGTGTGTATCTATGGATGTGCGCTACTCTGTGAGAGTGAGGGATTTTGTGTCTGGATCTGTGTCTGTGAGTGTGCCTGTGATGTAAATGGTCACAGACACACACGTAAACACACACCAATACACACACCATAAAGAAACCCATGTTTTTTTCCAGGCTAACCCTAAACAGACTCCTGCTGCTTCATGTTTTAACAGTTGAATTAAAAATGGCATACAGTATCTGTCAGAGCTCACGAGCGCCGATTCAATTAAAGTCTAGCACAGAACTGCCATCAATGACCGTTCATGTCATTATCATGAGACCCAAAGAAAAAGAACAGTGCTATCTTCAAATCTTTGGTGGTCAATAAAAAAGGTTCACCATAACTTGGAACTATCCCTCCATTTCTAAATATAGTCCCAATATATTTCCCATTAGATTCATAAATACCATCTTATCTTATCATATAGCTGGCCCATATAGTTGGCCATTAAAATGTGCAAGATATAAACAGCCTGGCGTAACACTGTTTGGGGGTTACTGATGACTCATGATCAGTTCTGAACAGGAATGGTATTTTATGGAAACGGTTAGGCCTAGTATTGAGAAAACGACTCCTTTATTCCTTCCTCACCTTAAATAATTTTCTTCTAGCCTTTGGGGTGTTTTTTAATACATTGTCAAGCTTTTAATCCATGTTCAAAATATGTGGAAAATTAGAGAATGTCCAGGCTATGCTGAAACGTGGAAAAAATAACCTACTAATCAGCAATTTAGTGGGTGACAAAAATAACCAATTCAATATTATTATTTATTTCTATATTTTCAGCAGATAATCACCACATTAACCAGGGTATGTATTATGAAAGATGAAACATGTTGGTCTACATCCAATAATCTGTTCTACTGAAGAATATTACGAAACGTTACAGTCAAAAGACAATACCTATACCGGCCTATCGTTCTATGGTGCGCTCTCCTTACATCGTATATGTTGATGAAGCACACCCAAAAGAGCTGATCGAAAAACAATGTGGTTAATAAACATTGTCTGTTCTGATTAAAAAAAAACACACAGGGGTGTATTACTGGAGGTCTGTTTGGCTGTCTGCATGAGTCACACCAATTTTAGCACCAGGGACAGCACCAGCGGTAGGGAACAGGCCAGGGCATTCTCTCCTCATATGAGCATGTGTCTACGGGGTGCTCGTCCACCACCACTCTCCTACACGTATGATGCAGTCTCCTCGACATATTCAACGTGATCGACTCGACGTATGACCAGCAGTCAGCCACCTCCTATCCCACATCATAACTACACTCATTCTTTCTCCTCCCACTTGAACGGGAGAGTAAAGGTACGGCCGTCGGATGCTCGGGGGGCACAGGGAAGCATCGGATATCCCGTGTGATCATTCATTTTGATGGGTTTTCATGATTCGCTAGTACGGCTACCGTTCCCGAGCACCACCACGTCTAGTGTGGGCATCCCTGAAAAAAACACTCGTTTTG
Organism: Gadus chalcogrammus; assembly: GCF_026213295.1. Classification (NCBI taxonomy): domain Eukaryota; kingdom Metazoa; phylum Chordata; class Actinopteri; order Gadiformes; family Gadidae; genus Gadus; species Gadus chalcogrammus. The sequence continues at coordinate 15,562,054 of NC_079418.1, forward strand.
TAACATGCGGTGCTGCACTGCCAGCAGCAGTTCCTCATGTTTTCAAGGATACGGATTTAACAGAAATATACTACTATTAGTCTCACCTGGGATTTCTGTTTACCCGTCAAAAGCACAAGTAGCGTAGCTGAGTCCCGCTGTGCATCAGTTGTAAAGAAAACATTTTTTTTTTCACTGTATCGTTATTTTAAACAGACGCGACGCTGATTTTTTTCTCCCTCGACCGCTTCGTAGCCACAAGTGAAGAAATAACGGGTAAGAGTGATTTATGTTTATTTTATTCCACCAGCAGTTATCCACCACACCGCTAACCACAAGCTAATGACCAACCTCTCCTCTCCCACGTCCAGGTGACTGGTGCTGTTAGCCCGCTAATGCTAGCCTTTTTACATTTATTTATTTCATTTAGCATCCAAGCTAGATAACGCCTCTTCAGGTCTTGCGTTTGGGAAACGGTTGAAAGAGATAGTGAGGTTAAATATGTCATTTATTTAACCACTGAACGAAAGAACCGGTTCATGTTGTGTGTATGTGGCTGCAATGGGATGGAGACCTGGGGTTGCATTGGCTGTCTGCTGCCTTTTGTCTGAGTCGGGAGTCACACCGCAGCCACATTTACATCTGCGTGTCTTTGTCCCCTCCGGTAATCCGGCTCTTTAGTTGCTCTTTTAAATCACTTTATAATAAATGCACAACGATGCACTGTGCTTCAGACGAGTCGTGATTGGGTTTCGTGTTAAGATGAATCCTTTCCTTCTGCCTCGCATCTCTAGCGATGCAACATCAGTAGGATGTCTTGAACACTGGTCACTCTGTGTAGTAATGTTGTGATGTATAACTGCGATTAACTGCGTGACGTGACTCATACTCCCTTGCATGTGCATCGACACATAGAAGTAGCCTACACAGTGGGAGAAGTAAAGAATAGTCGTGTATTGACAAAACTAAAACCCCGTTGGGATCCATCCGTATATTTGTTTGTTGACCAGTACAGTTCTGTCTGATATCTGATTATCCATGTTCCAGTTGTTATTCCTTCATTTTTTCACCCCCAAGCCTTTAGACATTGTATTAGAATGTAGTCTACATGCTGTGATGACATTATAAATAGATTAATCAAATCATATTTTCTTGGTCTGCTGTGAATACATTACGAAGACTGATGGAATGGAGTAATCGTCTATGACTAGGAGATGCTAAATATATGGTTCACAGATTCAACAAACGCCTACAGCACCTTGATGTAAATATTTGTTATGAATGAGGAGAAACCAATTCTGTAGGCTACACACTGTGGTGTTCTCCACTTTGAAAGACTATGATTTTGACATATTTTTCAGTTTCAATACTGTACCAATTGAGCACCTTTCCACATGAACAATCCTAACAATATGGTTTACCAGATGTACTTGTCCATCCGACTACTTTGACGAGGCCTAATACAAATAGGAGATGTTTCCTGCGGTGTCTGTGCCCTCGCTCGACTTAAATTCCCCACATTCGTTGTCTTTCTAAAGATATTTTTCAGTCAACATTGGGAAATCAGGGAACAGAATGAATTTGAAATATTCATTGTAAACAAGTGGTTCTGGTGATGGGATAAGGCTTTTGAAACTAATCATACTTGAGATAAGAACAGTATTCAACATAGGTAAGACCAGCAATTCAAAGAATGTTCTGGTTTCCGCAAGGTAAAAACATCGACATTCAGAGGAAAGAAAACCAGGTCTGCTAAATTACAAAATGGTGAATGTTTTTTTGTTTTGAACTGGTATTCAAACTCAGATGAGTTTAATCATACGTGTTGCACAATCCTCCAATGACAAATTATTTCAATACCCCCATGCATAATATTTTTTATACATTATATATATATGTAAATACACTATCAAAGTTAGAAAATGGAGGGGATCTAAAACATCAACAACAGCAACATACCTATTGTGTTAATTTTGCCCTTGTTTCACAGGGGTTTAAAATTGAACGACGTAGGGATAAAACGTGACTATCAACAAAGCGGACGAGGGCCTTGTGTCAATGCAGGCCCCCATAACATACTGCTGATGCCCGAAATCTCCCCACCGAAACAGCTTGTTGCAATTCCTCCCATTCACCAGTCATTGAGCTGCACTCAACCATAGCATGATTCTAAAGCCCTGTTCAGCCACTGATGCTATCACATGCCCAGATCCTCCACATTCCTCCCTCAGGTCAACAACTACAAGGTACAGTGCTTTATTCCCTGAGCTTTTTAGTTCACTTTCCACCCCCCCACGCTTTCAAACTAACTTTGTTACAAATGGTTGTGCACCTTTTACAAACCCACTCTAATTTCAAACCAACTAAACTAGGGACCAAATTGATCACCTGCCAGGAGCCAATCTTTGGATAGTTGTCTATCTGGCAGGAAAAAAAATTCTGGATTTCATAATAGCTTGGCAAGTAGATTATAACAATCCAGAAGGCAAAAAGTCAGAATTCACAAAGCACCCGACCTAAGAATAACCAAGCTTTCTTAGAGCTGAAAGCTTTCAGATCAATTCACTACCAAAGAACGGTCGTGTATTTACTCTAAACAAACATCTCTAATATCTATAACAGAGTGTGTCATTTCCCAGGGGCCATTGCTTTTATGATGCGGGACACATGTCCCCGCCTTCTTAGGCCAATCGGAGGGTAGGCACGGGATCAAAGTAATTTCGTATCAGTGTAACAGCCATTTTACAGCCCCAACGAGTTCACATAATTACTTAGTTCAGCCATGTCTATTTAAGTTCAAACCGCATCTATATAATCAACACATGCTTATTAGTCCATCTGCATGAAGATTGGCAATTTCTACATAATGATCCCAGTTGTTATGACGATAACCCTATGCTATAAATAAAGGCAGCGAAATTTACTGCACAGAGTTGCGAAGAAAAATGCTAATATTGCCAACCACACTGATGTGTTCAAGTAATTCTATGTACGTCCTAACACGCCTCTTCTCTTTTTTTTGACACATCCTCCTCTTTTCCATAAAGAAAAACCTGTGGCTATATTTGGGAGTACTTGGAGTACTGTCCCTTTTCTGAAAGTGCTTTTCGGAGCACTGATTGACCATGAATGATCTTTCTCCCAGGTGAAGTGTCTCATGCTCTGCTATTTTGTAATATAAGAGAGTGGTACTTCATATCGCGATCTGCAGCATCTTTTCCAATTCTGCTGCAAATGTTTGAAAAAGTGGGACCATTGACGTGCGCTCCACTACAATAGACAAGCATGATTTGCATATGTTTGTTATCGGTTCAGGGCTATATTTAGTTTGGTTGGCCATTCAAAGTGGCCTAAAATGAGCCAATCTGGTATCTACAGGAACCACAATGACACAATGGCGCAATGATCATTCGTTTCTCAGTCTAATCTAATCACCTTGTAATCAAATTTGACCAATTAATACAAAACATATTGCCTGCAGGCAGGGAAGAGGGTGTTTTGAAAGGCTAATAATATCTGTTGCAAATTAGGATTACTCCGTCATTTACCATATTGTACAATAATTACCGTACTCCCTTACCATACCAGCAGAACAACTTCAGGATGATTTGGATATTGGTCCAACAATGAAATAAATAAATGGACCATTGCATCTGTTGGGAGACAGGCCTTGTTGACAGCGCTTCCGGAAGAATTGACTCGAATGATTTCAAAGATTACTTGAGGCCAGCAGACAATAGATTAGCGAGATTTGAATGAAAACCCCCATTTGTTCTTTTTTTTTATAAATCGTCTCAAATTGGATTCCTTGGGTCCCCAGGGGAGGAAAGCTCCAGCTGGTCTTGAGCCTGGCTGCCGTCCCAGAGGGGCCGGTCCTGAATATTCCTGGTTTAAAACACAGACCTTAAGATCCGGACTCACTTAGCAACAGCAGCAAGCAGCAACCAGCCGGGTGTCTATTCTACTGCTGTCTTCTCCTACCATAGACAAGCGTTGCCAATGGGAATCTATAAATGGCTCATCTGAGCAGGCTAATGCTACATGGGTCCAACGTTTGCTACAGCATTGGGAGGGATTCGGTATATTATGCAGATATTTTTTTCTTTAGCATCCGATAGTTAAAAAAATGATAGACCTATATACAGTGAGCTGTATTTCGAGGTCCCTATATCCAGTAGTTTGGCGTGTGTGTCTAGGTGCTGCATTTGGTTGGAAAATAAAAGTATTTTCTGAATCAAATGGGATTTACGTTTCAGATAAAGATTTTGAAGCAAAAGGTGACCATCATTCATGATATCCAAACTGAATGCTTTAGATGTTATGAACAATGTAAATATCATACCATAGCATGTTCTCAATGTTGGATCAGTTATTGCTGAGTGACATCAACAGGCTGCTTAGTGTGGATTCTATATAATGTGGACAGTTAAGTATAGTATACTTAACAATTATTTGCCGAAGGTAAATAACATTAGCGGTTTATTTGTTTTTATTAGTGTGACGAGAAGACCGTCACGTGCGAAAACAGTATCCAGAGTTTGAGATCTCAATCATGGGATATTACCCAATATTGGGTAATATCCCATGATTGAGATCTCAAACTATCTAACTCGGGATATTTATCCCGAGATAGCGAACCAATCAAATTGCGCCATCTTAGGAGTTTCAAGTGTAGCATATTGATACTGGGGACATTAGCATGGAAGTTAAGTTCTCTGTAGTCTTTATCTTGGAAGTGTTATGTGTGTAATTAGAGTGTGCTGCCCGGCTTTCCTTCAGATCCTGCTGCGATGAGAGAGATATGGACTGATCCATAATTAATGTTCTATATGGTGGACCTTAGGATTTGCCTTGTGGGAAACTGTGCCTGCCTGCTAGCTTATTTCACACACACACACACACACACACACACACACACACACACACACACACACACACACACACACACACACACACCCAAACACAGACACACACACACACACACACGTGTGTGGGTGTGTCAGCGCATGCGGAGCATGCTTGCGGTATAAGCGCTTGACGAATGTGAGGCTACAGGTCCACAATGGCGTGCCACTGGTCTATTGAGCCAGGGATCAGAGGGCCCGGGTGGAGGCCCCCCGGTTCCATGTCCCCACCACCGCTCGTTTTCAGAGACAGGAAGGGCCGGAGCTGCCGGTCACCCCCACTCTCTGCTGACTCCTCTATTGTGCAGGGGTCCGCATCGCCGGGGAGGGCTTTGTGAACCGCGGCTGGGGGGTCTGAGCTGTCACTGTCACATGCTCCCACCCCCAGCAACACCACTACTGCCACCCCCAGCACCACCACTACCGGCTGCCTGCCAAAGAACTTCTACCCAACCGCATAAAACCCACCCTCAGGCAGCACAACCATTAAAACCACCAACACTGGCACCCACCTCTACTACCACAGACCCAATGCCACCCCAACCCCCACCACCCACGCTCTCTTAGTCCTCCTCGTTTCCCTGGCTCATCGAAGTAGCTGGCAGGCTGAAGCAGAGCTGGAGGGAGGGAGGGAGGGCTCACCCCCATGCTGAGAGGGCAGTGGTTTAGCTGGCAGTGTACTTTACAGGAAGGCTCTTAAACCAAAGCACTGTGAAATGGAACCACTGTCTAACATTAGGAGCCAATGTCCTCGGGCAGATTGTTCTTTACTATAGGTTAAGGCATCATTTTAGATTTAATCCATTCTATAAATGATATGCCAACTGCTCGTTGTTAACAGAGCCCAAGCTCTTGGAACGCATTTGGTTTGTCTTGACAAACAGCAAACATTAAACAGAGATCAGTCGATATTTCGATAGCTGGAATTCACGTGTTTGGTTTTTTTCTATGTATGAATGAGTATAATGATGCAATTAATTGTTAACAATTCGTATCCGTACAAATCATCGGTATGGTAACACAACGGTGGATGTTGGTTTAACAATGCAACCACAACAGATGGTTTGAGGCATACGAGTTGTGTACCAAATCAATCACTGGACAAAACCATCGATCAATAACACAGCCGTCATGTTAGGACGTCAATGTCTCTTCCCTTTCCTAACGCATGAATGAACTGAAAATTTGTTCCTGTGTATAAGCCCTTCATATATTTAAAAATGCTTACATGATTACTGCTGCTGCCAAACTACTGGCACGAGCTACACTACCTCACAGCCAGCACAGGCTGTATGTGAACGTGCTAAGAACCACATATCTTGTAGGAACCAAGAATAGAAACATAGTGTTTGATGATTTTCAGCAGAATTGCCCGTGTCGTAGGTTGTTTGGTGTATTTGCAAGGAAGTATTTAACGCCACAACTCAGACTCCTCTATTATCTGGCAATGCACAAACACAGGGAACATTTATCTCGGCGAAAGATGTAGTCATACGTCACTTGATCAAATGAAGGGGGAAGAAGGCGTGAGGGGGAGGGGGGAGGAGTCAAACATTGGCTAGCCAGCTGGTGTATGTATAGCTCCAGTCATGGGCACATGTGCCGCTTTGTTTTGGTGCCAATTATGCATTTCTCTTTTACATCACCACCCTGCAACATGTATGAATGGCCACCCCTGAACATGTATTTTTGAGACTTGAATATGAAGCGACACTCTCGAGTGTGTGTTGATGAATATGTATTCCTAGATGACGATGCTGGATACCTAAGACATATCCAAGCATCTCCAAATTGAGACTTTGTTCTCTCTCCTGAACAAATATAATCAGGCATTCACCACACCACACAAGATCTGTTGTGTGTTTGCCTTTCCACACTTTATTATAGACATAGTATTTCAGGTAGAAAAATGTAAACATTTGTAGTGGATTTGTAATGGCTTTTTATTAATTTAAGTAGATGTTCTCTTGTAAACCCCATATCAAATCATATTTGAATCAATACAGCTATGTAAATAAATATGTGGGTAATGTACATGAAAATCTATTTCTATGGATTTTGAGTGGGTAGGACTTGTGTCTCTGGGATTACATCCCCTTCTGTCGATAGGTGGTCATATGTGTGGATTGTGTGTGTGTCCGTGTGTATGTATGTTTCCACGTATTTGTGTTTGGTTGTGTGTCTACGTGCACTGTGGGGCACATGTCGTGTGTGTGTGTGTGTGTGTGTGTGTGTGTGTGTGTGTGTGTGTGTGTGTGTGTGTGTGTGTGTGTGTGTGTGTGTGTGTGTGTGTGTGTGTGTGTGTGTGTGTGTGTGTGTGTGTGTGTGTGTGTGTGTGTGTGTGTTCCCTGCAGGCAAATGGGTGTGCACGGCTCAATTTCTCTTTTCCTCTCCCTCTCTGATTTAACTAGTGCGGTATAAAAAAAAACACACCAGATGGGCAGTACGGGTGGGGGCGTGTGTCTCTGAAGGGCTGGTAGAGGTGTGTGTGTGTGTGTGTGTGTGCATAGGGTCTGAAGGGGGTTGGTAGAGCGGCGGTACTTCCTGGGGTGCAGTTGTGTCTGGCCTGCTTTCTGAGCTGCAGTCCCATGTGAGTGATGGCCTAATGTCTGTCTGGAATGGGATTTGGCTTCCAGGCATCCAGTCACCCCCCGTCACCACCCCCTCACCCCCTCAGCCCCAGTGGCCCACTTTCTCCTCCGTGGGCCTTCTCTTCCCCTTTTCTATGACCCCACGTTCATTCCTTGCCTTCTCCTCTCGCTCTAATTGAAGGCAGCACCTGGGGCCGTGTAGCGCGGCCGTGAGGTGAGCGCTCTCTTCCGCCAGGCCTTTTGTCATCTGCCCCAGAGACGGGGACTGAGATCATCCAACCCCGGTCGTACAGGTCCATGGCTGTACGACTGCTTCTGGGGGTGCAGTCCGTATCCCCTAATGCTCCACTTTGGGGGCTGGGGTTGTTGCTGCAAGGGCTTCTGGGTATATTTCATAGTGGGGAGAAGACCGTCACGAAGAAACAGAAACAGAATTTGGATAGTATAACGTTAATGTTATTCGCTGTCACAATTGGGGAGCTCAATATGACCCCAGAATGGAGTAAAGCCCTTATTCCCCTCGTCTGATGAGTACTTTACAATCCCCTTTTAGAGTGCTTATCAGATATACATTAAGGCCCAATCTCTATTTTCATTTTTATCCCCTTTCGTTTTTGAGTGGCCCCCACTTGTGCGTGGCTTCGACTCGCCCCTCGAAATAGAGGGCCAAAGGGAATTCTTCCCCTAGGAAATGGAAATACCCTTCAAGACCCAGTTAAGTAGTAGTAGTCGACAACGTTTACGTAAATAGAGGTGACAAGTTTGTTGCTGCTTGTTTTGAGTTTCTCAATACCATCTTCAACTGTGGTGATTTTTCTTGCTTGGGTTTCAAACACATTTTTGTGGTCAGTGAATCTGTGAAATGTTAAAGAAAATAATGAGAAATCTCCCACAATGCCTTGGGTGGATATAGAAAATCGAGAAAGATCCTAGGCATGTTGAAGGCGAAAGATGCGACAGGACCGGAAACCACAAATGTAAGTATTTTCTTTGTTAATAAACACCAAACAATTATGATAACCATTGCATTATCCTAATGTCATAACAAGCCTAATAACACAATCGCTAGTATGCATGGCATGGTTTTTCCATTTGATGGCATTTTGATTGATGCCTTGAAACTTGTAAGTTGTTGTCTTTGTAATCTGAACAATGTTACAAGGATATCCATATGTTCCATCATTCCAGGGACTCCAAATTTGTTCTTGTTTTAAAAATGCTACGTAGCCTGAAATTTGACGACAATGGTGGATCAATGTGATGCTTTTTGACAAAGCAGTGTCTTATTTCGTTAATTTTGGTAGAAAGTTATAGCAGTTATTATGTATTGTAGATACATACTATGTGGCCAGATCACCCAGTACTGCCATATAATTCCTTCTCATTTGTTATGTTTTCCTTCAGGAGATCGTTAAGGCCGCTGCCAACACAGAGCCCGTCCCTCTATCTCATGCACCATCGCCTACACCTCAGACACCTCTTCTGCATTGGTAGCACTAAGCCCCCCAACCCCTAGGAAGAAAGAAAGATGAACTGTCCGCTGATGGTTCAAAACAGATTGATGTGATTGCCAGTTTATAATGTGCCATGATATCTCTGGTTCTTGTTTGTATGATATAATTGTTTTAGTTTGATTGCACACTACCTCAAGTTCAATGTTTATTCTGGTTTTATACATTATCTTTTGGTACAATGTTCGATGCAAAATAAAGTGCAATATTTCAGTTTCCAACTGATTGTGTGTGCATGAATAACAGATTCTTATCTAATCATCCCACGTTTTCAAGTCGGTAATAGTTACATTCCTGAGACATTCAAACTAAATGGTAAAATTCCAGGGACAGATATTGCAGTAGCAAAGATTTTACTTAAAGTGAAATAAAAAAACAACTTGTACACATCCCAGAGACAAGCAACAATCAGCCTCTGCAGACCCTGCGTGGATCTTCTGCTGAGGTGGACGTCCTGATCCAGCTCCAGCTCTACGTTAAACCAAACACGCGGGATCGGCCCCTTTACATTTAGCTTGCAGTAAGACGGACCACTGGTCAGGAAAAGGAAATACGTTTAAAGATGTATGACAATGTATGTGTGTAGTATTCTATCCTATCAGACCTGCACACTGATCAAAACACAAATCAAAATAAACAGTTGTTTATTTGACATTACGTGTATCACAAAGGGGTTGATCCAAAAACATTAACCGTAGTTATACTAGCTAGCATGTTGTGTAACAGGCTAACATTTTTGCTGTATATTCTACATACCTCAAACTGATCCACCAGCAATCCCATTCGTTGAATACAGCCTTGATTACATCTTATTTTTTATCAACATTTCTCAGATTCGCTGACAACCGCAAAATGTTGTTTGAACCCACGCAAGGAAAATCACCACAGCTGACGCCGGTATTGTGAAACTCAAAACAACCGGCAAAACCTTGTTGCGTCTATTTATGTAGACGCTGTCGACGACTACTAATTACGTAAGGGGTAGGGGAGGAATAACCCCTTTGCCCTCTATTTTCGAGGGGCAAGTCGAAGCCACTCAAAAGCGAGGGCCACTCAAAAACGAGGGCTAGGGGTAAAAGAGAGAATTGAGACTGGGCCAAAGCCTCGGATCAGACGGTACACAGGGACAGGGTTTATTCATCCTCTCGTCTATACAGTACCGTAGCATGATAGCTGTTAGGGCAAGCAGCTGGGGACAGCGTTTGTGTCTATATCTGTACAGGAGTGTTCACTGTGTATGTTTTCCAGGGGAACCACACTGATTGTCTGGGGAAAGGGTATGACGCAAGGCACCTGTGTTGAGGACGGTGTGCACAGTTCACTATTCATATGAATGTGTCAACACTTTTCTTTTTTATTAAGCCGTCGTTTTCAACCTCTGAAAACTGAGCTTCTGGAAAAGGATAGATGATTGCAGGACACATGATACCCCTAGTGATTATACCCCCATATTGCTGAAAATCATAAATATCATTCACAATCCATTCTCTGCATCCTTGGAGTTTAAGGACAGCACCGTCATCCTTCTTCCTAGTAAATTGCAGTTGCATTGATCCAGTAACTAATAGCCCAGTGTGGTCGCCAGAGCAATGGCGTCAATGATGGTGATATCGAGGAATGGTGAGAAGAAGCTCCATCTCTCTCCACGCGATGTGGGCACAAGATGCAGTGTGAGAAATAAGTGTGTGTGGGTGTGGCTGGTTACCCTCCTGTTGTGTACGTGATTGTACGTATGTGTCTGTTGGAACTAACCGGTACACAAACCATGATGGATGTGTAGGCGGACATGGCTGGTGTTACGCAGTGCACGCGTGTGTTTCAGTGAGTTGTGTGTAGGAGGCTCATGAATGTGGTTTATGGCAAGTCTCCCGCTTTGTTGAGAACAATCAACCAAATGGCGGTGCTGAAGCATTTAAGATATCATTTTCTCTGAATTGTTTTTGAGCATGAGGCCTGTATCCGATTCCGTAGAGAAAGGGTCATTAAGGAGACGGTATGGGTGTTATTATACCTTGCCTACGGTTAGGCTGCACATGTTGAGGATAGAACTTGGCACCTTTCGGCTGGGAATCGAACACCCACTACACTCTTTACACTTTAGCAGCATAGAAGTGTTGGTGGGATGGATGGGGATGGCTGTTTGGGTGGGTGTGGTGTGTAGGTGGGGGTGAGGGATGGGGGGGGGGGGGGGGGGGTCTGTTGGTAGGGGTGATAGTTGGGGGGATGCCTTCTGGCTCCCTGCCCTAATCCGAGGATAATGTCTTTGTATTTAGTCGCTATTCCCAGCCAAGTCTTAATCTGCTCTTAATTGGATTTCCTTAGCCTTTGTTTCCTTTTTGTTATCAGACTGGTCAATAATTCAGTATATTGCCACTTGTGTGTTTTGTATTGCTATTTAATTGTCATGAAATCAAAGGTATTGATTCTTGAGATTTTTTGGAATGTCAACAAATGATGGTGAGAAGATATATGATCGATAATCAAAATGAGCTTTTAACATCATCAGAGAACAGCAGAAACCTCGAATCCATGTAACCATATAAGGCTGATTTAAAGGCCTAATTCAAAGGCTCTACAATGTAAACTGTGCTCGTGTTTATTGCCCATATCGGCGTTTACTCTTATTAGCCTAATGAAGGTGCCTCGTGGACAGGCTGTTGGTCTAAAGCCCAGCCCTTGGACCGAAGGCTGGGTCAGTCACCAGTAGATGTGGATGTAGCTGTATTCAAGCCAGAGGAAGAGGTTTGCTGATTGTATGAGGATGATTGTCGTCGGTCTTACATTTTACAGCAGCTCAGAAGCCAATTCACCCACAACCCTGCTGGTATGGAAGGGTTTTTCGATTGCATTTACATTTTGATTCATGATTGTTACACACCACATTCCTGTCCATCAGATCAGATGTAGAACTTTATTCACAAAAGCACAAATGTACAAGGAAACGGCCCAGGTGTCCGCATACGTTCAGCGACACCATTATTATATAAATATTCTTATAATTCATGTTATTTGTACTCATATTAGTATTCATACTCTATTTATTTCCATTCATGTAGTAAAATGTAAGTGAATAATTTGAATAAAAGCGTCCAAATGAATGCCGAGTCATTCAGACAAGGTCATTAAGACAAGTCTAAATGAGTAGAGTGCATCTTTATCTCATCTGCATACCGCTCAAGAGTTTCGTAGTGGAGTCTTATTGTGTGTATAATCATATTATGTAGGTGATGATGATCTCATCTGACTCTGACTGTCATTTATTCTAGTTACATATTATTAAATTGAGCTCCCTTGGCTGACGCATTAGAACAAACAATGATAATGTCCCCTCCTTCCCTACCAGACCTGAACTACCAGTTCAGGTCCTGTCATTATCTAGGCTATCTATTTCCGTAGCAGCTCTCCCTGACTCTCTGTATGTGGGCCACAGTTTCTGAGCTGTATCACAAGAAAACCCTGAATTCGGCCACGTTATATAAAAGTGATTGGTGCAAGTCCAAGCTGTAACATAAATCAAATACATTAATCAAAACAAATGGGCCATCTCCTTTTGGGACGATGAGAAACCAAGTGAGTGAAACCACAACTGGTGAAATATAGGCCTCAACCATTTACCATTTACGTGTTAATTTTAGATATGGAGTATTACCCACACTGCAGTACCAGAAGTCCTGGGGCCACAGCTGCACTGAGAGTGCCTGGTGGTGGGCGTTTGTGTGTGGAGGTGCTGCTGGATCTCTGCAGTCTCCTGCAGAGATCCAGGATCATTCAGCACCACGCTGTAGACGCACTGCAAGCCCCTCTCCCAAGCCACCTCCTCCATATGCCTGGGCCTTACCTTAATCACTAACCACACCCCAATCGACCATTCCTCTCTCTCTGTCTCTCTCTGTCTCTGTCTCTGTGTCTATCCTTCCCCTCTGTCTATACTGCACATGGCCCTGTCCCTGTGGTCCCCTGCTCTAGCTCTGTCTCTCATTCCCATCGCCCCCCCCACCCCCCCTCGTCTCGCTCTTTCCTCATGGCCCCCACCCACTGAGTCAGACTACCACAGTGATGTATCCCCAAACAGACAAGCAGACCCCCTGCTACTAAACCCACTGTCCCATTAATCTGCCCAATGCTCTTAAAGTAAACATAACCACTTCATTAATGCCCCAGTCCCTCTTGATGTGTCTGTGTGCGCGTGTGTCTGTGTGCGTGTGTTTGTGTGTGTTTGCGGCCATGTGTGTTTGATTAATCCATGTTCCTCCTGTGGATGGACTCCCAGTGGAGCTCTGTTGTCAACCCAGAGACCAGGATCTCCTGAGGTCGCTCTGTGTTCATAGTATGAGTGATGGTCTGTTATTTTCAACCCCCCAGGCCTTCATAGAGAACATTGGAGGAAGTGTTGAGTCGTAGAGTTACGGACCATCCTTTTACTCTTCATGAATCATTTAGGCCTACAGAACGCAGTCTTTCATATCTTCTCCCCAGGGCACTAAAATGGCTTTTCCGAGCAGGATATCATCAGCTTTTGAATCAAAACAATGCCAAATGTGCTTACTGATATCCTAACGTCTATATTTATTTACTGTAGGCCCCATCCACACTTGTGTGTTTCGTTTTAAGCAAAGTAATCTTTCAAGACTTGAAAATGCTGCTGACCTTGTTTTAGTTTGAAAACTGTGATTTAATGAGATTGCGTTTTAATCTGGACTGAAATTGAGACTTCTGAGAACGATTACGCAGACAGTGTATGTAAACGGTCACGCGATGTGCGTGCAGTATGGGCGGGGATTATTTCTGTAAAGATCTTCGGACGGGGTCATTCTGCTTGTTTCAAACATCGTTTTAAAACAAAACACATTAATGTTGCTTTAGCCTTAAGGTGGTATTAATGTATACGTTAACAAGTGTCATGGCATTGTGAATGATGTGTTATCCTAGGAGGTCTTTGAGTATATTGTGAGTAATAGAAGCTTATGTAAGTCTCAATTGGGCCCAAACGTCCTCTTGTCCAGCCTTGGGAATGTCTTGATGACATCTCTTGATGACAGCGAGGTCAGCTGACCGCCACCTGATCATAACAATTGTCGATTTCAGTTGAAGGGAATTAAAGTATATAGAAATGTAGAAAATACACGTATAGATAATACAGTATGTAAGTTACCGTAATACATTTAAGTTGTAAAGAAGGTTTCCAGGGGCACATTTTAATGCAAAACAGGGGATGGTGGACCAATCGGCTGTAACGTAACGGTGTGTTTGTGTTCGGACCCAGGGTAGGGGATGGCCAATGTCCATGATGAGCGCCAGGTGGTCCGAGATGGTGGGATCAGTGGAGCAGGCCAGGACCAGAATGGTAGTCTCTGGCCAGGTTCGACCCCCAGCCCAAAGGTATTGGTTCAATGACACATGTCCGCACACCGCAGCCTTATCGGCACCCTAGATCAAGATGCCCTGCCCCAAGCTGCTCCTGAAGCACATGAATCCCAATTAATTACAAATTAACTTATAGTACATACTTATAGTGTAGTAAAGTAATATAACAACTGAATAAGAGCCCGGGAAATTAATGCACTGTAGGCAGGACGGAGAGGAGTTGTATGTATGCGTGCTGGAAGTTCAATGTTTGTTCTTGCAGTATATACTTACTTTCCTTGGTCGTCTAACCAATCAGACAGTTTCATGTTGCCGAGCTGTAATATCAGGAACTGTGTATTTAGTGTTTGTATTCCATCTTTGTCAGAGTCCGTGCTAGTTCATTGTTGGGCCCTGTTGCCCTTTTCACCCGGAAGACCATTGGTATAATATGTGCAATACCTTTGTTATTGAGTCCTTCTGTTTACCTGGTGATGTGGCCTAGTTAGTTTGTTAACAGTGTGAATCAATTCGTGTTGATAGTCTGTAGCCACGATTGTATTAGAAGTATGTCCTTTCACACACACAGAAAATAACTAACTCGGTTTGTGTGTGTGTGTGTGTGTGTGTATATGTGTGTGCGCGCGCATGTCACAAAACCATTTGTTGTGTAGGTGTCCTTCAGATGACGTCAGTCATGCACGGTGTGCTTGTGTCATCGCTGTGCTCGTGGGTAGAATATTACCATTTAAAACGTGTGTGCAGTGAATCTAATCGACATGAAATACACCCGGGTTATTTCTGTGCCTCCAAGCATCAAATGAGATTACACAACCTTTAGCAGAAGTCCATTAAATTAAAACAATTGGCCGGCTGAGAAACAAACAGCCTTCTGGTAAACCTTATCTGTAATTGTGATAAATGACTGTACAAATAACGTTGACCTGATCCAAATTTGACGCAGCATGTCAATTATATTCCCCAGAGCTCTATTTGCATTGGTCGTTGGCTCACCTGATTATATCAAACAAGGGACGACCGAGGGCCGGAGGTCGCTTGAGCGGCTAGCGCTGGCTGAAGCACGATTGAGATGCTAGTGTATGGAAGGTGCCACCTCAATGAAGACGGACTCTGCTTCACTCGGAGGGAGACGGTTATACGATCGGTGAGGCAGATTGTATGAAGGCATGATAGGCCCACGCTCGTTCCATTAACCCGCTGAAGGGCTGTCAGCCCTGTGCTATATTTAGACAGGGGAAGGAGAGCGTAGTGTAAGATACGGTGTTTGACTGCCGAGCGAAAGTTACCGCGTTCGTTCCCCAATGTCCGCCTGCAGCGTAACGTGCAGGCATCCTTGAGCGAGATACCCTAGCTGATTCGTGATGACCTGCTTTTGGATTCACTGTGAATCTCCTTGGATAAATAGTGTGAAATACACTTTTACACAGCTACACTCTTCTCAATGTTCTCTGCTGCTTGGAAGCAGGGTAGTGTAGGGTTGGGGGTTTGACTCCCAGAAAAATGTCCTGGGCTGGAACTCCACTGTCTTTAGCATAAGCATACCCTTGACATTGAGCAAGGCACCCTAACCTCCCCCTGAATGACCTATATCTAGAAATTCACAGTCAAGTTAAAAGCGTCTGCTAAGCTATCTAATGTCCTTCCAATGTTTTCTGCTGCCTAACCTCAAGCTCTAAACTCTGTGTGTGTGTGTGTGTGTGTGTGTGTGTGTGTGTGTGTGTGTGTGTGTGTGTGTGTGTGTGTGTGTGTGTGTGTGTGTGTGTGTGTGTGTGTGTGTGTGTGTGTGTGTGTGTGTGTGTGTTTCAGGCTCTGGATGGTTCTTCCCCCAGCGCCGGCACCATGAGCACCATCTCTCCCACCGACTTCGACAGCCTGGAGATCCAGCAGCAGTACAACGACATCAACAACCGCTGGGACCTGGCCGCCGAGACCGACTGGGACAATGAGAACAGCTCGGCACGCCTCTTCGAGCGCTCGCGCATCAAGGCCCTGGCAGGTATGCCCCCCGCACGCCCCACACTGTTGTGTCGTTGTCCGTTAGCGTTGCATAGCCCTAGACTTTATGTACGATGTCGTGATGGCTCCTCCCAGCTAGGTGGAAGCGATGAACCTCAGGGGTTTGGGGGGGGGGGGGGAGATTGGTAAGAATTGCAACAAACTTTCTGGGAAAGAGTTCCTGACTCGCAGTAAGTATGTCGCAATGATGCGAATGTATGTCACAAAAATAGATTCTAAACCAAAGGACAATGTGATAATGGATATTCACATGGGCTATGTTTTGATCCTTAGGTGGGAA
This sequence comes from Gadus chalcogrammus, assembly GCF_026213295.1. NCBI lineage: Eukaryota > Metazoa > Chordata > Actinopteri > Gadiformes > Gadidae > Gadus > Gadus chalcogrammus. The sequence continues at coordinate 15,578,699 of NC_079418.1, forward strand.
GGTCTCACTACCTTGCTGCTATGGCAATTTCGATGCTGTAGCCATTAATGGGCAGTGAATTCTAAGATCTATACCGAACCACGATAACATAAGTTTTAGCTTGGAAAAGGAATATTGAGGAAATATTAACAGGGGACATTCTCTCTTGCTACTTGTCTGCTGGTATCTCAAGGGTGACCAAAGTGGCACTTAAATGTCCTCTGAGTGGACAACATAAGTGTCCTTCTGTGCCCACTACACAGACTCTTCCTGTGGTTATTCCCATGACGGGTTGAAATGTTTATGTCCAGCCATAGCCGCAGGTGTATAATTGGAAAACGGTTCAATTATGGTATTAGGGGAAGCATAGCATCATGGGATTAATTACCATAAAGTCTGGCTAGTTCTCCCTTTCTCTCATTCACAGGCCATCTTTTGATGTAGTCTAATCTCACAGTTTGTGCTCTAAGCCCAAATCGATATATTATTAGAATCCCCTCCTGCTGAAGAACCAAATGAATCCTTACACTCTGATCGAGTCCGGATCATTTTCCATGAACTCTGCTGTCAAGTAAGCTTGACACATCGTAACTTAATGATTTCTTGTATTGATTAAATGTCCGGGCTTCGAATCCATAGCTGACCAACGGTATTAGCCACTACCATGTCCTAATGTAGTTCGAGTAATAAAGGGGTCACGGAGATACAGGCCTGGTTCTAACTGTGTTCAATGGGTAGGTTCAAGTACATTGCTATAAGCACTGTATGTGAAGTATGGGCAGCTGACGGGTTCAGGAGGTTAACAAAGGGGAAAAGCTGACTTTGTTGGATTGCAGGGTAAATAGGCTCAGGAATATAAGGATTTGAAGTATGCAACAGTGATTTAAAAGTAATTGATGTAATCTTTTAAGAATGGGGAATTGTTTTGTATAAGTATGATTCCGTGCTTTTTTGTGTATGTGTGAGTGACGTGTAATCTATATTTACGTCTTGTAGCATTAATTAAATGTTCTGAATATATTTTGGTTTGGGAGACTTGAATATACTGAGAGGGTAAAGTCCTTTCAATGTTAATAAGCAGTGATGGATCCATTGTGGTTCTCCTAGAAAGGATAATTTATTAACAGATGCAAGGTGACATTGCTTAACAAAATGATCGTTGGACATATTGTACCCTGAGCTTAAGGGAAGATCTCCTGTTAAATCAAATAGATGTATGTGAAATATTAACTACTTAACTAAACATTGCAATCATGGAATTTTTAGGGAGTGACATTGAGCTGTTTTCAATGCATTTGAACCTGGAGAATGTGTTACATCAGCCAGGGTAACCAGGCCGGGCGCCATGCTGTTGTTGAAACAGAGGTCAACCTTAGGACATTTGCTCTGATAAACCATAATATTTCTTCATCAAGCTTTTGAAATTTGAGTTCATTTCATTTGAGTTTACTTAAACTGTCTGGCCAATACTTGGGACAAATAGCTGAGATAAACTTCTGTTCAGTTGGTTTAATACCAATCAATGATTCATTTTCAATAACATTTCAGGAATGTTATCTGAACTGGTGAGGCAGTGAAGGTTGTTATTGTAATTTTACTAAAACACACACCTTGATTCTGCAGGTTGCAAATGTTTGGTAAGAATATCTGCTTTGACCTGTACTTGCCAAGAACATGAACTCTCTCAAATTAATTTGAAATAAGGTTGAGGACACATTGGTGTAGGCTGTGTCTAAATGAAGATGGATATCCTCACAAACAGGGTTCCAGGAACCTTTCTCTTAATCACTTTCTCATGACTTAATACTTTTAGGTGCGCCCAGCTTTCCAGGAATCTTCCTGGTTCAGACAAGTTGCAATATCACAGGTGGCCCAGCAGGGGGAAGCAACAGGCTCTTACTCGTGCACTCACTCACACATAAACTCTCTCTCTCTCTCTCTCTCTCTCTCTCTCTCTCTCTCTCTCTCTCTCTCTCTCTCTCTCTCTCTCTCTCTCTCTCTCTCTCTCTCTCTTTTTTTCTCTCTCTCTCTCTCTCTCTCTCTCTCTCTCTCTCTCTCTCTCTCTCTCTCTCTCTCTCTCTCTCTATTATCCTTTGACTGAATATATAGTCCTCCCTTTAAAATTCCAACCAGGCTTATTTTGTTATGACTTATTCATTGGCTCGTGGGTCTTTCATAGGAAGGCTGAGATGCATGTGATTACATGAATGTGTGTTACGTAGAGGGGAAACATGAACCGGTCTATATGAATAATCACCTTTTCAGTTGTCTAATAACAACGTGTGTGTGTGTGTGTGTGTGTGTGTGTGTGTGTGTGTGGGTGTGTGCGCATATGCATCTATTTATGCATTGTGTGATCTATACAACTAACAAGGACAACTAACAACCTAAAGAGACAAGCACTCTGGAGCGAATTTCCATGAGCTGAGATGCAAAACTTTTTCTTGTGCTTTTGCATTTGTGTTAGTCAGAGCGTGCGTGTCTGTATGTGGGTGTCCCATTTCTACATGTGTGTATCTGGCTTGTGTGTCTTATGTGTATGTTTTATAAGTGTCTGGCTAGTCTGTGTGTGTATGTCTCGGGTGTGCGTTTGTGTATTGTGTGTGTGTGTGTATCTTGTGTCTGTGTGTCTGTGTGTGTGTGTGTCTGTGTGTTTGCAAGTCTCGTGTGTGTGTGTGTGTGTGTGTGTGTGTGTGTGTGTGTGTGTGTGTGTGTGTGTGTGTGTGTGTGTGTGTGTGTGTGTGTGTGTGTGTGTGTGTGTGTGTGTGTTTGCAAGTCTCGTGTGTGTGTGTGTGTGTGTGTGTGTGTGTGTTTCTGGGATCCCCTGTGTGAATGACAGTGATACCATCTTGGCCTAACAAGCCACGGCTTGATTGTGGAACATTCTTGAGCGTGCCGCCGCAGCGCTACGTCCCCAGGGGCCCGTCCTCCCTCCTCCCCAGCACTGGTTTACAGCCCTGGTGTCAGGAGGACCTCTCGCATTTTCAAACACTGCTACTCCCTACCCTGCCGTCCTGTGACTTATGCTACGCTACGCTACGCTAAATGGTTCCCAGCTTCAGGCTCCTGTTTATATCCTGAGTCTAAATGGATTTAGCGAAGAGCCATAATGATACACTTGATACACTCGGTGCAGCCACTTAAATGCTGGAAACCCCACTTCCGAAGCCCGAGAAGAATCTGTGAACAATACTGTAGTTCACTGTGCAATTGTAGTTCCGTTCAGTTGGACTCTAGTGCGGTTCAGTTGTAGCTCTGTTAAATGGTTCTTTGCCGTTCTGTTCAGTTGTGGTGTGTTTCTTTTCAGATTTATTTATCTGGATTTCACATCCAGACTAGATAAGAGCCAAAATGAACTTCAACATAAGAGGCCATGAATGAGCTTGTCCTTGTAACTGTATATTAATAGCGACCGGCTGAATAAATCAATGAGGACACTCTGACCTTGTGTAACGCAAAGTCAGGGTTCTTTGAAGTCCCCGGTATAGATGCTTCCCGCTGTGTGCTGTGCCAGCTACTGTGCACGTTTAATCATTTACGCTTGACCACCCAGACCCAAATCACTTCAGGCTTATTTATACAGTCCTCTTTCACAATCACACAAGCCTTTACTGGCCCATATTGGACGACACCTAACCCTGCATAGCGCTTTCCTGTGGTTGCTGGTCTCTGACTCTTGCAGCTTTAAATATAACCAAGCACAAACTTCACAGGAACACGTTGGAGCAAAGCAAGAAGAAATTAAAATGGTCTACCGGTGCTATTAATATTTGACTATTGAGTCACTGAACCAACGTCTTTATCCAAAATGATTTACAGTGACCTTTTAGATGCATGCCATTTAGGACATGAGCATCCTGCTCATGGGTGCCTACAGCTATACTGTGGACGATACTTTAATTAATATTATAATGAAACCCAAAACTTTTTTGAAGATTGACAAGGAACACATCAGAAGATTTAATCTTCTGCTGTCGGGCATGAATAGTAACTCGCACACCGTCAAGCCCTCGATGTAATAACAGGGACCAACTCCATTGAAACCCATCGCAGAAAAGATTAAGTAGCTTGAGAAGAAACACATGGCCGTGAAGAGTTTGTATAGGGAGTTAATACACTTCATATCGCATCCCTACAGAGAAATTAAACAGCCACATGGCGGGGAAGCACCCCCCCCAGATAGCATGTATGTGTGCAGCGTGTGTGTGCTCTCTCCAGCCTGCAGCCCTCCCTTGGGTTCCCGCTAGAGGTGAAGTGGGATGTTTGACGTGATTTACTGCCACATTCTCAGTCATGGATATCTCCTCTCTCTCAGCGCCTTCTTCTTCTGTTTCGCCACATCTCCACATCTCCCAGCTCCTAAATTCTAGACCATTGGCTACCACTCGTTTGGGCTGAAAAGGAATTTGTCATATATGCCAACATTGGTTTTCAAGGCACTGAGGCAGGTCTTTTTGGATTGCCTTTGGAGGTTCAGAAATAAGCTGTAAGGTTGGAGCAAACACGGCATCACAGTTTGAATGGTTTTAGATGTTGAGTGACAAAGTGGACTCCTTGATGCACTGCTTTACACCACAGATGCTAACCTTACCTAGCCTTAATCATACCAGACCCAACCTCAACTTCCCCCAACCTTTGCCTAGATTGAACCATCTCTAATCAAACACAGAAACTCCTCATACCTTCCAATGGCTAAACCTAGCCGTCTCCATACATATAAATCAAGGATTGTACCAAACCTCAGTCCACACTCCAAGGTAACCCCACCACCTGGAACAGAAGGGTCAGAGGTCAACGCACGCCATTCTTCTTAGATTACTGACTGTTGATGACCAGAGCCGAATCAGCAAGCGGTCTCTCTTCTTTGACCCCCCCAGCCCCCAACCCCCGACTCTCTCTCACTATAAAACCCTGCGCTGAGACGGCCTCGGGCAGTAGCTCGTCTAATGAGGTCCATCCAGATGCTCTCAGCTCCTCGGGACTAGATCAAACACCCAGCAGGACTGGTTCCCTGGGCCCCTGGGCCCCTGGGCCCCTGGGCCGACGTCCCCTGTTGCAGGTCTAGATTACCTCCTGAGCACCGTTTGACTCTACCGGCCAGTTGCCCATTTTACCACAGCTACTGTTACCTCGCCTTCTAGTGACATTCTTTCGCTTTCAGTTGTTTTTTTTCCCTTTGGCACGTTTTGCTTTCGGCAAGCAGAAACTGTGAAAGGGGCAGCCGATTTGAATTGAAAGCTGTTGCTGTTTTTCACAACGGAAGTTCAAGCAGCCTCTCTTTTTCCTTTTTCTTTTGTTTGACTTGAGCATTTACCTGTTGAGCTGAGCCATCTTGAGTTTAATAATCTAGGTCAAATGGTAATGCATGTTGAATTACCTGTTGTCTTACCAGGAGGACTAACAAACAATGGAGTAGGAGTTCAGTTCCTGTGGTTAAGCTTATGGACTGTAATCCCAATGGTCTCGATGTGAGGACATTTCATTTTTACCGTTTACCATTTACCGCCAAACTATGCATTGCATTGCAGAAGTCTGATGTTTTTGCAAATACTTGGCATGTGTTGAAAATATCACTCACACACACACGCGCGCGCGCATACACACACACACACACACACACACACACACACACACACACACACACACACACACACACACACACACACACACACACACACACACACACACACACACACACACACACACACACACGTGTATGTGTGGGCAGGAAAGAGCTTGTTACTGCTGCCTACTCTTTCTCAACAACTTCCTTCCTGTCTTAACGCCTTCTGAAAAGTGCAAAGAGGAGGGTTCAGATGAGAGCTTGTGTTTGTTTGAAAAACATAGAGCGGGAGGGGAAGAGGGGGGGGGGAGGGAGAGAGAGAGAGAGATAGAGGGAGAGAGAGATTTAGTTAGACAGAGAGAGACGGAAGGGGGGGGAAGAGAGACCAGGGTAGAGTGCGAGAGAGAAAGAGGCATAGCGTGGTCCCTCTGGTGATATACCTTCTGGACAAGCCCCGCCCCATTCCCCCACAGTTCCCTAGGATCTAAGCCTCGCAGCCATAATCCCCTCCTCCTACCCCTACCGCCCCGGCGACCTATCAGGAGCAGGGTTTAGTCCACCTCTACACCTACCACACCTCCTCCTCCGCCCCCCCTCCCTGCCTGTCGTCTCCCTCTCCCCGCCCCTGCCGGCGGCGCTCCTCCCTGTCCAGCACACCTTATTCAAATGACACCAGCCTCAGAGGGCAACAGGCTTTGTTTACACAGCCACCCGACCGCGGCTGGTTCCTGTGCTCAATGTGTGAGCAGCCTGCGTTGCGTGCTCAAAGAGTTTTTGGGAGGGAAACTCTGCGCAGCTCGTGCTACTCCGTCGCCTGAAGTTGAGGAGGAAGTAGCAGCGCACCGAGAAACTTTTCTTCTTCTTTCTTTTTTTTTTGTTGCACTTTTTTTTTAACTCCAAAAGGAGGCCTGGAGTGAATAGTGTGGTGTGTTGCACAGAGGAAAGGGGCCGAAACAGAGGAACATTTTGTACTGTAGTTCGAGGTGAGGGGGGGGAGGTTTTTGTAAAAAGAAAAAAGAAAAACTCCTTGAAAGAATTCCTCACGCTTTTCCGTGGAAAAAGGTGCAGGAGAGCGCTGAAGAAAGAGGACGGGAGAGGAGCGTTCCCCTGCCTGCTGCTTTGTGCCTTATTTGCTTAGCCACATGTTGAAGGAATACTGAAGTGAAGACCACAAGACCTTTTTTTTTCCTCTTCTATTTCGGACCTAACCAACCTTTTAAACCGAGATACTTTTTCTCTTTTAGAGAAACTCTTGTGGGGGCCGTAGTATTTCGCTGCTCTTCATTTCTTTCTGTTTTTACTGGAAAGCCTGCCTCTCCACTGTGCTATGCCGGAGAGCCTCTGCTCAGGTTGGCTGTGAAAGAGAGGGAATCTATCTGGCTTCCTATAGAGCGAGAGAGAGAGCTGAGCGCTAAGCGGAGTGGACATGGAGTGGGAACATCAGAGGGACCGGGAGCCATGTTTGTCTCCGGCGGCGTTCGTTAATCAGGTGCAATACTCCAACATCCTGGAGGGGAGGTTCAAACAGCTGCAAGGTAAGAGCAACACCCCTAGGGACGGCTTGGGCTGGGTTAGGGCTACCTGAGGTCCACTCCCAGAAGAACCGCACTTGAAAAACATACCCTGTGAATGAACCACTGTAACATGGTTCTAGGTTTTTATAGAAATAGGGGTTTCTGGCTTAGGCGAGAGACTTTGTCCCGTTGCCATATGGTGATTTCTAAATGTTCATGACTTGGAGGGGGATTAGGAAACCTTCTGCGCTCACACTACTCAAAATCATTGGAGGAATGAAATCATGTCACCAAACAAAAACGGCTTTCGCCCCCCTGTCTTGTCTCTCACACCTCCTTCACTTGGTGGTCTTGTAACGGGCCGAGGCCATTGTGTTTTTTGCGTGCTTGGCTGCCCAATGGCCCAAGGGTATCTGGGCAGTGAAAAGAACATCCACCACCCCACACACAGAGTGGGCGTCAGCTCAGAGCGCTAAGGCCGCCAGGCTACTGATCAGCAGGCCACCTGTCCTCTCTTATCCTATTACAGCCCGGCCCGCGGTCTGGAGGTAAAGCCTCCACCGCAATTGGGATCACAATGTTTGTCGCATGGTTGGTTGTTGGTGAATGTCAGACTCCCAACTCAGTAAAGTCATGTTCGGGGAACTTTGGGCGGGTAGCGGCCTTCGATATTTGTGATCCGCTTTCCCCATAATTCTGGTTGGCCGTGTTTTTTTTTTACCTTTTGAACATCAAATATTGAATAATATCAAACAATAAATAGCTATTGGGGTTATTGAGTTGATTAATTCCGTTTTCTGAAATGGCTGTAGTTCCACACGTATGCACTAAAGGGCTGTTGGTTTGGCCACCCGTATGTGGCGTCTACCAGGCTACGGGTCAGGCTCTCTGCTCCATGGAGCTACAGCAGACCCCCTCGGTCCGAGGCAGCCTGGAGGTTGGGGACAGTCCAACCTAGGCTGGAGGAACATGGAGTGGGCTTGTCTTCTCAGTGGAGCCTGCAACGATCACACACTCCTCCTCGCCTGCTGACTACTGTCTGGAGAGGGGGAAGAGCTGTGGGAGGTTTGATTGCGACAGCAGGAACCGCACACACACTCTTCCATGTGCTCACACATGGAATTCTTCTTGCATTGGAGTGGTGTCTCACTACTTGGGTGGAGAGACCCCTGTCACGTGGAGAGGGTGATGGTGCCTGTTGGATGGATTTGTGCTGAGGTACAGTCTGGGTGGTGTCCGCCAGACTCTCTCTCTCTCTCTCTCTCTCTCTCTCTCTCTCTCTCTCTCTCTCTCTCTCTCTCTCTCTCTCTCTCTCTCTCTCTCTCTCTCTCTTTCTGTCTCTTCATGATCTAGTGGCAGTTGAAAATAAACAACCTACCCATCCTTTATTTACCTTTGCGCCACCTCATAGAGGCCAGCAGGTGCAGCCCCAACGAGGGTGTGAGAGCCTCCTGCGTATGTGCTGCTGCTATCAGTGGGACTGCTGAGCTGTATTCTACGGGGAGCTGTGCAGACGTCTCCACCACCGGGCTGAGGGAGTGGTTCCGTCTTACAAAGTGTTTTTCCTCTTGTAAAGTCAGCAGAACGTGACGTTCCGAGGGCCGGGGTAATTGCAGACGCTTGCCCGGGGTCCCGCCCCCCAGACTGCGTTCCGTTCTCAAAGCCGCGGCCGCCGTCGGGGGTGGGGGCGGGGACGACGGGGACGGCGGGGACGGCGGGGACGGCGGTGTTGGGGGAGCATCAGGGAGAGACTGCCCAAAAGGAGTTTGTCTCGTACGTCAGAAATGCAATGCAGTGCTTTGCCTGGATGAAAAACATGCAGGGTTAATATAATATATATACTTTTGAACAATAAACTAAAGTAGCGCTACAGAAAGCGACCCATGTAATGGGAAATACAAGAATGTTTTGAGATTGCCCCCCAAAAGTTATTTTGATTAACAATAGATGCAGATGTAGGCTCCATCGTTTAGGAACAGCAGTAAAAAAAGGGCCTCACCACACCTTTTTCTTTGGTGGTGAAGAGGTTTCTGGGTCCAACGGGAGAAGAAGAAGGATTAGCGGGGTTGGAGTGCGTGCAGCACAGTCACATCTTTGGTGCCAAACTGTCTGCTTAAGTATTTTTTCACCTGGGGATTGTTGCAATTCGCAGACACACACACGCACACACATGAACACGCACACGCGCATATTTTGGCCACTCTCTTGTAAATCCAGTCCGACTTGACTTCAGGCTCATTCCTCCTGTCGCTCCTCCTCTATCTCATCTGCTGATAGCTCTAATCATTCCTGCAAACCCGACAGGACTCTCCCATATTTTAATCTTCTCTCCCGCTGTCCTTCCATTTAAATATCTTTCTTTAAGTCTCCAATATTTTTAACCTTCCTTTTAAAAACCCAAAATGTCAAGCAAGCACCTATAAATGGGAGGCGGCTTACTGGGACTCAATGAAGAGCAACGTCTATCAAAAAGAGTAATTAGTAGTATTTTAAAGCAAATGGTCATGTGATGATTTTAAGGACTCATTACGTGTACCAATGTCTAAATGTGAGGGGGCTATACACAGTGTTTGGGGTGGCGGGTAGACAGGTATGGCTATGATAGGGTTTGGGCTGTTTTTCACAATCTAATGTTGTCATTTCATTTAGTCATTCTGCCCTCAGTGTTTTATTTTTTTTACCTCACTCAAAGGACCTTCTTCACGTTCCTGTGCGGAACAGCTTCACAGCCAATGATTCATTTAGATCTGTTTCTCAGGAACAGGGCAAATAAAACCTGTCGTTACATGAAGTTGCTTTACACGCACACACCAACAAACACAGGACTCTGCCCCCACATACAGCTAATGTGGACAAGGGGGTTGTGTCTCTCTATCTTCTCATGCTCTCCCTTTACTTCTCGCTCGCTCCAGATTGAATCAGCATGAGAAGCTTAGCTGCAATTGCAATTGCAATTGACAGCAGTAGATGTGGACCTAGGAGGGCTAAACATAAACTGTAGCCTTTATTTCCCAGGGCTTCACCTGTCTGTTTGGTTATCAAAAAAAGTTAAGTAAGAAGTAGGGGCGACCTCACAATTTAGACGTTTTTTTTTATATTTAATAATCGTTGTGTCGTAAAAAATGTTTGTGTGGAACAGCGGGACATTACATTGGGAGGATGGGGGGTGCTGAATGAAGCATACCACAGCATTACTTGGCTTCTAGAAGGAAGGTGATTGAGTGAGTCACCTGGTTGTAATTGGCTTTGAAGATATGTTTTGCTTCCAATAAATGTCCTTCTTGTATGTTTGCAATGGCCCTGTGTGCATGGAAGCCAGCTAACAGGGCGTTTAGTAAGCTATGTGGCTGCAGAGTTCACTGTCCTGAGTTCCATCAACCTCTTGGTCAACATACATTTGCCATTTTGCCATTTTGGAGACATTCTTCTGCATTGTAGCCCAACTGTCAAAAAGCGCTAAGCAAATATGCAAGTCGGGGGTGGGGTCCATTTATAGATTAATGGCACCTGTTGGTTTGAACTCAAACACATTTCAGGATTCACGCAGGGTTGTGAATTTGCAGAGCTTCAAGATTATCAGGGCGCTAAACTGCCACGCTAGAAGCTAATTCACATGAACCCCTGACCCCAGCTTTAAGCTCATTAGCTGTCACTTACTTTAGCTGATAAAGTCAGATCTTGGCATGCAGTGCTGCATCCACAGTATACACAGGTAGCATGGCTTGATACCCTGGTCTGATAATAATGTAATAATAATAACACAATGGCTGACGATTGGAACCAGTGGGGGGGGGTGTGTGTGTTACATTTTTTGAATTCTTTACATTCTGTGTTTCTACATTTAGCAGTCAAGTTTGGGAACCACAGTATTTTCTCAACACAGTGGGCTGGTCAGTTCAATAGCTTAGTGTTTCTAAGATAACAGTTTAATACGTTTTATTACCTATACTAAAATGGCGGTGCTGCAAACCATGTGACATCATGGATAGAGTTTCAGAGGATGAATAAGGCGATGAATCGGTTGATGTAACTCAATATTTTCCTGAGCCCATTGTTGAATGCTTTGGTGGCCTCCAGCAGCGTTGGTCACATTACTCTGGTGAACACACACGCACACACACATGCAGGCGTGCAATCGTCACATACACACATGCACACGCACTGGTTGAGGACATGTCTGTCTTTGCACAGCTATCCTGATGTTTATTTGAGAAAGAAGCAGGGGGCTAGGGTGAGAGGGTGAGGGAGGGGGGGAGGGGGGGTAATTAGTGCCTAGGTGACATTTCACACCAGCCGCTGCCTCTAGCTTTACTACAGGGCCCGTGGACCTGGCCTTAACCTTGCACATACACACACACACACACACACACACACACACACACACACACACACACACACACACACACACACACACACACACACACACACACACACACACACACACACACACACTTGTAGTATTTTCTAGTGAGAGTTGCAGTCTCTCCAACCTTGACCCAGGAGGCGGGGTCAGCAGCATTCCAATGGGTCTAAGACCACCAGGATTTGACCAAACCCTCCCCTCACCCTACCAGCTTCTTTACTCATGTTCATTCCTTTTCTGACAACCAAAAAACTGGATCGTCTGGTGGTAAGTGTTGAGCTCCCAGTTGAAAGGTACTGGCTGGAACCCCCAAATGTCTGCAGGCCACCAGTAGGACTTGCTCCCTAATGACCTGCATCTTAAACCAGTGGGATGATGCAGATGAAAGCGGCTTCTAAATGACAGTAGATAGTCCATGTTGCGACACAGCCCTCATATCAATCCACATGTGAGGTGAAACACAAGAAAACGCCTCAATGTAGTTTGATGTCACCGGTTATAATATCCTTAGACTCCGTGGTACGATCCAGAATCGTATTAACCTTTGACCTCATGTGTGGGTATGAGGCGCTGCTATGCTCTGTTCTTTCGGTGCCCACAAGCGGCAGCCAGGCGGTGTGAGGCAGGCCATGCTGCAGGTGGTGGTGGTGGGGGGGGTCGGTCGGTCGTTGAAGGGGGGGGAGGCGAGTTATTTCAGAGCCAAAGTTGTTTTCGTTCTTCTTAGTATTCAGGAAGTGGGTGTGGTGTGGAGAGTATCCATCCACAGCATACATATACTCACATTTGTTTCTTATTGTTGCTTGGTAATCTTTGAAGGATGTTCCTGAATGTCAATAGCGGAGCATGGACGTGTCCTTGATGCAATACTCCTGGACCCAATGTTCCTGTCAGATAGATCAGATGTTAAAACAAAGTATGCCTGACAGATGTCCATAAACCGAATCAAAGTGTATTGAATTTATTTAGGGATGATAGATGCAAATGTCAAAGTGCTTTTTATAATAGTCAAAGACATGACAAGCAAGAGTAAAGTATAGAAAATCATCAATGGTTAAAACTAAATATAAATATATGAAATATACATTAATGCACTTGAATTTAAAAGCATACTGTGTGTTAATATTAATGTCTCCTAACTCGGTCTTGCTCTTACTTTAGTAACTGATAACTATGATGTGACCCGGCACAATGTAACCGGCCCTGATTCATGGTTATGGAGAAAGACTGGGAGTGATGGGCCTATCTTTACTGGGAAAAAAGGGTGTTGGTGCATTCCTAAAGTATTGTGGATTTTATAGGTTGGGCCCATAGGAGAGACAGAGATTCAGCACACTTGCAAACCCAAGTGTTGCAGCTCTAGAGGCAAACATATCGCCAGAATCAAATTCAGCTGGGGTGTTATATTTTAGACTTTAAATTTGATTGCCTAAAGAATGCACAGAGAGAATGCCTTTCTTGTTCTGCGGTCTGGTTTATGTTTCAGGGGTTCAGGGTCGATGACACGGAGATGAAAAGTCACTTTGACATCAGTTGGACTCCTGGATTTGAGATACTGCAGCTATTTTTTGCTGGAATGAATTTTTATTTATAAGTGATTAAGCAGCTACTGGTGATAGATCAAAAACATACATAGTGTCTACTGGAGGGCTGGTTAAAGCTACTTAAGATTAAAAAGAAAAGATTTATTAGCAAACGTCATGTGAAATGTGTCCAATATTACAGACTATAAATGAATTGATGCCATCGTATTACTCATACAATGGTTACATTTAGAGGAAGTTAAAGCACCACAGGCTTGGCCCCAACATGACACGGTCCAACCGTTCTAACCACTAGAACTCATTTACATTTAGTTTTCAATGCAACTTTCAATGTCACAAGTCAACAAACAATAAAGTAAAAATAGTGATCAAGGTTGGCTTTGTACATCACGACAACGCAAAGACTGCAGCTATTTCGGAAGCGTAGGAGCATTAGACTATGAGTCATCATGTTGGTTGTAGTGTTTTATGGGTCATTGTTTAGTCGATTGTGAAATAATTTGGCATTTTGGGGAGACATTGCTGTGTTTGAAACTCCCACAGCGTTTCTCATGCGAGAGTAGCAAAGCAAAGTTTTCAAAAGCCTACGTCAAGCTATCATTGTGTCGAGGTAGGATTTATTGTCGTACAATTCTCTGGAGTCCCTTCAATATGGGTATGAGTATCCCCCATCTAAAAACCCCAAGATGCATTCTAATGTACAAGCCCTAATAAGCTTATGTATCGCTTAAGCAAGAGCCATTGTAAAACGTGAGTGTCCTCCGCTGGCCACAGTTTCCTCAAAGATGGTTTGCTAGTGTGTGTTTGCATTGCTCACTATTGCACCAAAGGGCCACGCGGCTCCGAGCGAAGTGTGCCCGCCAACAGCTACGCCAACAACTACGCTAACAAGCCTTGTCGCCAGCCGAGGTGCCAATACAGCAGACGCTCTTTGACTTTGTGACAAACGCCTCACAATCTTAAATAACAGAGCGACGGCTCATGGTGTCTGGTTGTCCCTGTAATAACTAGCCTTGCCCTTGGTCTGTAATCATTCGCAGACTGCATGAGAGAGAGAGAGACGGGGCAGGAACCTGCCCGGCCACTGTAGGTAGGGGTTTGGTTTGACGTTTTTCAGAAGTCGACCCTAGCGATTAGGACCATTGTCAAGCCGTGGCCGATGGCATAAGAGCCGACAAACATACTGCTCATCTTATCTCGCTCAAGCGTTCCGTCTGTAGAAATATTTGAAGACGATAAGATAAGAGGGCTATAAAGATGTCACGTTAAAAATGCCTTTTTTACGTAGGTTTGCACAACCAGTGCGAGGTGTGTAGCCAGACGTGTTTGTTTTGCGATCACAGTTATTAGTTCTTCCCAACCAAAGTCAGTCGTCGCGTTGTCATTTCCCAGCTCTCTGTACCTTCTGCGTGACATTCCTTGTGACTAATGATGTGTACACGGCCACAAGTCAACGGCATTACCTCACCTCACAATCTCCCAACTGAAGACTGTGATGTGCTCCTCTAATTAATGACACGTGGGACCGCACGTCTCAAAGGGGAGAGAAAGAGGGAGAGGGAGAGGGCGAGAGAAAGAGGGAGAGACGCTCCCGGCGAGAACAAGCCCCCCTTGGCGGCTCCCTCTGGCAAAATACCAGACCATAATAATCTTGTTTATGTGTACCCGGCATGTAAGAAAATAAACGAGCTGATTGATGTCTGTAGTCGACTGATTCTCCCCGCCCGAGGACGTGCTGACCGGAGGCCCTGGCATGCGTCTGACCGGCTCTGAGGAGGAAGAGGAGGAACACAAGAAGAAGGGGGACTGGGTGCCGGGGCTTTACTGGGGTCAGGGCTACTGGGACTGAGGCGAGGGGAAGGCCGGCCGGCGCTGGCCTGAGCCGGAACACATGAAAGGCGTGGGATTCCTCAGCAGCAGCTCCCTAATGACTCCCAGACCGCCACCAGGGTCTTCAGGAGACCACATGTTGGTCCCACCGGTTCACTTTTTAGTTGCTTTAACCCAAAGAGACTCACAGAGACAGGCCATTGAGGAGAGGGTATACAGGTAAGACAGTAAATACAGAGACGGATCATTAAGGAGAAGGAAGGGGCTAGACAGTGAATACAGAGACAGGCCATTAAGGTGAAGGTAGGGGTTAGACACTGAATACAGAGACAGGTCATTAAGGAGCAGGTAGAGGTTGGACACTGAATACAGAGAAGGGTCACTAAGGAGCAGGTAGGGGTTGGACACTGAATACAGAGAAAGGTCATTAAGGAGCAGTTAGAGGTTAAACAGTGAATACAGAAATGGGTCATTAAGGAGCAGGTAGGGGTTAGATAGTGAATACAGAGAGAACCATCCACCCACTAGTCTATCCCCCTTCTCGCCCACTTCTGGATTAGTGGCCTTCTGAAGAGGGCTTCTGCCAGTATCCCCGTCTCACCCTGAGGAGATTCGGGCGACGGAGGAGATGTTCGTGAGCCTCATGTGAGCACCGCTCAGATGGGCGTCGCTATTAAGGACCAGAGCGAGCGCCTCCGCATCGTCTGCTCTGAGCCTATCCCAGTGGAAGCCCGACGATGCAAGTGAGCCAATAGTGCCTACGGATGCACTGTTTGTGTTGCAGTCACTCAAAACACTAGAGCAGAGTGGCAGGTAGGGCTGACACCTTTACTACCTCCAGGGATAAAGGGTTAGGAAGCATTTATGAAGTGTTTTGTTTTCATAGCGGCGGTAGTGTTTAACTGCCTTGCGCTGTAGCGCATTACCTCACAACACGCACATGCACAAGCACACACACACACCGTGTGTCTATCATGCTAGGAGAGAACCAGCTGGAACAGTTAGGCGGTTAAGGTGCCTTGCTAAATGTCAACCCTGTCATTAGCAGAAAAACTGCCTTTTTATATAAAAGGTCAAATTCTCGCACTTGATCTTGTGGGATCTTGTACTGATGTTTATTAGTGCTTTTGTTTGTTTGTTTCTGTCTCTGTCTATCTCTCTCTGTCTCTGTCTGTCTTTCTTATCTCTCTCTGCGTGTCTCTCTCTCACGCTGTATCTCTGTCTCTCTCTCCCTCTGTGTGCTTGTCTATGTCTATCCTTGGTTGATGATGAGGTTATGTCCTTGTGATGGACAGATCCATCCAAGGGGCAGGTACAACAAACAGTGTGAGTCACGCAGTGTATTCTGTGTACACAGTCCAGCAGTTTAGCAAGAATTAACTGTCACCTTGATCAACTGATATGCAGTGACACCAAATGTTTCCATACCACACGTTTCCACCATGCTCGACAAAGATTTGCTTCACTTAAATATTAGGGGTGGGAATCTCTTTGCACCTCACGATTCGATTAGATTCCGATTATGAGGTCAACGATTCGATTCTGAAGCGATTATCGATGCATCTTGATGCAACGATTTTTTTTATGTACATTTCCATGCGTGATTTTCAAAAATATATATACACATCTGGGTTTGCTAATCACTTCCTACTTTTGTGATGATCATTAAAGACATCAACAGATGAATTAACTTATCTAATATTTCATAAGAGAGAAAGCTTTTGTCACAAATATGACTTTCTATGAACAATGCAATAATCAATGCAGCTTGCATTATAACACAATATGGAAGCATGCAAAAAATAGGTTTCAGTTTTATTTTATTTCTAATCTTTCTTTTCTATGTCATTAAAGGAAAAGCTGCTCTTGAATTAGAAGGAGTTCTTGTGTCTGGCTGTGAGTTTGCGCGCATGCTATGCGTAGGCTGAATCGCAATCGTGTCAAGACAAATCAGATTGGCCAATACACACTGAAGATAAATTCAATAATTTTAAAATTATTAATTAATTATATATGTATATTTTTTAATTCCTATTATTAATTTATCTGCATCGAGACAGAATCGTTCTCGTGAGAATCGCGATGCATCGAAGAATCGATTATTTTTCCCACCCCTATTAAATATTGCATCTTGCGTATGAGTAGAAATACATTTGCATGTTATTTTCATACCAACTGAAAAACTGTTAGGGCATGTCTGTGTTTGATGACTCCTGACTCCCCCTCTGCTAATTGCCAATGTACCTCCACAAAATTCAGGGAGTGGTAGTAGTGCTCTAAAGCTGTAATTTGTGCGCTTCCATGAAGTCATTTAGCACCAACTATTAGCGGTAGAATTAGCAGACAACATGGGTTTGGTCCCTTCCACTAACTCAGCACTCACAAGACAACAGGGCCATGTTTGCTGGAAAAGAAAAACTGAAGCGGCTTCATTGAAGTCCTCAGATGCTGCTGCTGAGGACGGCTTTGGTGTTTGTTTGGTATAATGAGCAAACACCGCAAAGGCCAGGAGTCTGTTTGTCTTGTGTAACACCGTGCTGTTGTGGTGCTCTATGTGTGTGTCTTGCTGCACATCTCTTGCTGGGTTCCAATTGTTCCACTCTTTAGTGTGCACCATTTTGTTGATTTCTTCGAAAGGTTGGGTGTACAATTGTGGTCCCTATAATAGTCCACCTCTTAATACCCTAATGAATAGTGACCTCTCCCTTTTTGAACGCCTCTGCTTCCCATTCATGTTCTCCATTGGCTTTTCAGAAAATCGTTATAGAAAGAGTTTTAAGCCTGGAACCAAGCCAATTTTCCTCCCAAGTTAGTCGTGACCATCATTTTTTGGGCAAGAGAGACTTTGTACATTATATATTGTCAAAAAGTGAAGGACTATTCCTCCCATAAACCATTGCAAACCTTTTCCGAAGGCTTCCAAACCAATAGTTTAGCCCGCTTCTTGCATCGTACAACAGTTGTCTTTATTATAGTGTTTATATTGTTAAAGATTTGTCATACATTGTGTGTGTGTTTTTGTTTATATGTGTGTGTGTATGTATGTATAGTGTTTTCATAAGGCGTATAGGCTATAGTGTTGTCATCGACGTGGTACGTTCCTTCGTCCTGACTGCAATGACCTCTTGCACGTCTATCAATGCCGGTTCTACCGGTTCCCACAGAGTGTGGTTGCTAAGACACTTTGGATGATATAAGGTAATAACGTAACACGTTTTTAATACGTGTTAGACAATGTATTCCTAGCCTTTATACTACCCAAATTACTAAATAGTACTGCTAGTGCTATATCATATATTTTATTTTGGTCATATATTATCAACATATTTTTCAAATTATTTGCTCTACAGCTCTTACAACAGCTCTCTAACTTTCGATAAGTCTAAGGGAAATCATGGTTGCTCATTGGTAAGCGATCGAGTTTAGTGGCAGCAGTTATCGAAGACTTGACTTTCGCGGGTAGGGTAAATGTTTCCAATGGTAACAGAAAGCTCTACAAATCAAGGATGTCGTCTTACACTTTAGGATTATGGGTAGTGTACTGCTTGACATCAGGAATAAACATGTTTTTCTAAAAAAAAATCTTTAACTTGTGGCTTCTACAGGGGCGTATACCATAGTTTCACAATCTATTGGCTCGTGGTCAGAATGCCTTGGATGGTTATAACATTATGGCTTATAATCAAAACCTCTATGCAGAATATGACTGGGAATATCACTTCCTGACCCACACTGCTGCGCTTCATAGTGTACCCTTCCAATGGAACCCGGGCTGACACTGTCACTGAGACGTCCTCCATGCTGGGCGCTGTCACGACACGAACCAGCACTCCGGGTGGAATGCAGCCCGTTCACCCCTATCTATCTCTCTCTGTCTCTCGCTATCTCTGTCATTGTCTCTGTCTCTTTCTCTTTGTTGCTCTTGCTCTCGCTCTTGCCCTCACTCTTGCCCTATCGCTCTCTCTCTCTCTCTCTCTCTCTCTCTCTCTCTCTCTCTCTCTCTCTCTCTCTCTCTCTCTCTCTCTCTCTCTCTCTCTCTCTCTCTCTCCTGCTGTTCTTCACCTGGCCCACTGAAACACTCCACCCCCCTCTCAATGGTAAACTCGCATTCACCATGGAAACCGTTGTCTGTGTCCTAGTTGTTATCCATTAATGCGCGTTCATAGATTTAATGGGTGTTTCTGAGGTTTGTTTGTACCTAAACCCCCTGCTTTAAGGAGACATGCCAAAACACAGGAAACCAAAGTGTCTTTTTCCTTCTATTGGAGTCACATGATCCAATGATGTCGTGATCCTCCCACTATGCCCGTGCTAATTCCCAGATCTCTGGGAATTCTCCTGACCTGAACCACCACAAACCTAAACCATACCTTACCTGATAGCTTCATTATTGTTGCAATATTCCTAAACTAACCTTCAACTCATAAAAAAACCTTCAACTAATGAACCTCATCAAAAACCATGGTAAAAGTCCTCAGCTCAACCCTGCGGGGTCTTCTCAGAGTGTCTAGTGAGACGAGCCGAGTCGTCAAGGAAGTATCTCCTTCTGAGTTCATCTTTTAAAAAGGCAACGCAAGCCAGGTGGAGACCAGGCCCTGAGGACACAACGGTCCGTCTGGGCTCTGTGTGTTCAGACCACAGCCCGGGCCCGCCTGTCACACGATATGAATACAAAAGCCATGCGTCTTCTTCTTCCGGGCCGTTGTTTTGTGTTAACGGTGACATCCAGTCCCTCCTGTCTCTTTGTTTGGTCTGGCGCTCTGAGAAACGCTTGGCTGTGGTTTTAGAGCCAAGGTCAGGGGACTAGACGGCGTCTCCTGGAGAACTGGGGCCCAGGTGTTCGAGCGGTGAGCGTCGTGTCACGTTGTGTTACGTTGTGTTACCTGTTCTGTTGTGGTCAGCAGGCCCATTTATCTTCTCTCTTTACCTGTCCTACTCTCTGCCTCTGTCCCTCTCTGTCTCTTTCTATGTATTCTATTTCCCTCTCTCTCGGTCTCTCTCGGTCTCTCTGTCTCTCTCTCCCTCTCGCACTCTCTCTCTCTCTCTCTCTCTCTCTCTCTCTCTCTCTCTCTGTCTCTCTGTCTCTCTGTCTCTCTGTCTCTCTCTCTCTCTCTCTCTCTCGCTCTCGCTCTCTCTCTCTCTCTCTTTCTTTGTCTCTTTGTTTCTTTCTTTGCCACTGTCTCCTTTATCTGCTCAAGCCCTTAAGCAGAAAACGACAGAGAGAGCTGTGGAAAGTGTTAGAAGCTATCTGCGAGAGCAGAGTTATGCTTCATTGTTACAGAGAGGCTAAAACATCCAGTTTCGTTTTATTGGTATCTGGAATATTTTTTATGAGAAGTAGTCCTGTGTGTGACTCAGCGGACCATTCCTCTGTGATCTACGGTCAGTAGCCAGTGTTCCTGTGATAATATCTGTGTCCCACTCTGAGCTCAGCCCATCTCGGAGCCACGGCAGGGTCGACTGGAAAACAATCCGCTGGGGACGAATGAATGAATGGAAAATTGCAAGTTTTCGTCGCTCATTTGAAAACATTGCATTGAATGTGTGATTGAAACCTGCTCATTGGTGGTAGGTCCAGTGTGCCAACCACATTGGTCTCTGCCCTTTGACCGACTGCCCAGTTTGTCTTCAGTCGTACTGCACGTATAAGCACATAAAAAGGCCCATACAATGATTAATAAAGAATAAGCATGCTTGTGGTAGGTGATAAAAGCAGTTGGGGGTTAAGAGTGAGGACACCGACCACTAGAAAACAGGAAGTGATGGAGGCTGGCAGAATAAATAATCGTTAAGTCACTGCTGTGTTCAGTCACTCCACCCCTGAAGGAGAATGTGAGTGACACTCCACATTTTCTTCTGCTTTTATCAACCCC
The DNA here is from genome assembly GCF_026213295.1 of Gadus chalcogrammus. Taxonomy (NCBI): domain Eukaryota; kingdom Metazoa; phylum Chordata; class Actinopteri; order Gadiformes; family Gadidae; genus Gadus; species Gadus chalcogrammus. The sequence goes on from NC_079418.1 coordinate 15,599,362, forward strand.
GGGGGTGTAGCTGATCATTTCACAACGTGCTCATTTTCCATTCAATTGAAACAAGATGTTTTTTTCTCATTACCATAACGACAATCCTTACCATGTTGCTGTGCGACTTCAGTTGGATATTGTTCCACCAGTTTTGGTGATGAAATGTTTTTTATTAATCCCAGATTATATAATCTTAAAAATATGATATAGTAGGATCCAGACATAATGGAGTCGAGTCAAAGTGTCTCCTTAAATATATAGAAAATATGCAAAACCATTCAACACATTTAATGCATCGAAGACATTGAAAAAAAGTCAGTTCTAAGACGTTTGGGAAAGCCCCGCAGGAAGCACCTGGGCGGCTCGTTCTCTAGAATCGAAAAATGGTACATGAGTAATTCAGTGTATAGCCAGCTTCTATCCATACACAGAGGGGGACTTCATCAGTCATTTAGAGTATAGTCAGCTTCTATCCATACACAGAGGGGGACTTCATCAGTCATTTAGAGTATGGTCAGCTTCTATCCATACACAGAGGGGGACTTCATCAGTCTTTTAGAGTATAGTCAACTTCTATCCATACACAGAGGGGGACTTCATCAGTCTTTTAGAGTATAGTCAGCTTCTATCCATACACAGAGGGGGACTTCATCAGTCATTTAGAGTATGGTCAGCTTCTATCCATACACAGAGGGGGACTTCATCAGTCTTTTAGAGTATAGTCAGCTTCTATCCATACACAGAGGGGGACTTCATCAGTCTTTTAGAGTATAGTCAGCTTCTATCCATACACAGAGGGGGACTTCATCAGTCTTTTAGAGTATAGTCAGCTTCTATCCATACACAGAGGGGGACTTCATCAGTCTTTTAGAGTATAGTCAGCTTCTATCCATACACAGAGGGGGACTTCATCAGTCTTTTAGAGTATAGTCAGCTTCTATCCATACACAGAGGGGGACTTCATCAGTCTTTTAGAGTATAGCCAGCTTCTATCCATACACAGAGGGGGACTTCATCAGTCTTTTAGAGTATAGCCAGCTTCTATCCATACACAGAGGGGGACTTCATCAGTCTTTTAGAGTATAGTCAGCTTCTATCCATACACAGAGGGGGACTTCATCTGTTCGGGAGCACGGACAGCGCTGTTCACTCATCAAGTTAAATGCAGTATTACTGAGCAACAGGGGCTGTGTGGAAAGGGGGAGGTGCGAGAGGGAAAATCAATAAACCAGAAGAAAGGAAGTGGGAAGGGGGGGAGGCACCGGGCTGGGGTCTCCATGGAGACGCGTCCTGTCAAGGTGAATCGGCCACCTGTGCTGTCACCTTTCCCGTGTGCAGGAAGAAGCTCTGCTGTGTCACCACACTGCTAAAGGCCTGAGACGCCCTCGGGGAGTTCATTTAATCATCCTGAAACAGAGCAACTGGCTATCACGCCCCTCACTGTTCCACCCGATGGGACGCTGCTTGCATTTGAGATGTTTTGACGTGTTTTACTTACTTTTATTTTATGTTCTATCATTTTCCTTTTTCTGTAACATGAGGAGAATTATTTTAAACACCATTTTAAATGAAAATGTTGGGCCTTTCTAGTTTCTATACATTTTCTATACATCTTGAGCAGGGCAATTGAAATCTGAAAGAATATTCGCACAGGATTGAAAGCAATGATCTGAATCTGGGCTGGAGAACAATAGCTCAGAATAGCATGCAGGACGCATACTAAACCAAGCCCTTGTTTATTCCCAGAGTGAATAGTCCGCAACCATACCGACTTCATTCAACTATTGCACATGCTTCTTTCTGGTGCTGTTTCTGTTCACTGATAATTGCTGCAGTTCCTTTAGCGTTTGGGGCTGAGGCAGGTTTGCGTCTCATTAGCAGTCACCGTGGAGTATTTCCCACTGCGTGTCCTTTGCTTTCAATAGCTAATTAGCAGCTCGGCTCTTGTGTGCTGTGCTGTCTGCTGCAGGGCTTCTCTTCCCTTCGATCTGTTTGTGGCTCGGCGCAGTTATGTCACATCCACCTCACCAGTGGAGTCTGCTGAGAGGGAGGTATACAGTAGTGAGGTAGACGGATACAGAGGGAGATAAAGACAGAGCAAGGGAGACCTATAGATACAGAGAGAGAGGTAGACCTAAAGATACAGAGAGAGAGAGAAAGATAAATGAGGTCACCTAGCTAGGTTGACGTAGCAGGATTAGCGTCTTACTCCCCTGCTCCATATGTCTGGGCTGTTTCTATAACTTCCTTTATTGGAATCGTTTTTCTAGGCCGTGTTTCCCATAAAATGTATCTTATAAAGTGGCAGCAACAAGGTCAAGTAATAACCACTGCCCAAACACAAGTGTTGTTCTGTTTGATGTGCTAAACTCATTGAAGTGGCATTCTGTTTAGCAGTGAGAAACTCAGTGCTTAGACCCAAGCGTGTTGGCGACCTTAACTCACGGCTTAAGCATAGGTGTGGTTCTGTTTGCCTAAGCTAAACTCTTGTCTTCAACTGACGTGGAATCCTTTTATGTTGAACTCAAAACACTCCCTTGAACACAAAGGTCATTCTGTTTAGCCGGAATAAACGCACTCACTTCAAGTTGAGTCTGATTCTGTTTACTCTGAGCTTGATGCTAAAACTCAAAGTCTGGTCTTGTTTGGACGCCACCTTCCATTCTTCCCTGGGCTCCTGGTGCAGAACGTTAATTAAACGTCCTTCAGGACCCAATGTCCCTGCTTGGAGGAGAGCGGATCTGGGGCTCCAGTGGTGTAAAGCCTCCACCCCACAGCCCGTCCGCTCTGCGTGCCTGGTGGACCGCTCACGATCCTGGTCAACCGCGAACAAACAAACGGCGCGGAACAAACGCAATTACAGCTGCGCAGCTGTTGCCATCTGATGTTAACACCATCTACCACCAGGAAATTACAAAGCCCCCCCCCCTATCATGTTGTTATCGATTTTAATTCAGATAAGCAAGAGTGCTCAGCGCTGGGGTTTTAGTGTGGAGTGGCTGAATAGAGACATGCCATCTCTTTCTCACCCTCGTCCGCTTCCTGTTTGTGTGTTTCCTTGCAGACGAGCGTGAGGCCGTGCAGAAGAAGACCTTCACCAAGTGGGTGAACTCTCACCTGGGCCGCGTCACCTGCCGCATCGGGGACCTGTACACGGACCTGCGCGATGGACGCATGCTCATCCGCCTGCTGGAGGTCCTCTCTGGGGAGCAGCTGGTCAGTTTTCCACGCCCGCCCGCCCGCCCGCCCGCAGCTGCAACAAACTAACCAGTTCTGCTACCTAGCGTGACCGCCACCTCCCCCACACGCACATGATGGCACATGACACACACACACACACACACAAATGCAGTCCCAAACTCACTCACACAGGCATGCACTCACATGCAGACACACGCTAATCACTCTCAAACACACACCCTCTCACTCAGGGAGCTCTTACTCACTCGTTCTCCAATTCCCTCACTCATTTCGGTACTCACACACTCTCAATCGCAAACACACATTTGCTCTCAGTCACTCATTCAAACACTCAGTCAACCAGCCACTCTCATTAGCTCCCTCCAATGACACATGACTCAAATCTCGGAGCATGATGTCCTCCTGATGTTGCCTCAGCTGTCGTCCGCCTCAACTCTTACTCTTCCCCTTTATTCGGATTTCATTAGTTCACCGAGGTCAAACCAAGTTCCTACCTTCTGCTTCCTCAGAATATTGAATACTATACCCAATTTCCGCTACGTAACCTGCAGGCTTCCTTGAGCAAGAGGCCTCAGCTCCTCATGAGATATATCTGAAATCACTTTAGGTTGCATCTGCTAAATCAGGCTTCCTCAACCTCTCCTCCTTCTTCCATCTCTTCCTTGTTTTCCCCTCCTCATTTTCATAACTCATCCGCTTCTCCTCTCCTCCTCCCCCGCTTCCTCTTCCTCCTCACCCTCCTCCTCCTCCTCCTCTTCCTCCACCACCTCACCCTCCTCCTACTCCTCCTCCTTCTCCTCCTCACCTTCATCCTCCTCCACACTCTCATCCTTCTCCTCCTCCACCTCCTCTTCCTCACCCTCCTCCTCCTCCTCCTTCTCCTCCTCACCCTCCTCCTCCTCCACACTCCCATCCGTCTCCTCCTCCACCTCCTCCTCCTCCTCACCCTCCTCCTCCTTCTCCTTCTCCTCCCCAGCCCAAGCCCACCAAGGGCCGTATGCGTATCCACTGCCTGGAGAACGTGGACAAGGCGCTGCAGTTCCTCAAGGAGCAGAAGGTCCACCTGGAGAACATGGGCTCCCACGACATCGTCGACGGCAACCACCGCCTCACCCTGGGCCTCATCTGGACCATCATCCTCCGCTTCCAGGTAGCGCCCGTCAACGCACACACACACGCACAATAACAAACACACACACACACACAAACACAATAACACGCACACACACACACACACACACCTGCCCCTCGTTTAGAACCACCTGGTGCTTGGTGAGCCAAACCACTCCCTCTATTGAATGAACCAATCCGGTCTCCGCATGCAGCCCACTCTTTCCCCAGGCGAGAACAGAAGTCTGCTGAGTTGGCTTTTTTGGGGGGTTGAGATTCTTGGATAACGTGTTCAGTACTATTTCCACTTTCCACAGCAACCTGTCGGGGTTGTTTGAACTCATTGAAATATGAGTAAAACTAAATAAATGTGTGATAAGATAAATTCACAGATTATATAGTACAGTTGGGGAAAAGGGCAGGATAGTATATCTAGTTGTGTGGTGATTTACTCCAAGCAGAAGGTTTCTGGGTCAAACCCCACTGTCAGCTGTCAATACTGAAGGTATCCTCGGGCGAGATGCCGCACCCCTACCTGCACAGTTATGACCCGTACCTTATGGACTTACCATAAGTTGCTTTAGATACGAGTGTCTGCAAGTTCATGTAAATACGCCCGTAATTGTTCTTACAGCCAAATATCTATGCAAGACCATCCTTCATGCAAAGCGTAAATTGCCCATAGCACTGCGGCATCAGTAGGGTGAGCACGTCCCAGCCTGCGTCATCATGTGGGGAGCCGTTTCTGTACGTCGTGAGCAGTGTGTTCACGTCCTGATTTCTGTCCACAGATCCAAGACATCAGCGTGGTGACAGAGGACAACAAGGAGAAGAGGTCTGCCAAAGACGCCCTGCTGCTGTGGTGCCAGATGAAGACGGCTGGGTGAGGAACCAGGGAGGCATAGGGTGGTGGTGGTGTTTGACTCCCAGCCAAAAAGGGCCTGGGTTCAATCCCTCCAAGGCCATGCTAAGAGAGCAAGATGCTTAACCCTGTGCTTAACCCTTATTGTATGGTGTGCGTCCTGATACTTAAAAATAGTACTTATCCGAGCTATCTTTGTTTTGTACAGGGAATAGGTTAACCTAGCAATGTTTAGTGCTGGGCACTTGGTTTTATGAACATCCTTGCTGTACCGACAACAATGTATTGTTTCTCCTCTTCTGACAAATGTACGCTTTGGATAAAAGCGTCTGCTAAATGCCCTAAATGTAAATGTAACCCCTACCATGAAGCTGAGCTCCCTGCTCAGTTGCTTTAGATCCTTTAGATAAGTATATTTAGATACAAGGTCTCCCTATTGCCACAGCACAACCTCTAGCTGCTCTTTGATAAGAGTCCCTTCGGATAAAAGCATCTGCTAGTTGACTAAATAGAACATTTGGAGTCATCCCAGAATGAAAATGTTATTGTGTAATAGGAGACTGGAGTTTATTATTGATTCCTCTTTGTCCTTCGCAGATACCCTAATGTCAACGTCCACAACTTCACCACGAGCTGGAGGGATGGCCTGGCGTTCAGTGCCATCGTGCACAAACACAGGTCAATGACTGTTGCACATTCCACACCGTCGCCGTCACCTACTGAAACCTGCCACCCGTAGACCGGGCCTGTGTACCGATGGATACTGGGATAAGACAGATAAGAGGGTCACCAAAATCCATGTTTATAAATCTAGTGTTTATTTATGAAATTATAGAGAAAACGAAAAATTACACAATCGTTTTTCAAATGGGAGGACGTTTTCCATTGATAGAGAGATGTCGGATTCAGAACTTTGTCTCCAAAGTATAGATCGACCGGGAATTATGTTGACGCATGTGTCATCAATCATACATTCAGCTTCACATTTAGCAACAATTCAAATCAAAATAATAATAAAAGGCTAAAAGGGTGCTTAAATGCATTTAGATTCATATCTTGGCTTTAATATTTTTCACGAGGATCGCCAGTCTTAAAGACATCACACACCTCGAAGCAGCTTGTATTCCCACTCTTCTATTACGCTCTCCATCTGTTTCTATATCTTCTCCTCCTTCCTTCACTTGAACCGCCTGCAGTTTGGCTCCAAAAAGAAAGAGTAAAATTGGATGTATGTTGACCTAGATCACAGAAAGAGCACCCTACTTAGTGTTATTCATAATGCAGATCCATGCTGGGAAACTCACTGGCTCCCCCTGCTGTGTACAGTGATGCTGTCATTCATAGATGCTCATTGGCTCATTTCCTCTGAGTCAAATAAGGGATAACCTTCTTGGTCAGGGAGGAAACTGAGCTTTTGTGTGGAGTAACTGATCTCCAGGTTGCATGTAAATATGACCATCTCCATTTACATGTTCAGAACCTATTCAAAGCAGAGGGGAGGAGATTGTGGTAGTCGTGTCAGGTTAGAGCTAGCGGGCTGCCTGGTTGAAGTATAATGCTTTTTGTCATTTTTCTTCTTCTACCTCTGAAGAAAGTTGATGTCGTCCACTTTTGGTAAGGCGTAAAATTAATTACAAATCTGTACCATCATTGGAGTGAGGCAAATTCATAGGGAGGCCACCCAGTGGCTTTGCCATTTCTAGCCCAAACTGAAACCCCAGTCCCCTTCCACCAGTAAGCCTGCTAGAGCGAGATGCCCCACCCGCTACCTGCTCCTAAATGTATTGTGGATGTAATGCATCCACAGATCCAGGGTCAGTCCCTTCCAATATAAATACACATTTTGCATTGAAAAAGGACATAAAGAAAGTCATTACCTGGTGGCACTCTGCCTTGTAGTGTACAGCCCTGCGACGCACCATTACCCTATCAACCTCAGCTCATCCACCGCTCACATGGCTCCCTGACTGAGAGGGTTCCACCAAAGCCAAAGTCTGACATCAGCACCACTAACCGTACCATCACAGAGACACCCAGAGACCGGGCAGATCAGCATCCACCGTCTGGTGGTTAGAGCTGTACCACCACCCCACTTCTGACTACTGCTATTACCCTCATCCATAATTAACAAGATGTTGTCGAAGCCAAATGCAACGTGGTGCATTGGAAGTCTTTGTTTTCTTCCCCCGGGTCTCTGCATCTCTGCATTAACATGCAAGTGCAAAAATAATGTAATGATAGATCAAATAAAATATATAAATACGTTGAACATGAATAAATAAATAAAATATATAAATAAATAAAAGATATGACATGTTAAAATGCTTATAACTTACAACTTATAAGGAAATAATAAAGACTATTAATTACTGAGCGATTGACTCAGTTGTTCCTTCCCTCCTCTCCAGTCTGATTAAGGCTTAAACCTTCTCCTCCCTTTTCGTCTCCTCTCCTCAGATCTGACCTGATTGAGTTCGACACCCTGAAGAGGTCGAATGCCCACCACAACCTCCAGAACGCTTTTAATGTGGCGGAGAAGGAGCTGGGCCTCACCAAGCTGCTGGACCCAGAAGGTGATTAGGTCTAGTCCCTCAGGGTTGCTCTTAGTCCCACACTGGATGTTTGTGTGTGCGCGTGCGCCTGTGTGTTTGTCTAGAGCAGATTGATAACAGCTTAGACTGTGTTGCTGCATTTGTCACCACATGCTGAGTTCACAGGGAGGATGTCCATATATGGTCAATAGTGACCATGCATGGACATCCTGGAAAGGCCGATTTGGAAATGAAAGCAATATTTACATTCCTTTCCTTGAATTTGAATGTTTGTGTTCAGCTCTGGCTGTTTCCTTTGTTTCCCCTCAAATGTTTGAACATTTTCATAATTGCATGGTGCTAATTCTGACAAGAGCAGTGGTATCATATAGTGTCTGTTCATATCCAGCTGACTAATGTTCAGCTAACGATTAGAGATGCAAATGAGATAGACTGACCTTCCCTTTCTATTTCTATCTCTCTTCCTCTCTCCCTCCCTCCCCCCAGATGTGAATGTGGACCAGCCAGATGAGAAGTCCATCATAACATATGTGGCTACCTACTATCACTACTTCTCCAAGATGAAGGCTCTGGCCGTGGAGGGAAAGAGGATCGGCAAGGTCAGGCATCTCCCAATCGGCCATGTTGTCTCCCTGCTCCTGTTATCTGGTCATCATCACGCGTTCAATTGAATTCAGAGAACTTTATCGTCCCATGAGGAAATTAATTTGTTGACAAACTACCTGTCAAACAATAACGGGCCACATATGAGTTTCTAAAATCTGGGAGGCTGGATGGCCTGCTGTCGATGGCCAAAAGGATCTGGGGTCAAACCCCAAAGTCCACAGTCTACCTGCTCATTAAGATAGGTTCTGTATTCATCTCTGCCGGGGGTAAATGAGGATGTAAAAGCAGAAATACCGGACAGAATTAAAAAGTTTAAACATTAAAATAAGAATATGCTAAAACCAACACAACAATATAAAGTCTCTAAAAATACGAACAAAATGAACTACTTGCTTTCCACCTGCTGTCTCGCCCTCACCTGTCGCTCTCCCTCTCCCCCGCCCCGCAGGTGCTGGACTACGCCATCGAGGCAGACCAGCTGATCGACAAGTACGAGAGCCTGGCTTCGGAGCTGCTGCAGTGGATCCAGCAGACCATCCACACGCTCAACGACCGGCAGCTGGCCAACTCCCTCAACGGGGTGCAGAACCAGCTGCAGGCCTTCAACTCCTACCGCACCGTGGAGAAACCGCCCAAGTGAGTCTCAGTGGAAGGGTCTTGGTTCAATCCCCGATGTCCACAGTCTACCTGTTAATAAACTCTGCACGTTGAGGTTTATTTGTGTATGGTGTGTCTATTTTAAATCAAATCTTATGATATACATTACTTGTATATATATCTTCTCATCATACTCATGATCACGATATTAGATATGATAATAGAGACATAATACTAGCACCAGAACAAGCCGGCCCTCTTCTGAACAAGGGTTATTAATCAATGATGCGCCTGGGGTGTTGGAGCTCTGGAGTGGTTGTTAAAGGAGAGTACGTCTGCTTGTTGCCCGCAGGTTCACAGAGAAGGGAAACCTGGAGGTTCTGCTCTTCACCATCCAGAGCAAGATGAGAGCCAACAACCAGAAGGTGTACATGCCCCGCGAGGGGAAGCTCATCTCTGACATCAACAAGGTACGGGACCGCCAATGGACCACCTGTTTGAGCACAATGCAGCTCATAGAAACAACTCCTTCTCTTTTATGCATCGCCTTGTATGCACTGTGATTTAGCAAACTAGTAAGTCTCGTTCGTACCGTTCAAATAGATACTGCTGCTGCTGTGGTAGGAGGAAAATGTGCAAATTTTCATGAATACTTTTATCATATTCACTGGTCTTTTAATACATAAATAGTTTGATTTATCTATGGTATTAATGCTCATAAATAGTAGTGATATGTATATAATATTGTCAATACAAAGTATTGATAATTGAAAACATGTATATGAATCAGTACAATTCATTAACATAAATCCAATTATAATATGAATTGATAAACCGGCAGCAGCCTATTCTCAGGATAATGATGTCAACCTGTCTGGTGTTGTGATTGGTCGACAGGCGTGGGAGCGTCTGGAGAAGGCGGAGCATGAGCGTGAGCTGGCACTGAGGAACGAGCTGATTCGCCAGGAGAAGCTGGAGATGCTGGCGGCTCGTTTCGACCGCAAGGCCGCCATGAGAGAGACCTGGCTCAGCGAGAACCAGAGGCTGGTGTCCCAGGTACACACACACACACACACACACACCGTATAGATACACATGAACACACACACATATATACATACACACGCACGCACACAAGAGGCTAGTGTCCCCGGTAGACACACACATACACCTTATACACACACATATGAACACACATACACACCAGAGGCTGTTGTCCCAAGTAGACACACACATACCCCTTATACATATGCAGACATATGAACACCCATACATATGTACATACACATACACAGCAAAGGCTACATACACACATACATAATATTCACTTAGGTGGCACATCAATTCTTTGTCAATTCAACGTCGTCACTAGAAAAGCTTAAAATGTATACAATGATTTTTTTGTGGGGGCGGGGATTGACTCAGACTTCTTCTTTAATCAATGTTCTCAATTTTTGTTTGACTACACCTTTGTGGAATGGTAGTGGCGGTGTGCAATCATTTTCTTTTCGAAGTAGAGCACATTTTAGACCATCATTCTCGAAGGGCACTGAATGTCTGGAAATAAACTTCTAAAGTTTGGCAGCATTTCAAATCCATAAAAGACGATCCAAAAAAAGCCTAACACAAACTGTGTCAACAGCAGCTGTCATGCCATAACCCCCACGCTGGTGAAAATAAAATATACACATGCATGAACTCAAACCCATATACAAACATATATACACACAAGCTTACGTACGTACATACATACACACACACACGCCTGAGGTGTGTGTGGAGAGGTAGGTAGACGCACAAAAACATTTACACATATATGCACGCACACGCACACACACACACGCACGCACGCACGCACACACACACACACACACACACACACACACACACACACACACACACACACACACACACACACACACACACACACACACACACACACACACACACACACACACACACACACAGAACCTATCGACTCAGACCCCTCAGTCTTCTCCAAACTGAACCTCCCGTCTCTCTCCCCCTCGCTGCCAGGACAACTTTGGCACGGACCTGGGCGCGGTGGAGGCGGCCACGCGGAAGCACGAGGCCATCGAGACGGACATCGGGGCGTACGGGGAGCGCGTGGCGGCGGTGGAGGCGGTGGCCCGGGAGCTGGAGGCGGAGAGCTACCACGACGTGCGGCGCGTGGCGGCCCGGCGCGACAACGTGCTGCGGCTCTGGGAGTACCTGAAGGAGCTGCTGGCGGCGCGCCGCGAGCGCCTCCACGCCCACCGGGACCTGCAGCGCCTCCTGCAGGAGATGCGCTACATCATGGACTGGATGGGAGACATGAAGGTGGGCCCACGGGGCGGCGAGCGTCATGCTCTCTCTCTCTCTCTCTCTCTCTCTCTCTCTCTCTCTCGCTCTCTCTCTCTCTCTCTCCACTATGGCTCTCTCTCTCTCTCTCTCTCTCTCATTCTCTCATAATCCCCCTCTCCCTGTTACTCTTCAAGGTAGGCCTGAAGGGGCGGCGGGCGTCATGCTCTCTCTCTCTCGCTCTCTCTCTGTCTCTCTGTCTCTCTCTCTCTCTCTCTCTCTCATTCTCTCATAATCCCCCTCTCCCTGTTACTCTACTTCTTGCCCCCCAACCTTTCTATCTTGTTCTCTTCCTCTCCCTCTCTTGCTCTCTCTTCACTCTCTCTGATGAAGATGAAATGTAGGAAAGCGTCTATAGTATTGCATGCATTTATTGATAATTGCGATCGTCAAAAAAAGCCGTTAACACAGCACTACTCTCAACAGAACCTGAATGTCTTCAACCCTTCTCTTTAACCTGTGCTCCATGGTCTGGTCTCGTGTGTGCTCCCCTCAGGGACGGCTGCAGTCCCAGGACAGCGGGAAGCATCTGCATGACGTGCTGGACCTGCTGCAGACCCACACCCTGGTGGAGGCCGACATCTCCGCCCAGGCCGAGAGGATCAAGGGAGTGCAGGCGGCCGCCCAGCGCTTCACCTCCCAGGACCAGCGTGAGTGCCCTAACCTCTAACCCTCTCACCCTCTCACCTTATCCTCCCTACCACCAGCGTTAGTCCACTCACATACGTCCCTCTAACCCTCTATCCTTCACCTCCTATCGTCAGCATGAGTCCCCTAACATCTAACCCTCTTAGATGGCTTCAAAGACCAGAAGTCCATTCATTTCCAATGTAGTACGACGTTGTCTTCAACTCAAAGTGGACATTTAAACATGTCGAGCTTGAGTTTAATTATGTAAGTCGAGGGCTCGCATTGTTAGCTAAAGGTGAATCTATCAGCAACCATAGTATGGTGATTGTGTGCATCTTTTATTTGTGTGCCGCAGCACCCAGTAGCGGATTGAGTAAGAAGAGTGCAGCATCCATTCTTTGTTTCTCCTGTACCACCAAACAACAAACGGTGAAACTGGTATAAAAGCAGCTTAACCGTTCTGCTTATGTAAGCGGTTTCCTCCTCCACTTCCTACCTGACTCTAATCCCCCCCCTGGCAGCCTACAAGCCGTGTGAGCCGGCGCTGGTGGTGGAGCGGGTGGACCTGCTGGGCCGGGCCTACGGGGAGCTGGGCCAGCTGGCGGTGGAGCGCCGCGACCGCTTGGAGGACTCGCGGCGCCTCTGGCAGTTCCTGTGGGAGCTGGGCGAGGAGGGCGCCTGGATCCGGGAGCAGGAGCAGATCCTGGCGGCGGCGGACTGCGGCCGGGACCTGACGTCGGCGCTGCACCTGCTCAGCAAGCACGAGGCCTTCCGGGACGAGATGGCGGCTCGCTACGGGCCCCTGGGGACCAGCATCGCGGCCGGAGAGGCCCTGGTGCAGGAGGGCCACGTGGGGGCCCCGGAGGTCACGGAGAGGATCAGGGACATCAGGGAGCAGTGGGCGCACCTGGAGGAGGTAGGAATCGTCCCGAACAAGGACACTTCCAGGACACACTTCCAGGACACTTCCAGGACACACTCCCTGACACTGAGAGCCTACGACGTGTTATAAGAGCCACTATTTTAGGAGACGTTAAAATACTTTCCTTGTATTGTTGTGAGTTTGATCTCTTGTATAGTTCGCTCTTTTGAGTCAGGGACCGGAAAAGTAATAATAATAATAATCTATTTTAGGTTTACTGTTTGATAGGAGTGTACCAAAAATGTGGACTGTTGGACCAGTATTTGGTCGTTATCAATCTGCTTGATTTAGTTGACAGAAGGGTTTGAGGTCTAAGATAAGAATTCCAGTTCGCTTTACATGTCTATGTCTTTATGATTAGTTCCACTAAGAGAAGAGCTTTATAGGCAGCAGCGCCCGTGTGAATCCTTCTCCCCTCCTCTCTCTCTCTCCCCCCCCCCCCCCCCCCCCCCCCCAGACCTCCGTGCTGAGGGAGCAGAGCCTGAAGGAGGCGGTGGCGCTGCAGCAGTTCCAGACGGACGCCAGCGACATGGAGGCGTGGCTGGGGGACACCCTGCGGCAGGTGTCCAGCCAGGAGGTGGGCCACGACGAGTTCTCCACCCAGACGCTGGCCCGCAAGCAGCGCGAGGTGGAGGAGGAGATCCAGAGCCACCGGCCCGTCATCGACTCCCTCCAGGAGCAGGTGCTGGCGCTGCCCGAGGCCTACGCCCACGACCCCCAGGTACGAGGACTCCTGTCGGGGTTCACGGTGGGCTTCAGGGTCGTTTCATTCAAATGTAATGGAGCCCGAAACATTGAACTTGTTTTTATCAATCTTTAATTTTACCATAGTGCTGAAATAAATATCTAAATGTCACGGCAAATGTCCCATCAAATAAATCGAACAAAGGTCAGTTAATATAAAGTCTGGTAAGACGCATGCAATGTTAATCTGAGTTGTCATCTGACTCCACAGCTCATTTGAGCATATGTCACCTCTATAAACATGACATTACAAAACCTGTCGAGGAAGCCAAAACAGAGAGAATCTGGCATCTGGCCACTGAGAGAAAATGCACGGCCAAATCTGCAGCCCATTCTATCACTAATGACCGTAACTCTATTGACATTTCCAAAGTCTTAAAGTGCCAAAGGTCAAATGTCATTTGTACTAAATAAACTCAGGATGTCCTTTTTAGAGCCCCTAAAGTAACAAAGTTTAGACCCCTGATCCCTTGACTCATAAGCTGATGTCCGACCCCACCTCTCCCGCCCCGCCCCCCCCTCCAGGTGGACGGCCGCGTGCCCAGCATCGAGCAGCGCTTCGCGGAGCTGGAGTCGCTGTCGGCGGCGCGGCGGCAGGCCCTGGAGGGGGCGCTGGCGCTCTACCGCATGTTCAGCGAGTCGGGAGCCTGCCTGCAGTGGGTGGAGGAGAAGGAGCAGTGGCTCCACAGTATGGCCATCCCCACCAAGCTGGAGGACCTGGAGGTGGTGCAGCAGAGGTGAGTCCGGGGGAGGGGGGGGGAGGGGGGGGAGGGAGAGGGGGTGAGACGGAGAGGTAGGGGGGCAGGGGAGGGTGAGAGGGAGAGAAGGGCAGAAGGGGATGGAGGGAGGGAGGAGAGGCATGTGGGAGAGAGGGGAGAGGGGCAGAGGGAGAGACAGAGACTTTGGTTTGGGTTTCAGTAGATGGGTAGGACGCTGTCCTACAAAGGAAGTGAATGCGGAAATAAATAGTCAGGAATAAATAAACAAATATATCCCATTCTGTGTTTTTACAATTCTATTGGGTGTTATATTTTTAGCAGAAGTATTTGTTTTTCTCTGAAATAGATTAAAATGTAATAAATCTGGGCAATCTCAACAATAAATATATATATATATAGAATCTGATGAAAAACAACTTCAATAAATGTAGTATATGTAGACCCAGAGGTATTTCCCTGTGTGTGAATAAGAGAGACCGCCTTCAGTCCTGCCTCTCACGCTGTGTTCCTGACTGCAGGTTTGAGACGCTGGAGCCAGAGATGAACAACCTGGGTCTGCGGGTGACCGACGTGAACCAGGTGAACCAGCAGCTGCTGGGCTCTGAGAACCGGGACAAGGAGCAGATCAACAGGACCCAAGAACAGCTCAACGACAGGTCTGCACTCCCTGGGAGTCACCCTGTGTTATTCAGTGCTTTCGATAGCTGAAAACACCATGCCTCTGCCCCCATTAGATCTCTGTGGGTAGTCTCATTTAGACCATGAGACACTCTTCTGCGGATCAAATTCTGGCCTTTCATGCTCACACAACGTTGTCTGTTTTTCATCCATCAAAAACCGTGACATTTTCATAGACGCTCCCCCTAGTGGCTGAATACGAGAAAGCAGGTCTAGTAAATCATCAAAACTGAGGGTTTGGAAAAAGTCCACGTTTGATTGGGACGTCATCAAGACATACGCAGTCTTGGTACGCCCGTAAGGGAAGGCATGAAGTGAAACTATGTTACGCATACATCGTTTTAAAAACATTGCTGAAAAAAATGCTAGTCTAGGCGGAAAACTTTTTAACTGAAACGCTGGGGGGGGAACGTGCTCTTTTCGCTTTGAAATCTAAAAACGCTAGTAGGGACAGAAAACCTAGCCGGCATGGTGAGGACATGGGCAGAAACGACTCGCCCTTGAACCCGTGTCCCTCTCTCTCTCCTCCAGGTGGAAGGAGTTCCAGCAGCTGGCGGACCAGAAGAAGCTGGCGCTGGAGTCGGCCCTCAACATCCAGAACTACCACCTGGAGTGCAACGAGATCCAGAGCTGGATGAAGGAGAAGACCAAGGTGATCGAGTCCACCCAGAGCCTGGGCAACGACCTGGCCGGGGTGATGGCCCTGCAACGCAAGCTCACCGGCATGGAGCGAGACCTGGAGGCCATTCAGGTACGGGGAGAGAGACCTCTAGGTGTATATACTACATAGAGAGAGAGAGACCTGGAGGCCATTCAGGTACGGGGAGAGAGACCTCTAGGTGTATATACTACATATAGAGAGAGAGACCTGGAGGCCATTCAGGTACGGGGAGAGAGACCTCTAGGTGTATATACTACATATAGAGAGAGAGACCTGGAGGCCATTCAGGTACGGGGAGAGAGACCTCTAGGTGTATATACTACATATAGAGAGAGAGAGACCTTTAGGTGTATATACTACATATATAGAGAGAGAGACCTTTAGGTGTATATACTACATATATAGAGAGAGAGACCTTTAGGTGTATATACTACATATATAGAGAGAGAGACCTTTAGGTGTATATACTACATACATAGAGAGAGAGACCTTTAGGTGTATATACTACATATATATAGAGAGAGACCTTTAGGTGTATATACTACATATATATAGAGAGAGACCTTTAGGTGTATATACTACATATATAGAGAGAGAGACCTTTAGGTGTATATACTACATATATATAGAGAGAGACCTTTAGGTGTATATACTACATATATAGAGAGAGAGACCTTTAGGTGTATATACTACATATATATAGAGAGAGACCTTTAGGTGTATATACTACATATATAGAGAGAGAGACCTTTAGGTGTATATACTACATATATAGAGAGAGAGACCTTTAGGTGTATATACTACATATATATAGAGAGAGACCTTTAGGTGTATATACTACATATATAGAGAGAGAGACCTTTAGGTGTATATACTACATAAATAGAGAGAGAGACCTTTAGGTGTATATACTACATATATATAGAGAGAGACCTTTAGGTGTATATACTACATATATAGAGAGAGAGACCTTTAGGTGTATATACTACATATATATAGAGAGAGACCTTTAGGTGTATATACTACATATATATAGAGAGAGACCTTTAGGTGTATATACTACATATATATAGAGAGAGGCCTTTAGGTGTATATACTACATATATATAGAGAGAGACCTTTAGGTGTATATACTACATACATAGAGAGAGAGACCTTTAGGTGTATATACTACATATATATAGAGAGAGACCTTTAGGTGTATATACTACATATATAGAGAGAGAGACCTTTAGGTGTATATACTACATATATATAGAGAGAGACCTTTAGGTGTATATACTACATATATAGAGAGAGAGACCTTTAGGTGTATATACTACATGTATACGTGTGGGGAGAGGGAGATAGCGATAGAGGCTCTACAGGTATGGAGAGAGAGAGCTTTAGGTGTGGGGAGATGGATATGGAGATAGAGGCTCTGGAGAGGGATAGCTTTAGGCATTTGGGAACCACCTTATTGAGGTGCATGAACAATGAGCATGTCATTCCTAACCCAATGCGTTCGTCCACCTCCTCCCAGGGCAAGCTGAACGACCTGCGGACGGAGGCGGAGAAGCTGGCGGAGGAGCACCCGGACCAGGCGGAGGAGATCCAGGCGCGCCGGGCGGGCATCCAGGAGGTGTGGGAGGAGCTGAACGCCACCATGAAGCTGCGCGAGGAGTCCCTGGGCGAGGCCAGCAAGCTGCAGGGCTTCCTGCGCGACCTGGACGACTTCCAGTCCTGGCTGTCGCGCACGCAGACGGCGGTGGCCTCGGAGGACATCCCCACCTCGCTGGTCGAGTCGGAGAGCCTGCTGGCGCAGCACGAGAGCATCAAGAACGAGGTGGACAACTACAAGGAGGACTACGAGAAGATGCGCGACGTGGGCGAGGAGGTGACCCGCGGACAGACGGACGCCCAGTACATGTTCCTGGCCCAGAGGCTGCAGGCGCTGGACACGGGCTGGCACGAGCTGAGGCGCATGTGGGAGAACCGCCAGAGCCTCCTGGCCCAGGCCTTCGACTTCCAGACGTTCCTGAGGGACGCCAAGCAGGCCGAGGCCTTCCTCAACAGCCAGGTAGGAACCCGGGTACACACGACCCCCCCCGGGGGAGCCCCGGGGGAACGGGAATGCTCCTTTGGGAACCCAAGGTTTTGCGGTTTACAGAGTGTAGCTTGTGATCCATGGGGCGAACATTGAGGCGCTGAACTTGATAGCTTGCCGGAGTGCTTGGAGAAAGTATACGCAGAATTTGAAAACTGAAAGCTGTACTCCAGGGTAATCCTCACTCCCCATGCCTTAAGGATGATATAACCGCCCACCCAAACGGCCGGCGTTATTAAGATTTGCCCTGAGAGAGTGTTCGTCTGTCCGTCCTGGGGTTTTGATCTCCCCGCCAGGTTTTGATCTCCCCTCTGTGTAGCGGTGTGTCATCAGAATCATTTTCAATTGACAGTTTTCAGAGTTACACGTGTATCACAAGTGGAGAACGTTCCGCAGAGGAACCCCGGCCTGGTTGTCAACCACATCTTTTGAACTTCAACATTTGCTTTGAACAGCCTCCCTGTCGACTGTCAGACACTTGATAAGGAAAAACCAATTAGCTCCCTCCCTCCCCCGCGGCCATGCTGTGCCTCCCCCTCCACAATATCTTACAATCATATCCCTCTCGCTAATTACCCCTGGCATCTCCCTAACTCCATTTCCTGCTCAGCACGCCGATATTAGTCAGGAAACCAGAGCAAGTCGCGGCAAGTAGGTCACAGACCTAGATCTGTTAGCCCTGTCAGAATCAGCCCACTCACAGTAGGAGAGCGAGCAGGAGCCCCGCCGCATGCTACTGGTAGAACCTGCCGTCATTGAGTTGTTATGTTGGCATGTGATGATGATCACACCGGGATACTCAGCAGACCCTGCTGTTGTCAGAGGAGGTTTTTTATGTTTTTTTTACCCCACTAATACCCACTGCAACAAGATGATGGAACAGTGAGACTTTTTTTTTTTAACCTGCAGTTGCTAATTCAGGAAGCCATTAATATCGCTATCGTAATACCAATATAGAATTATTATTTATTTTACCAGATTTCAAATTGGATAAGAATGATTGCTATTACTGTGGAGAATAGTATGAGTACTTCATATCTTATAATTCATATGAATATTATCTGTGTGTAGGATTATGTATAACTATCTAAATTCTCTAATAATTCATATAAGTATCACTATCCTCTCCCATGTGTAGGGGTGTGTATCGATAATGCATATTATAGATAATAACTAACATCAACATTTCTGTGTGTGTGGGTGCGTCTCTGTGTGTGTGTGTGTGTGTGTGTGTGTGTGTGTGTGTGTGTGTGTGTGTGTGTGTGTGTGTGTGTGTGTGTGTGTGTGTGTGTGTGTGTGTGTGTGTGTGTGTGTGTGTGTGTGTGTGTGTGTGTGCGTGCGTGCGTGTGTGTGTGCAGGAGTACGTGCTGTCCCACACGGAGATGCCCAGCAGCCTGCAGGGGGCGGAGGACGCCATCAAGAAGCACGAGGACTTCCTGACCACCATGGAGGCCAGCGAGGAGAAGATCAGCGGCGTGGTGGAGTCGGGCCACCGCCTCATCACCGACGGCAACGCCACCGCCGACAAGATCCAGGAGAAGGCCGACTCCATCCAGGAGAGGTGGGCGGCCGATCGCACTCGGATCACCTCATTGATCCCTGTGTCTGGTTCAATGGCTCAACTTAAGATCATAGAATAAATATTATATTCAAGGAAACCATACTATATGTTGAAGATGAATGCTATGATAAATATGAGAATTAAAATGTGCATCTGAGAATGAACAGGCATTATATTTTTATGTTTGATGTATATAATTAATGTCACCATAAGGGTAAGGGATGTGTCGAGACTAGGGTTAGTGGTGTTAGTATAGGCGCTGTACCTGTCCCAGAATGAACTTATCTTATACGTGTTCTGACCTACAACACACTGGATCAGCTGGTGTGGTCCCCAGAGGAGGCGCCGGACCTGAGGTGTTTGGTTGGTAGTTTGTGTCTCCTTGATGTGATGATGGAACGGTTGTTTGAACAGCGTTTCTTCTATCCCCCCCCCCCCCCCAGACAACAGAAGAACAAGCAGGCGGCCAACGAGCTGCTGGCTAAGCTGAAGGACAACCGAGAACTCCAGCACTTCCTGCAAGACGGACAAGAGGTACAACATCGATAGCATTCAGCCAAAACACGCGCTCATAATGGGCTGCTTATAGCACTTTTTAAAATACACAAGAGCAAGATGCTTGAAACGCAAGCTGCTTGAAGACCTCTAGATGCAGGGGTCTTAACGTTCACACGGTACAGAAACGATACATAATAAACTGGTCACATCAGCGGTCTCGATGTGAGATTTTGTTATGAGATATGAACCCTGATAAATGACATGCATGGTGTGTGCCGGCCACAGCTGAAGCTGTGGATCAACGAGAAGATGCTGACGGCCCAGGACATGTCGTACGACGAGGCCCGCAACCTGCACAGCAAGTGGCAGAAGCACCAGGCCTTCATGGCCGAGCTGGCCTCCAACAAGGACTGGCTGGACAAGATCGACAAGGTGGGAGCCCTGACGTGATGTCGGGTTATGACGTGATATGAGGTTATATCATATGCTGTACTATGTAGAATGCATGAGATGAGACGAGGTTTACTTCAATAATCCCAGATGGGAAGTTAGGGAACTGATATGACTTGATTAGATGAGGCAAGACATGTTATGATTTGACTAGTATTGATACTTGCCTCAAGTACATTCAGGTTATCAAAAGTCCAGCCGCAAAGCCTACTTTTGAACACGTTTCTATGGTTGACCCTCCCTCTTCTATGCTCATCTCCCACACTGCTCTCCCCCGCTTCTCTCGCCCTCTTCTCCACCTCTCCTCTCCCTCTCCCCCTCCCTCTCTTTCTCCCCCTCCCTCTCCCCCTCTCCCCTCCCCTCTCCCCACCCCCCTCCCCCTCTCCCCTCCCTCTCCCCCTCCCCTCCCCCCTCCCCCTCCCCCCTCCCCTCTCCCCCTCCACCAGGAGGGCCAGGCGCTGGTGGAGGAGAAGCCGGAGCTGCAGCCGGTGGTGCAGCAGACCCTGGTGGACCTGCAGGGTCAGTGGGAGGAGCTGGAGGCCACCACAAAGACCAAGGCCCAGTGCCTGTTTGACGCCAACCGCGCCGAGCTCTTCACCCAGAGCTGCTCGGCGCTGGACGGCTGGCTGAAGAACCTGGAGGGCAAGCTGCAGAGCGACGACTACGGCAAGGACCTGACCAGCGTCAACATCCTGCTGAAGAAGCACCAGGTGAGGGCCGGAGGGGGTTCAGGGGTCAGGGAGACGCGTGGTGGCTGGGTGGTCGATTCGATGAAGAGGACGATGAACGTCTATAAAAGGACGCTTTGACTCCCAGTCTAAAGGCACTGGGTTGGATGCCTAACCCCACCTTCTCCTGACTGAACGCTTTTTAGGAAGAGTCTTGTCACTCCTTTTCGATGGTGTCATGAATGGATGAGGGATTTTCATCCACGACAAAATAGGATTTAAAACCGGCCCATTGCTACGATTCCAGCAAAACAAATTCCCCATCAGTAAGGAAGTGGAGGCCCTCCCCTCGGTCTCCGCTCGGCCGCGCGGCGGTGAGGCGGTGAGGCGGTTTCTCTCTAGTCCAGCGGTGTCGTTGAGACGGTTGTGTGATGTCTGACGCCTCCCCCCCGCAGATGCTGGAGCACCAGATGGACGTGCGGGAGAAGGAGGTGCAGGCGCTGCAGTCCCAGGCCCAGGCCCTGACCCAGGAGGACGCCGGGCTGGCCGAGGTGGACGGCCAGCAGAGGCAGCTCACCGACAGCTACTCCCAGCTGCAGGCGCCCCTGCAGGCCCGGAGGCAGCAGCTGCTGGCCTCCAAGGAGGCGCACCAGTTCAACCGGGACCTGGAGGACGAGATTGTGAGCGTGAACCTAGACACTGTGTGGGGGGTTCTTGTTGGGAAGTCTTATTTCTGAACACCTCGGCGGGAACTGCTTTTGATGTATCGACGACGTCAGAAAAAAAACAACTTCTTTATATAGTTTTAATGAATTATTCAGGAGTTTATAATGAATAAATCAATGTAATCATCTTATCCTCAAAGACTTCCACATTTGGCTTACTGCCACCACTACTAGAATTAGACCACTAGAAGACCCCCACTTGAAAACACCCGTTGAGTTTAAATGAATAGATAACGCACACACTTGAGGATTCGTTGGCATATGATTGGTTTTGATTGAGGTCTCTAGAAGAGGGTACTTGTACTACTTGGTGACATAATCGGTGCTATGACTCGTAATCAGAGGCCCAATGCAACAGTCCTCGGCCCCCGTTATGACACGCACTGAGCCTTCTAATGAAGCCTGGCGTCAGCGAGGGCTGGCATTAAACAGGGGGGTGAAGGGTCACTTAAGATTAGTGGAACTGAGAACATTTCCCTCGGAAGCCATGTTCTGAGATGGTTAGTCTGAGTGTGTGACCTGAACGTGCTGCTGTGGTTCTCCAGCTGTGGATGAAGGAGAGGATGCCCCTGGCCACCTCTACGGACCACGGGAAAGACCTGCCCACCGTGCAGCTGCTGATCAAGAAGAACCAGGTACCACAACTCATTCATGTCGTCATCTGAGGCATTGCTCTCAAAAGATTATGTTCTGTATACAGTTGCACCTCAAATAATAGGAATATTGTTTTAAGTTAATTCTTTTCAATAATTCAATTTAAAAAGTGAAACTCGTATATAATATAGATTCATTCCACCAACAGTGAAATATTTCAAGCCTTCATTTGTATTAATCTTAATGATTATGGCTTACAGCTCATGAAAACCCCAAATTCTGTGTGTCAGAAAATTAACATCAGACCAGTAAAAAAATTGTAGAAAAAAGGGATAAAAAGGAAATGTCGGCCTTCTGAAGAGTATGTTCCTGTGTCTGCACTCAGTCCTCGGTCGGGGCTCCTTTTGCCTGAATTGCTCCCCTCTCCCCTTGCCCGCCTCCCCCCCCCCCCCCTCCTCCAGACGCTGCAGAAGGAGATCCAGGGCCACCAGCCGCGCATCGACGACATCCAGCGGCGCAGCCAGGCCCAGAGCCAGGTGGACGGGGCGCGGCAGGCCGCCCTGGAGGGCCGCCTGGGGGAGATGAGGGAGCTGTGGGCGCAGCTCATCGCCGAGACGGACCGGCGCCACGACCGCCTGGCCGAGGCCAACCGCGCCCAGCAGTTCTACGCCGACGCCGCCGAGGCCGAGGCCTGGATGGGCGAGCAGGAGCTGCACATGATGTCGGAGGAGAAGGCCAAGGTGAGGGCGGCGTCGCCGTGGTGACAGGGTGGGGGCGGGACTGCAATGAGCGGTATAGTAGTTGCGGTCGGAGGTCAATTTCATGGTCGTGATAAATGATTCATACATGAGTCATAGTTTATTTACACTGATACTTAATATACTAAGATGTGTCTAATATTAGATTGAGCGGGCGTCAAACAAGATGAGTGAAGATACTTAAAAGAAACGAGAACACTGTAAGACTGTAAATCCAACCCTTCCACACTTGACCTCTTCCTCCGCCCACCTCCATCCCCCCCTCCACCCCCTCCACCCCCCCCCCAGGACGAGCAGAGTGCCCTGGTGATGGTGAAGAAGCACCAGACCCTGGAGCAGGCCCTGGAGGACTACGCCCAGACCATCCACCAGCTGGCCAACAGCAGCCGCCTCATGGTCACCAGCGAGCACCCCGAAAGGTCAGAGGTCAACCCGCCCCCCCTCCCGACCCCGCATCCTCAAGAGACTACCAGCTACTGATCTCATTTCAATTTACTTTTTATATTGCTACTCTTCACTCTGTCCAGATGCTTGATCAGAAACTATGTCAGGCAGCCATTTTTTCTTTACTTACTCGAATTAGGATGCTGTATTGTCCTCCGCCTCACTTGCAAACTTTACTCCTGTGCATCTCTAAATGTAAACCTCAACCCCTGTCTGTCCGCCCGTCGGTTCTGCGATCCCCCTGATCCGCCGTCCTCACCCGGCGCCTGGTCTCTGTGACTCCCCAGCGAGAGGATCACGCTACGGCAGGCCCAGGTGGACAAGCTGTACGCGGGCCTGAAGGACCTGGCGGAGGAGCGGCAGGGCCGCCTGCGGGACCGGCTGCGGCTCACCCAGCTGAAGAGGGAGGTGGACGACCTGGAGCAGTGGGTCGCCGAGAGGGAGGTGGTGGCCGGCTCCCACGAGCTGGGCCAGGACTACGAGCACGTCACCGTGAGTCCGCTTCATCGCTTCATTGGTTGGATCCCCGTCTTGGGATCTAAAACATACCTCGGGGGTCACTCAAGATCTACTCTACTACTACTCTTACTCTTACTACTCTGTTTGGACCTAATGTTTAGGGCTGAACATCCAGCGATCTACTCCTTACATTGTTGTGCATCTGCTACCCCAGACATGTGTTTCACCCCATTCATTCATTCATTACATTCATCTGCACCTACCAACAGATTCACCTGTCATTTGTGAGGTGCAAATCATGAAAAAAGCTCACATAGACAACACTGACATCACCGGCAAATGTTGGCTGTGTAAAAATGAAGAGAGTGAAAGCAGATGCCCAAAAGTGTAACATTACCGAACTTTAAAACTTCCACCTCACCAGCGAAGCCCATTGTCTCCACAGCCCCTCTCAAAGACATTCCCCTTCATCCTCTGTCTCCTCTCCCCCCTCGCCTCCCTCCAGATGCTGAGGGACAAGTTCCGGGAGTTTGCCCGGGACACCAGCACCATCGGCCAGGAGCGCGTGGACAGCGTCAACGGCCAGGCGGACGAGCTGATCGAGTCGGGCCACCCGGAGAACGCCAGCGTGGCCGAGTGGAAGGACGGCATGAACGAGGCCTGGGCCGACCTGCTGGAGCTCATCGACACGCGCACCCAGATGCTGGCCGCCTCCTATGAGCTGCACCGCTTCCACCAGGACGCCGGCGAGGTGCTGGGCCGCATGCAGGAGAAGAGGCAGGCACTGCCCGCCGAGCTGGGCCGCGACCTCAACACGGTGCAGCACCTGCACCGCCAGCACACGGCGCTGGAGAACGACATCCAGGCGCTCAGCGGACAGGTGGGGGCTTCTGTTCTGCATGGAGGGGGTCCCCCCGGGGGAGAGGAGGACGGGGTTCACATGGGGAGACGGGAACACGCCCGGACGCGTGTGGGAGACGTTCCATAGAACGGAGGCGTGCGCTGGAACAGAGGGAACGAGTTGTGCTCCAAAGTGGACGAAGACTTCTTAAGTTCATAGTCTTTTAAATGGCGAATATGGCCCAGATTGGATGACCTCTAGGATAACTACAGATATTTCTCTTCCAAATCGATAAAGTACTATCGATTGCCAAATAATATTTACAGGCATTCTCCAAAGCAGATTAATAGTGCGCTAAAATATGAATCACAATCTGATAATAATTACATCCCTGCTCTACATACATACGAGGGGTTTAAAAAAGAAACATGTTTTTTTTCTTCAGTGTCCTCCCTGAAATAGAACCGTTCCCCTGCCTCCGATAATGTTTCCAGGTGTCCTGAAGACAGATGAGGCCTGGTTTGGGGACCGACCGTTTGACCTTGTCTCGTCCCCGTCCCCCCCCAGGTGAACCAGGTGCAGGACGACGCGGCGCGGCTCCAGAAGGCGTACGCCGGGGAGAAGGCGGAGGACATCCAGAAGAGCGAGCACGCCGTCACGGCCGCCTGGGAGGGGCTGCAGGAGGCGGGCCAGGCGCGCCGGCTCCTCCTGCTGGACACGGTGGAGAAGTTCAGGTTCTTCAACATGGTGCGCGACCTCATGCTCTGGATGGACGGGGTCCACCTGCAGATGGACGCCCACGACAGCCCCAGGTGAGGGCGCATGGCGGTCACATGACCCCTGACATCTCCTCAAAGATGTGTTGCTTTGTGGCTTTACCACGGCAATCAAAAAAAGCATAGCGTGTGGCTTATTGAATGGTTCACGTTTACATTTTGAGAGTTGGTTTGCAATGACTAAATCATGCTTCTACTTTTAGTTTTTTTTATTAAAAAACCTTTTTCAACCTTTTTCAAAGGGAAAAAGGTTGTGCTATTTAAACACACTATTTTACTTCTTAGTTCTAGTTGTGTTTTTCGCCTCGCTTTGCACTTTGTATTTCGGTCGTTTTTTAAAAGAAAATCGCTCTCTGTAGCCTAAAGTTGTCTTGATTGGTTTAAACCTCGATGCTGATTGGTGGTTCCTCTGCCTGGTCCCTCCTCCAGAGACGTGTCGTCGGCAGGGCTGGTCATCCTCAACCACCAGGACATCAAGTCAGAGATTGAGACCCGGGCGGAGAACTTCACCGCCTGCAACGAGATGGGCCACACCCTCATCAACAACAACCACTACGCCTCCGACGAGGTATGTGACGCAGTCACTCTTTTGTACACCTCACCGGTTTGTTGACATTTAATACCACTGTTTAGTATGTTTTAAGAACAATTAGGTTAACCTATTGTGGATTGCCGGTTTCTTATTGGCTCAAGCAAGAGATGGTCTCAATAATAAATGGTTGTGCAATGAAATGAACAGAAATATTGTTTAATTTAAGCCGTTGACCACATGCTTCTCTCGATGTCTCGATGTCCACAGATCCGAGAAAAGCTGTCTCAGCTGCAGGAGAAGAGGGAGATGATCAACAAGAAGTGGCAGGACAAGATGGACCACCTGCAGATCGGTACGCTCTGTCTTCTACTCAGCCTCGTGTGTGTGTGCGTGTTTGTGTGTGTCAGTGATGTCATGTGTTTCACTCCATCTGAACACAGTTCTGTGTGTGTGTGTGTTAATTGTCAGTGTGTATTCATCCCCCTGTCTGTGTATCGGATGTCACATGATGCATATTGTCTAACATCGTCTCTTTCTTTGCTTGTGTGCTCTGTGTTTGTGTGTGTGTGTGTGTGTGTGTGTGTGTGTGTGTGTGTGTGTGTGTGTGTGTGTGTGTGTGTGTGTGTGTGTGTGTGTGTGTGTGTGTGTGTGTGTGTGTGTGTGTGTGTCTGCGCGCGCCTGTGCCTGTGTTTGTGTGTGTGACTGTGTGTGTGTGTGTGTGTGTTTGTGTGTCTGCGCGCGCCTGTGTTTGTGTGTGTGAGTGAGTGTGTGTGTGTGTGCGTGCGTGCGTACGTGTGGGTATGCCTGCGTGTGTATGCCTCTGTGTGTGTGCGTATGCCTCTGTGTGTGTGTGTGTGTGTGTGCGTGCGTGCCTCAGTGCTGGAGGTGCTGCAGTTCGGCCGGGACGCGTGCGTGGCCGAGTCGTGGCTGGCGGGCCAGGAGCCGCTGGTGCGCGCCGCTGAGCTGGGCGCCAACGTGGACGAGGTGGAGAGCCTCATCAAACGCCACGAGGAGTTTGAGAAGCTGGCCGCGGGCTGGGACGACCGCTTCGTCCTGCTGGAGAAACTCACCACGGTGAGGAGACGGCCAGAGGGGTAGGGGTTTAGTGGAGACCCCCACCACAGTGAGACCTGTAGAGGTTTAGTGGAGCCCCCCACCACAGTGAGACCTGTAGAGGTTTAGTGGAGACCCCCACCACAGTGAGACCTGTAGAGGTTTAGTGGAGACCCCCACCACAGTGAAACCTGTAGAGGTTTAGTGGAGACCCCCACCACAGCGAGACCTGTAGAGGTTTAGTGGAGACCCCCACCACAGTGAGACCTGTAGAGGTTTAGTGGAGACCCCCACCACAGTGAGACCTGTAGAGGTTTAGTGGAGACCCCCACCACAGCGAGACCTGTAGAGGTTTAGTGGAGACCCCCACCACAGTGAGACCTGTAAAGGTTTAGTGGAGACCCCCACCACAGTGAGACCTGTAGAGGTTTAGTGGAGACCCCCACCACAGTGAGACCTGTAACGGTTTAGTGGAGACCCCCACCACAGCGAGACCTGTAATGGTTTAGTGGAGACCCCCACCACAGTGAGACCTGTAAAGGTTTAGTGGAGACCCCCACCACAGCGAGACCTGTAGTGGTTTAGTGGAGACCCCCACCACAGTGAGACCTGTAGTGGTTTAGTGGAGACCCCCACCACAGTGAGACCTGTAGAGGTTTAGTGGAGACCCCCACCACAGTGAGACCTGTAGAGGTTTAGTGGAGACCCTCACCAGAGCATAGATATAGGCACAGATAAAGCTTTGTTAAAGATACAGTTTGGCTCACTTCTTATCAAGCAGCTGGTGAATGTTTGTCTAAATCGACCCCCCCAGTGTCGCCGTGTGTGATTTAGATCTTGCAGCTTATTTCTTGTCATGGGTGTGTCACTTCCCCCGGTTAAGCACTGCGTTGCACAAAAGGCGTAACGTTTGATTAACCGTCCCTCAGCTGGAGGAGCAGGACCGCCAGAAGAGGCTGGAGGAGGAGGAGCGAGCGAGGAGGCCGCCCACGCCCGCCCCCACGGAGGAGGCCGCCCAATCAGAGGCTGAGAGCCAGCTCCACGAATCAGCAGCCAGGTAGGAGCGACCCAGCAGGAAGAAGACCAACGGGGGCAGGAAGAGGAGGGTTCTGTATTCCATTAGATGGTTTAACTATAACCCCTATACCTTTCACTCTCTGTCCCTCTCTGCATCAGGACCAGCCTAGACCAGACCACTCTGAACCAGTCTATTTCGGTTAACGGAGTACACAGCGACAATGACACTTCACAGGTATATATATGTTATTTATATTTATATGGTCTATTTATACAACCCAAGAATATACATGCACTTAGTATGATACAATGGGTGAGTAAGATGTGCCTCAAACCTTTAGGTCTAATGCCAATATATATAAATTCACGCTGGTAGTCCAATGTAAGAATGTGTTTGTGCATTACCTTGACCACTGTCTTTAAAGTCAACATGGGTACGGTTGAGCCCCTTCCAGTTAATAGACGCCAGATTTTCAATCATTTAAAGGCGGCTCTTCCACTCAAGCTGGCGGTGCAACTGTCTGAGTCTAGCTAGCGTAGCTGGGCTGGCTGGCTGGGCCAAGGGGTGGGTTATCTGTGCGCGCTAAGAGTCTTGTTAACAAAGAGTAAGCTACGGTTGTTGTTTTTTGTAGAATATACCAGTTATACGATGGGATTTTATTGATGACATCATTGAAATCACTGTCGATATTTTTACGTTTTTTTAAGCTACTAGCCAGTCAAAATGTAAAATAAGGTGACCATGTGTTAAATCATTTTTTGGTTGACTTGGAAACAAGGATTTACACAAATAACTTGGTTCTCATTATGAAGTTAGTCCTCGGTTTAACTGGTCAAAGATTTGCAGTTACCTTTTACAGCTAGTAAACTTTAGCCCAGACTATGACGTATATCAAGATAGATAGACACGCACCCACACAATGACCAACCTGTTCCCAACACAAGACCCAAAATCAAAGCCCACCTTGGTACATAAAACATTTTAAACTAAAAGAAAACCAGCCTTCTGTCCTTTGTGGCCTCAACAAGATGGATAGACGGACGGACGGAGAGCCTTTCCTAACCCTTTCTTGTTGCGTTTCCGCCAGCTCTCGTTATCGCAATCGTTATCAGCTGGAAAGAAATCAGAGGCTAAGCGTGTGTTTAGACCCAAGCCGACGGAGCGTGTGAGTACTGACACCGTGGCCAGCTGCCTGTCCTCCGCCAGCTGTCACCCGCGGCCCCGCCCTGATCCGTCCCTGCCCCTCATTGGCCCCCCCTCCTTTGTGATAGTTCCGCCCCCTGTGATAACCCCCCCACCCCCTCTGGTCGACTGGATGTAGCTAGCTTCTCTCTGTCACAATTGCAACATTGCTTCAGTGTAAAGCATGCGGTACGCTCACTCACGCTTGTGGTTACCATGGCGATGCTTGATGTACTGAGCCGAGGTGCGTCGTCCACCGGGGGAGGCGGTAGTGACCCGTAGCCGCGGTAGCAGCGAGCCTGACGAGTAGTGATGCTAGCTCTGTCCCTAGGCTAATGTGTGGGCACTGTGCTTAAACTGATGTTCCCCTGTCCTCAAGCTCATTTGTTTGTCGTTGTCTTTTAAACGAATGCCTTGTTGAACAACAGGGCAATTCTAGACAGTTAATGTTGCTCTTAGTTTAGTTGTGTGATTTATTTGTGTCCCTCATCCATATGTGAATCTGTGTTAGTGTTTTGATTGTCATGTTTTGACTGTGATGTTTTGGCCGATACGAAACTAAGATGTTTCTATGAAGTAGAAGTTTAGTCACTTGAGATGATTGACAGGAGATTGGTTGTCCCACTGAAAGGCTTTAGAATTCTGAAAGATATTTTTACTGTTGCCTTTAATTGTTGTGTGTGTTCTGTGTTTCTTCATTCTCCTATCATTTTATTTTATTTTGTCAAATGTCAATTAAGATTTTTTTTTTGTGTGTGTCTGTGTCTGCAGAGTGCTCAGAACTTGCAGGTCACTCAGAAATTGCATGTCTCTCAAAAACTGCAAGTCGCTCAGAAACTGCAAAGTGCTCAGAAATCGCCAAGTGGTCCAAACTCGCTATTCGTTCAGAAATTGCAAAGCGGTCACAAATTGCAAAGCCCTCAAAGATTGCAGATCCCCAGAGTGAGTTCTTCACAAATTCACCTTTTCGCTATCCCCTAGCCTTGTTAGCGCTGTAGCAAAGTGTAGCGCCCGTGTTTGTTAGCATGTAGCAGCCCCGGACCGACGGCCGCCATCCACAGCCGCCTACGCTAGAACCATCTCCGCTTCTCATGTCTTGAGTGCTCCCGCTGCCCTGCTGCTTCCGGCCGGCTGCTCGGGGTGTCACACCCCTGGCGGCCGACCCTCCAGGCGTGTGTTCCCTTATCCTCCTCGACGTCTCAACCCGCGCCCCCCCCCCCGCTCTCCCTCGGTCCGCAGGGATCCGAGACGGACTCGATCAACGGCCCGGGACGGGACAGCGGGCTGGCGTCGTCCCGCCTCGACCCGTCCGCCACGCTGCCCAGCAGGGGGGCCGCCGGGTCGGAGCCGGAGGCCCAGGAGGGCATCCTCTGTCGCAAGCACGAGATGGAGACGCACAGCAAGAAGGCCGCCAACAGGTGGGTCTGGTGGGGGGGTCTGGGGGGGGGTCTCGAGGGGGGCGACCACAGTGGTGCTGTGAGTCTGGAGATCGGGACGCCGGTGAAGAGAGAGGGATGTGACTAGTCGGCCATGTGATGGTGGCGACAAAAGGTATTAACTCTGATGATCTTTAGCGGGCGGGGGTAGGGGGGGGGGGATTCAAACCCCAGGACCGGTTTGATCGGAGTCGACCACCCTGGCCAAAAGGCTATCCTAGCAATAGCTTTATTGGCAAAAATTTGTTGATATGATATCTGCTCCAAAATCCACAAAATCCATAACCTGGCTCCTCGCTCCCCCCTCTGCAGGTCGTGGCAGAACGTGTACTGTGTGCTGAGGAAGGGGAGCCTGGGCTTCTATAAGGACAACAAGAGCGCCAGCAACGGCATCCCCTACCACGGGGAGGTGCCCATCAGCCTGGGGGAGGCAGTGTGTGAGGTGGCCAACGACTACAAGAAGAGGAAACACGTCTTCAAGCTACGGTGAGAGAGCGGGGACCGAGAGACACCCTTAACCCGAAAGAGGGGGTTTATTGTTCAACCGTCAACCTTTGTTTGGATTTTGAAATTTGAAGGCAATGAAGTGTTTTTTTAAGTTGACATTACAATAACACTTCTTCGAATTGACGGCCTTATTTCTGCAGGCTTGGAGACGGAAAGGAGTTCCTGTTCCAGGCTAAGGATGAGGTGAGTCTTTGATTCAGATTCAGAGAATATTATTGTACTTCAAGAAGTTGGACAGAGGGGCAATATCTACCTGCAGCAGAAATAAATAAAAACAAACTAATAAAGCAGAGAGAAAAATCAGTTTTAGCATGGATCAAATGTCAAATCCCAATCATTATTTTTCCCTTTGAAGAGTGTCCAGACTGACAAGCATCACACTTGATTGATCGTTTTATTTTAATATTTTAATATCTTATTAGAATGTTTTTTCAAATCAATTACTTATTATTATTATTATTATCGATTAAACAACACGACAGTGAGGCGAACATCGAACAGCTCCTATAATCTCTCTCTCTCTCCTCACAGGCGGAGATGAGTGCCTGGATCAGCAGCATCCACAGCACCATCCCCGCCGTGGGCCCCGGGGACTCTCCCGTGGGGCCCCGGAACATCGGCCGAGCCATGACCATGCCCCCCATCTCGCCCAGCGCCGGAGGGGGGGGGGCCGCCGCCGCCGCCGCCGCCGCCGCCACCGTCACCATGCGCAACAAAGACGGCAAGGAGAAGGACCGCGAGAAGAGGTTCAGCTTCTTCGGCAAGAAGAAATAGAAAATGATTGGGGAAAGATTCTGAGAAGACATCGAAGATTCAGAAGATTGAGGATGGAGGTGGAAAAAAAAAACATTGATGGATATACAATGATTGTCAACTTTTCAGCCGAGCTTATTCAAGGGCGGAAAGGAAAGCACCCTCATCTTACACACACACACACACACACTCACACTCACACTCACACTCACACACACACACACCGTTCCCCCAGTGCTGTTCCAGAGGAGAAGATGGAGGACAGTGTTGTGTCTTACATGGACCCTTCTTTCTTTCTTTGTTGTTCCGTTTCATCATTCCTGCTTTTAGCATTTGATCCCACATTCTCCCGCAGCCAACAGACCAGTCAGTTCGTTGGCTATCCGCAACATGTTAGCGCCGGTTATACACAAAAGGTTGTGTCGTGATTGAGATGTTAGTTCCATTTCCGTTTCCAAGGTGATTCCAAGTCGAATTCCGCTTCCAGGACCGGACAATGATTGTTTTAGTTTCTTCCTGGATCCTAGTTTTAGTTCCTTCTGATGCTGTGTCACTAACATCACAACATGGACGGCTGAAGTGCGGACGCGTTCAAGTCTTCTCCCGTTTCTCTCTTTCTCTCCCCTCCATCTCTCTGGACGGACATCTTCTGCTCTCTCTCTCTCTCCATCTCTCTGGAAGGATATCTCACTCTCCCCCTCTCTCTCGGGAAGGAATTCTCGCTGTCACGGGAAGGACATTACTTTGTTTCTCTTTTGCTTTTGGTGTTGATGTTATTAACATGACCAAATATATTGCTATTATTGTTATTGTTATTATTATTTATCTTCTGGCAATGCAGGTTGGAGCAAGAGAAGCTGTTAACTATGAGAGTAATGGGTGACCTTGATTAATGTTGTGAAAAATAATAATTTGGTTTAACTAGTGGAGAATGTTGGGCTTGCTTCTGTATTCTTGTTTTTTTATTTTTTAGGAATGACAGTTGATTGAGGTGTTTTTTTTTGAGACACAAAAATAAAGCTCAACACATTTTAGCCGTGTGCAGTAAGTGATCGCGAGTTTCAACATTGGGGAAATATTATATATATTTAAAGTGGTTTCATTTTAATTATTTGGTTCTTTCTTTCGTTTTGCTTGTGCTGGATTATTTCCTTGGAGTGATCTCCCGCCTGCTCGGTTTTATACTTTCTTGTGGATGTATAAAGCAGAGGAGATTAGTTTTCTAGTCGTTGTGTGTGAGACTTGTGGTGGTTTGGATTTTGCACGTTTGTTATTCCTGATCAAGAGATCTAATTTGCTGCCCTCCTGCCCTACACGCCATGCACACAGCTGACCGACACACAGCAGACCAACCACACGAACGCATCTCGGACGTCTCCAAAAACCGGCTTTTTTGTTTTTTTATACATTTTTTCCACAATTGTATCACAATTATAATAATCATAATTATTATTTAGAAGCTGTTATTACCAGTGCACCACACATTGCGTCAGAACCCAGTTCCCAGTCTATGAGTTTCTCCAATTTATTATAATTTATAATAGTGATTAAACTGGGGGGTCGGGGCCCGTGGGGCCGAGGGACCCAAGCTGGAAGCCAGCGGCGTGCCCCCCTGCAGGAGGGAACAGGCGACGGCGTGGTGGGGGCCACCGGCCGGACCGTGAGGAGTGTCATAGTGAAGAACGTTCCTTAATGCTCCTGGCCGGAGGCGGGGGGCAGAGCCTAACCAAACCCCCACGGTTCCTTCACAGCTTCAGGCTGTGAACATAACAAGAATGTTTTGATAACGTACGACCTAATGTTTGTCGGCAGGCCATCCCGAAGCCTCATTTTATGAAGGAGGTTTTGAATTTGATAAGAAAAACTCTTCGGTTTCGCAGATGGGGGTTTCTAAGGAGTCCTAAATTATATTTAGATGTGCTCTTGCATTATGTGGCATGAATTTGCGTAGGTTTATACTTGTACCAATTGTTCCGTCGTGGTTTTGCCGTTCCCGCTCTCTGTCCCCCTGTCTGTCTGCGGAGATGAGGAGTGTCTATGTACCGGTTTCACCCTCGTCCATTTCAGAACCAACATGTAGAAGCGGCGGTCGTCCACTGATCAGGGACTGTAGAGAGAACACTTCTCAAAGCAGGGTTGAATGGGAAGGAATACCATTTAGTCTAACACAGTGGTGGCACAGGCCTGCCCATGGGAACATTAGAGATGCTCGTGAATGGACATCTACGGCATTGTTGGTAAAACCTTCACTTCAAAATGTGGTTTTTGTACTTGTAAAATAAAGTATGTATAGTGAATTAAAGTGTACTACTGAATGATTGAAATCCCAGGTCATCAGTAAGCGATGACTATGGGATTTGAGGGTTCTTTTGAAATCCATTTTGATTATAGTATTTCCACTCCCAACCAAGTCAAGCCTGGATACAATACCAGATCTTGGTTCCACCAAGACAACTCACTTAATTTAATTTCAAATGAATCCCAACCAAAATGATAGACACAACCCGATATTTTGTCTCTGATGAAGTGAACTGCCTTCAGTTGATCCCTGGAACAATGTTAATGCCTTACCTGGCGCTTTCTGTCTCTTGTGAGAGGAAACTCCTGGTTGACTTCTGAATGCTGGATGAAGATATGTGATCAATGTGTTTATTATTGGGGGGAAAAGAGCTACTGAGCTGGGGGCATATACCATAAACAGTGATTATGGTCTCACACGGAGGCTTCTGAAATCCAAGTGAATTTAGTTCATGTCTATAAAGTATTTTCTTATCGCTTGATTTGAATGTTAATCGTTATGGTTCCAAAATTGGTCAGGTAAAGCGAAAAAAGAAGAAAAAAACCCTTGTTATTCCTGGTATTTACACACACTCGCACTGTTTCTCCCATCTCTTTTATTTCACATCACACATACACCCTGGCAATCCACTCTCATCTTAAAATGTTCTTGGCTATAACTGGAATCAGACTATGAATGCTGTTAAAATAACAATGTATCACCACCTTTGACCACTCACCTCATCAAGAAAGCATTTTGCAGTCGAGGTCAAAGGGATGGATGCTAAGATTAAGTTGTCTCGTTAAAGAGTTCTTGTAACAGTAATATACAAGAAAAAAATGATTGTTTTACTTGATAAGTATTTTAAGTGAGCGATAAACAGATTGGCGCCAATTTTAGCTTCCTTTTTGAAGAAGACAGGAAACGCTGTCTAGAAAGAGCTTGTATTTTATCATTCAGTGGTCTGTCTTGCAGCATTCAATAAGCCTATACAACCGACCTGCATTTTCTCATTTACTTTGACGAATGTCTGTTCCTTCCTCTGTGAGTATTTCAGAGTTGTTAATACCACTACTATTATTAATTACTATTATCATTATTGCTACTGTTATTACTACTACTACTGTTACTAATGCAACGTACTGCATCTATAACTGCTGTCCATTTTCAGGTACGAGTCTGTAACTCCAGACCCTTCCACACGATGTCAGTGTGCTGTGGAGCATTTTCATGACAGATCGACAAATGTTTGTTGACTTGTGTATCTACATCTAATATTAGGAATAATAAAATGGTTTATTCAAAACAATTTGTTATCTGCTTTATCTTTCTTCTTGGGTGCATATTGCATTGCAACTACTTAAAAAACGATTTCAATTTTTAAAGATCGCTCTTAAATTTATAAAAAAAAATTAAAAGTAGGCTTAGGCAATGGGCAAATAAGAAAATGATCACATAAGCCTCATTAGTGCTTAACACTAGCAACCTCGTATATTAAAATTCATCAGAGAATAGTCCTATGTCTTTGGTTGTAGATGTCCTTTTTCATCAGACACGCAGATATCAACATCAAATAAAACTATTTGATACAAACTGCAGTGCGTGTGTGAGGCCTAACCCCTTCGGTCTTGGCCACGCCCTCTCACCCTCATCTCCTGCTCTGTGCATCTGCTCCAGGTGGTGATAGATCTCTTCCTCTTGCCTTGTGGGGTCCATGTTAGAGCCTGCTCTGCAATTGATTTGTTCTGTCTTCTGTGTGGGGATTATCCATTTCCATGTCCTCCTCCTGATCTGGTTAGCAGGCTCCCAGGAGGCCCCCTTGTAGACAGCGTGGCTGGAGGTCTGTAGACTGTTAAGCATGTTGGTTCTCCAGGTTTCCGATCCGAGTAGAGTTGAAGATCTGTAGTTTGGCCTTGAGGCATAGGTTTCCGGCCTTCCAGATTTTGTTAAACATGTTAAACGTTGTCCATGCTTCTCAGATTCTGGCCTTGACATCCTCCTCTGATCCTCCTTCCACAGTAAAGATGCTCCCAGGGTAAGGTACCCTCGAGCTGCATTTTTCATCCATGGTTATCGGTGAGTTGTTCTTGTTATTGATTCTAATTACTCTGGTTTTTGAGGATTTGTTTCTGAGCCAAAATGAAGCATCAGTTGTCTATAGTTTGTCCAAATATTCCTGTATATGTTTGTGGTTGTGTGCAAGTAGTGCAAGGTCATCAGCTAAATCCCGGTTTTCTAACTGTTCTGTCAGGCTCCACTGTAATCCGGTTCAGATGTTGCAAGTTACCTTTTTGTCATAGTCCAGTCTATGCAGAGGAGGATGAAGAAAGGCGAGAGCAAGCATCCCTGCCACATCCCACTCAGGACCAAGTCCTGGAGGATTGGCATTACATCCCTTGGTAGGTGTTTTTAATTATGCTGAGGAAAAAACACGGCATTCACCCCCTTAATGATCTTATTGGGTTAATTATACTACAATAAACTGTCAATAAAATGTTCCACGGGTAGCAGTAACCATAGGTGACCAGAGGAGGGCGTTGTTGCTCTCCTTCTCTCGGGCGAAACCGACAGCCCGACTGTCAACGACTTTCCACCGTGTATTAAACCCAAGATGGCTGCTGTTGTTGAGAATGTTGTCAAACTGTAAGTGTTTCACTTTTTCCCTACACACCTTAGACACCTCAACATTGTCACGGTGAAGTGACAATTTGTTATATTTACGGAAATAGCATGCTGTCTAAGGCTGTCTTAGGCAACCATGTCACCCAGGAACTACGATAGCACACGCTAGTCATGTCTTTCCGTGTCCAGCCATGGAAGTGAGAACAACTCCCGTTAACACACAGGCAGATGACGTTCCGCTTTTCATTTCTTTTAAACCTTTGTCTTATTTATTCGACTGTACTTGTATCACCTGTATAATCATATTAAGTTTACATAATGCATACGTGTTCGTTGGCTATAGACCACTGGCTGCCGTGTTGAGTAGTTTTGCTTGCGCTGAAAGGGTAATAGTGGCAGTCTAGGCAGAGGGTCCTACATAGTAGCGTTATCCCGGTCGGTTGGAACGTAATTTCCGGCCTCTTACTTCCTATAAGCCGTCTACGCCAGTTTACAGACAAGAACATGTCAAGAATAAAAACACGAGCGACACTGAGAATTTAAATGGAGTTTTGGCGATGAATTGGACAAAGCAATATCCGAATCAGGTAACGGAAACGGATATCCCTCTATCGGAAGTCCCCCTCTTTCTCTGGCCTCTAGCCCCTAAACCCATGTAACTGAACGTACCCACCTAACTCCCGCCAATAACGCTCATTTGGAGCATCCTGTTCCAGGCGTTCCTTCGTGAGAGGAGAACGCCTGGGAACGAGCTGAGGCAGTCTATTCTGGTCCATATTAGCGCAATAAAGATTGTTGGCCGTCGCCCAACTTGCTCAGAAAGAATAAATACTTGGGTGTAGGTGTCAGTGTCTCCACATTGGATAACAGTTTTTTTTTATGCTTTTGGTTGCCTAAAGTTTATGTAGGGATAGGACTGTATTTTTTACCCCTACGTTTCAGGCTAATCCTAGGTATCACCTACTTGTATATATTGTATGGTTGTGATCTAATATACTCTGCCACACCCTCTTCCCAGTACCATGGTTTAAGAATTAGAATAACATATGAGAATAGAATGTTCACACTTCGAAAGAACTTGGAATCTAATTGAGCAAACTCATTACGTCTGAAGAGGATGTGAGGACATTAAGACATTTTCCATAC
The DNA here is from genome assembly GCF_026213295.1 of Gadus chalcogrammus. NCBI lineage: Eukaryota > Metazoa > Chordata > Actinopteri > Gadiformes > Gadidae > Gadus > Gadus chalcogrammus. The sequence continues at coordinate 15,637,374 of NC_079418.1, forward strand.
TGAATACATCCGTAGGTCAACGTACTTGTTACCACTCTCTTTTACCAGTATCAACTTTCTTTACATTTACGTCAACAACATCTTATATCTCAGGTTCCATTAAACGTATGGCATTACATTTCTGACGGTGCAAAAAGATTCGACATAGGAAAGTGTGACCAACGAATTATGAGACGCTAGGAGTCGCTATTTTACGCATTCGGAAATGCCCCTTAAACCGGCGTTTTGAGTATCCGGAGTTAATTATAACAGAAATGAACGGTCAAACATGGACAAAATTCAATGGATATCAGATTTATTTGTATTGATTTGTATGTATTTGATGTAGCCTGAGATCGCCCTCTGTGTTTCTTTTGGGCTTAGTTTGGGCGAGCAGTACTACAGAGATGCCATGGAGCAGTGTCACAACTACAACGCCAGGCTGTGTGCAGAGCGGAGTGTGCGCATGCCCTTCCTAGACTCCCAGACCGGCGTCGCCCAGAGCAACTGCTACATCTGGATGGAGAAGAGACACCGCGGGCCAGGTTAGTGCACACAGGCGCGCACACGGATACACACACACACGCAAACACAGATGCACAGAGGGACACAAATCACTATCGCCATGAATGCTCCTATATTGCAAAACGTACATTCAAAGGCGCATCAATCACCCCTGTCCACACTGACACTGAATGTAGCTTTCTATATATGGTAGCATAGCTTATAAAAAAAAACATGCAGACACAGTGGGACAGACCAAATAGTTTCAGGTACCGTTGTTTGGGAAACGATAGCCTTACTGTTGAGAGTTGACTAGAGTAGACTGTTTCGGTGGCTTCCCCTGTCCAGTCTCATTCCACACTCACTCCCTCTGTGCGTGTCTGGGGTCCTTCAGGCGTGGCCCCGGGACAGCTGTACACCTACCCCTCCAGACGCTGGAGGAAGAAGAGGAGAGCCCACCCCCCTGAGGACCCAAGGCTCATCTTCCCTCCTCTGAAGTCAGGTGCCCACGGCTCTACGTCAGGGCCCTATGTTACCATTTTACATTGTTACTCATTTACTTAATATCGAGATACATTTTTTAAGAAATTCAAAAAAAATTGTGTATGATTTTATACATTCGCATTTGCGTAGTACAGCTCTCTCTGTGTCCGCCTTTTTTTATTTTTTTTATTAAAAATTAACGAGGTCGAACAGAACAGAGTTTGTGTTAATGTCAAATTGGCGAATGCACTATAGCGCCCGCTGTTGGAAGTGAACATATATTCACTTCCACTGACGATACATGATGTAAGTATTGCGGAGGCAAAGAATCGCCATACTTGCATGTATCAGGGTTCTCAGTTATAACATGTTAGTGCCATAGCAATAAAAATTGCTTTTTGGCTGTCGTTCCCTTCAGCACACGTGTGGAATGAGATCAACAAAATTAATCCCAGATGGGAATTTTGGGGACATCACACTGTGATAAACCCCCCCAGATGTTAATACTGCGCTATGTAAATATTCCCAGCGCAACCACGTCTCTTTTGATTAGATGGCGATTTTCCTGCTCTTTGATCCACCCAAGGCATAAATATGTATAGTTGTATGTGATATAACATAGTTTTTCATTTTATACAACCCGGTATTATAATGTTTGAAGTTATTTTAACTGAATAGTTGTGCAAAATGTAGTTCTATCACTTGTTGCCGTGTTAACATTAAGATATTGATGTGGGGCTGACTTCACAACATGCTTTATTGGAGTCAGACATTTGCCCTCTGGATGAGGATAAGAGAAACATTATCAATCCCGACAACAATTTTGGGTGTCAGGATTACAGAACAGTAAAAAATATAGAAAACTACATTTAAAATAAGTCTATGCAAAGAACAACAGAGAATGACTATAAATAACAACAAGTAGAGGAAATGAAGCGGTCGATCACTATGTAGTCTCCGATGCTTCCTGTGTTGCTAACTGTGTGTGTGTGTGTGTGTGTGTGTGTGTATGTGTGTGTGTGTGTGTGTGTGTGTGTGTGTGGGCGCAGTAGAGCTGGAGCTGGGCCTGAAGAAGGAGGGTGTGCTGAGCTCTGACGGCAGCAGCCTGGAGGCGCTGCTGAAGGCCGAAGCCCCCGACAAGAGAGGGGCCGCTGAGGCCAGGCCCAGCGAGGAGGAGCCCAGCCTCAGTGACTACACCCCCGCCCCCGCGCCCAGCGCCCGCTCCAGAAAGGTCTGTGACATATCACTCTTAGGGGTTAGGAGCTCTCTGGGAGATTTCTGACTTATAAATAATATTTTTCCAAACACAATAACTGTGAGTGTGAATGCTGCTGCATCATAATTTACTTTCGGTTTTGTTTCAGGATTTGAATGTAGCTGTGGGATTCTACTAGGGTTAGGTTTATGGGTTTGGCGTGAGGGTTAGGCTATCAGGGTTCAGCTTCGTCTTAGCGGTCAGTTAGTGCCTTAGGGTTAGGTGCTAGGTTTGGTCTGAGGGTCATGTTTGGTTTGAGGATTCTTTCAGAGGACAGACATTAATCTGTGATTATTTATTATTATCCAATTATTTCTGGAAACTCCAGGACAGGAGATATGGGCAAAACATTTTGAGTTCGACTTTTAACGTCCTCCCATCCTGTCCCACTCCCCCTGCGGACAGAGAATCCTAGAACCTGATGACTACCTGGATGACCTTGACGATGAAGACTATGAGGAAGATACCCCCAAGAGAAGAGGCAAAGGCAAGGGAAAGGTAAGGGGACCGCAGCATTGGCGTTCAAAACCCTTACCCTTTGGACGGGGGACTCGAGCCCCCCTGAACTGCCGGCCTCCCCCTCTCCCCCTCTGTGCGGTCCTGTCTGCTGACCCATGTGTGGCGCTGTGTGGGTCGACCTGTGTCCCCAGGGTCGAGGGGCCAGCTCCAGTAGGAAGAAGCTGGACACGGCAGCGCTGGAGGACCGGGACAAGCCCTACGCCTGCGACAGTGAGTGGACGGACAGGCCGCTTGTACTGCGGTACACGCCCCACCGCTGACAGCCTATATAGCCCCCCCCCCCCCCCCCCCCCCCCCCCCCCACCCGGCCCGGGACCACCAGATGTGATGAACGTTGTTGATCCCAAAGGAGACACTAGGTGCCTCACATGGATCACAAGCATGATCGTTTCGAGACCAGGGGGGGGGGGTAGAGACACTTTTCTACTTCTGCTTTGTTTCTCTGTTTCTCTGTGCATCTGTTTGACTTTCAGTGCAGCTCTTTCTCTCCCCCATGCTCATCTTCCTCTCTCTCTATTTTTCTCTCACATGCTTTCTCTCATCTCTTTTTCAGACTCTGTCAAACAAAAGCATATTTCAAAACCTTCTGAAAGAGGTATATATATCTTTTTCATTCCCTTCTTGAACTCCGGTCGTTGTCTTGGTCTGCTTGTTCTTCACTGCTTGGTTCGTCTGTTCCCTTGCTTCGTCGCTCTCTGTTCAATGTGTGTCAGTAATGTCCCAGGCGATGAGGTTGTGTTGAATTATGTGTAAACGACTGGGCCTTTAACTCATTGACCCACTAGGCCCCTTCTCCTCTTGTGCTATCAGTTAGTTCATGGCGATTGCATGGCTGTTTCCCTTCCTTATATCACCATCTCCCTTTAAGACCTGCTTGTATCTCGTCACAACCTTTATCCGTCTTGCTGTGGAGATATAAATGCCTTGGTTTTGAGTTTGAATGCCCAGCCTGACCATTACGTTTCTCCCAAGAAAGTAATGGACTGCACCCCATTATTCCCTTCATTTGTGTTTCCCCTACATATCGTGCTGGGACGCTGGCACTTACTAGTGCGCCTAGCTCCTCCAGAACTCACCAGCACTGTGCATCCTGGTCCAGCATGCCACTCAGAGTCTCCCTGTGCTGCGTCTCCCTCTCCTTAACACTCAGCCCATCCTAGGCCCACTGCGTCTGTCCAGCCTCTCGGCTTCCAGAAGCAGCATGTCTGGCAGCAGCCCTTTCAAGGTCGGAGTAGAGCGAGGAACGCAGGGGTGGTGGTGAGGGTCTTGTGACGGAGCTGCCCCCACACCCTGAGGCCCTGGGTGCAGAACAGTGTCCCACGGAGGTGGAACCCTGGGCTGCTCTCTGTCCTCTCTCTATCCTCTGTGACGGGTTGGAGACGGAGGGAGGTCCCTGGGGCTGAAGGTTAATGGTGACAAGAGGGAAAACCACAGTGACGTGATCGTCCAGAAGTTATGGGGAATGTTTGAATCAGATCATCTGTCACGGCTTGTCTGTTTACGGTAGTGCAGAGGAGACCCTACACTTGAACTCAAGCATTTGCGTCAGTGTTACAGAATATGTAGACTTTCCACCTCAAGCAGTGGTGTCTGCCCTTTTAAGGTACACAGACATTTAGTCCCAACTATTGTTAGTTTTCTACTAAAATCCACATTCAGAACAGTCTTTTGTCTCAGTAACAGGAAAACGTACACGTCGATCAAAAAACATGTAAAAGATATTTTGGTGCATATTACGTGCACAATGTTACGTGCACAATGTTGTGTGCACATTACGGCAATTGGCGGCCGCATACAAAGAGGAAGTAATGGGTTCACGACCTGCAGCACTTTGTGGCTTTATTACTGTGAAAAAGGAAATAGAAACCGCTGCATTTGTGCATCGCCCAAAAAACCCCACAAATGCACGACAGTACATGTTTGGTGGAGGTCTGAAAAAGGACGGGCGCTCCTGCTGAAACCACCCGTGGGGGTCCGCCGTGGCCCGTGCCTTAACCCACGCTGACGTGTGCCCACAGTCTGTGGCAAGCGCTACAAGAACCGGCCTGGGCTGAGCTACCACTACGCCCACTCCCACCTGGCCCAGGAGGAGGGCGAGGACGCCGCCGCCGCTGCCGCCGCAGAGGTCCACGAGCCCCCCGCACCCCCACCCCAAGAACCCAAGAGTAAGCCCAGGCAACGCCACGTGATCGTGCCCCACTCTCCTGTGTTGTGTTGTGGACACAGGCTGTGATGTTTTATCCGGTACAGTGTTGTTGGGCGTCAGCAGTGTGGGGGCTACTGTAAAACGCTGTGTTGTGTTGTGGGCCTGGGCCTCGGCGGGAGCGTTGTACAATGCTACTTTATTGGGAGGGAAGGAGAGTACATTACTGCCCTGGCCCAGAGTTGTCATCATCGAGGTCTTAAAAGCCGTGACAAAGCAACTTTCAAACACAGTCTCGCCCTGCACTGTTTCTGAACATTTCCTGCATGGGGTCACCTGAGAATGGGAACCGGGATCGATGTCTTGGGGAAATCTTTGACGGCAATTTGCCTGCTCAAGAGCTGGTAACATTGCGCAACACTGCCAGTGTTGCTGTGTTGTGATGAGCAGGGACGTTGGCGGGAGAACCACGTAAGGGTGAGAGGTGCAAACCCCTCACACGACTCCGCTGAGGCCGTATCTGAATCAGCGAGTGTTTATCTTAGCGCGCCAATGTAGACAACGCTTTTTTTGTGTGCCTTTTAAGGTGTCAAATATTTATCTCAGAGTCAAGTACCCCAACCCTGAAAGAACATTAACTGTCATGCAAAACAAGTTTAATAAATGTATTACAAAACCATCGACAGACGGCCTAAAGTGTAAAGAACTCATCCCTCCCCCCTCGCCCCGTCTGGTTCTGGGCGTCTGGCTTCAGCAGAGGGCATCAGCGCCCCCTGCTGGACGGTCCCTTTGATATCTATTAGGGGTCGTTTTACCGTACGTGAACGAGCGCAACACAAATTCTTTCCTGTCTGAATAGTGTTACTTACAAGCGGTGCCTGCGATGATATCCCAGCAATTTACCGGGAACTATTTGTGTAAGGGGATTGTGTCAAAGGTAGCCAATTACCTACAGTGTTGTCGTATTGCTGTCATGTATAAAATATATACTTGTAACATTGTACTAATTAGTCCTAGATGAATTTGTGATAATTTACAGCTGTGCATTTAACAGACTGTTTTTTGCCTCCCTTCAGCTGCTAAGAAAGGTCCAGACGGCCGCGCGCTGCCCAACAACTACTGTGACTTCTGCCTGGGGGACTCCAAGACCAACCACAAGACGGGCCAGTCGGAGGAGCTGCAGTCCTGCTCCGACTGCGGACGCTCAGGTAGGGCCGTTCGCCCCCTTCAAACCCCGGAGAAGCACCTTCTGGTGAAACAGCTACTGTGACGGCTGTCCGCGATGTCCCCTGGCCCCCGTTTGAACCAGGCGGTTGTGACCGTAGCGCTCTAAGGGACGTCCCTGTGACCTCTGTGCCGTGCAGGCCACCCCTCGTGTCTGCAGTTCACCCCGGTGATGATGGCGGCGGTGAAGACGTACCGCTGGCAGTGCATCGAGTGCAAGTGCTGCAACATATGCGGCACCTCGGAGAACGACGTGAGTGCGGTTGGATGGCCGTGTCCTCTCGGTGACCGGCCGACGCGGCCCCCGTGCCGTGTTCCGGTCGGCTGTTTTTTGGGCCTGATTCTGTGTTCCGATTGGCTGCCCGGGTCCCTGGTGCTGTGTATTGATTGGCTGTTGCTGTGCCTCCCCCCCGCAGGACCAGCTGCTGTTCTGTGACGACTGCGACCGAGGCTACCACATGTACTGCCTCACCCCCCCCATGTCCGAGCCCCCCGAGGGTAAGCTAGCCGCACGCTGCGATGTCACTTCCTGTTCAGTCACTGTTCTGAGCCGTGGGTGTGCACTCTGCTAAATGACTCATATTCAATTAATTCATGATTGTCAATGGAACAATGTATGAATGTGCTTGGAAACCCTGCAGGGCTTCGGTGGCTGCAGTTGATTTAAACTGTTTTCCACCACAACCGCCACCATGACTCAGAGTTGTGACGCTAACAGAACCTAAAGCACTAAAGATCTGCAGCGCTCCACGCCCCTCTGTTCAGCCTGACTCTGATCGCTGTCCCCACAGGAAGCTGGAGCTGCCACCTGTGTCTGGACCTGTTGAAAGACAAGGCGTCCATATACCAGACCCAGACGCTCCCCACGTCCTGATGGCTCCCTGGCCCCCCACGCCGCACGGCCCAACTCCTCCCCGGTTCCACCCCCTTGTGGGGACGGCGAACCACTGAAGCCCCCTTCCCCCTCCCCCCCCCCCCCCCCCCCCCCAAAGCCCCTCCAGGACTCCACCGAAAACACAGCGTCGCCGTGACACCGCGACACGTGCTCCACAGCGCCTCTTTGTACGTTCAAAAATCCATCGCTGCGCAAAGAGCGAGGTCATCGTCTGTGGGCAGAAGGGGTGAGCGGATGGTGGCCGTACGCCAACAGGAACCCAGGCTCTGTTGTTCCTTAGGGTTGGACGGAGCCGTCGCGGTGGCTGCCACGCAACCACCCATCCACCGTCACCACGGTGTCTCCACGGTGTCTCCACGGTGGATGGACCCGCTGACGGCCGCAGGTGGGTGGGTGGGGGGGGGTGCTGTAGTTCAACCTTAGACATGGTGAAAAGGGAAGTGTATCCGATACCAAACCAGCCTCCATTAGCTGTGTATATGGCTGTTACACAGTCACTCTGTCTCAACTCTAGAGCTCTGCCTTCAGCTTGTTTGCCATGCCGCCAACTGTACCCGAGTCAAGTTCCATGTTACACAGCATAAATAGCCAAATTAACTTGTTAATTTACCTTTTTTTGTTTTTTAATAGCTGTTCATAGCTTACTGCACTTAGCGAATAGCAAACACTATTGCCTCCTTTACTCTGCTATCTGTTGGTTTTTGCAACGAAATCAGAAAACATAGCTCGGTTGACATAAGTACAGTAGCATGCCAGGTTTTACTAATCATACAGTAAAGTGATTTTGTAAACTATATTTATATGTATTTGTATTTCAAATAATGGTGAAACATGCATAGAAGTTGGATGGACATATGTTTCCGTCTGATTGGTCAATGCCCATTAGAAGATACTGACAATGAGAGAGAAAGAAACTCGACAGGAGTTCTTCAAGTGAATTATGTTCAGTTATTTAAAGCAATATTACTCCCATTTTGCATATTTGGCTTAGTATCCATGTGCCCACCATCAAATACAAGCACAAAGGGACTACATTTCAAGACCCTCACAGCTTTGTTTTGCTGCCGTTGCCAGCTTGTTTGTTTAAGTAGTTGTGAGTGTGAATTCATTTTGATCTGGAAAGTGAAATGATCTACAGGTTCAGGGTCATGACATTGAGGACTTGTTTGTAAGTCCCTCCCAAAATGTATTTCCTGATGGGTCGGGCTTCTTGGAAATATCTCTAAAGACTGAAAAGCTTAATTGATTGTATTGACTGTGTTGGAGACCTTAATTGGCTTGTGCTGAGCGATGAAAACACAGAAAGAGGCACCATGGCTGAGCCAATCAGAGACGGGAAAAGTGACATCAACAACCAATAGAAAAAAACCTTTTTCTATTTTGGTTCTCATGGCTGTGTTATAGCAGCACTGTGTTCGTGCTGATGCCTATCGTGAACCCAGGCTAGCTTTCATGTGTTTTCCTAGTATACCTTTTTACCTGAGTCACTGTTTGACAGGGTGCTCACCCTAGAAGGGAGAGGTTAGAGTTCAGAGGTCAGGTTCTGCAGTCCTGGGAGATGGACTTGCCTGGTAAATGCTGTACTATGTGTCTATTGGATGGATTAAGAATCTTGATTTTTCGAGAGGGTTATATTTCAACATGTAATGATGATGCAAATCTGCACCTTTATTGTCCCTGCTTTCATCATTTACTTTTTTATATACTGTATATTGTCGTTATTATGCAATGATCTCTGGCCTGCCTCACATAACAGTATTTCAAAAGGGTCAACTCGGAGGAAACTTAGTAACTAATTACTAAGCATGACATGGGTGTATCTGCTTTTAATATCCATGCCTGAAAGATATCTGCTCTCTCAGATGCTAAGTAGTTAGCTTTGCAAAGGTGTGTGGGGGGAGTTGTGTAATATAAGTTAGCCATGCTATCATACGTACCAGTAGCCAACTAACAAGTACTATTGCATATGAATTACAATGGGTCTATTTCATCACATTTTTGTGTTGTTTTTTTTACTCGCAGTTAAATAAACTCAGCGCCTAACGGGTTGTTTTTAAAATAGTTTGGTCTTTGTATTCACAGAGTAGTTTAGTTCAAACGTTTGTTGGAGATTGACGAGGGCACCTTAGCTCTGCCGATGAGTGTGGAATGTTAAGCCCGGATTTGTGAATTTGGGAGGAAAACTCTCTTCAAAACCTATAAACCAGAGCCAGGAGAATATATTTATTGGTGTTAGATTAGACGTACATGATGTTATCGATACCGGGCATAATCTGTTCCCTGATGTGTGAATTAAGATGTTACTTAATACTGGTCGTCGAGTGTTTAGCTTTTGGAGAGAGTTTTTTTTCCTGAGAACAAATGTTGATTGTCACCATGATTGTTGTTCAGTTTTAGTGATCATGATATTTGCATGATTGTGGTCATTCGTCAATGTTTTTTTTTTTCATTTTAATTGGGATTTCAAAGTTGTATAAAGAGTAAATAATAAATAATGAAATATCAGGCACTAACGTGTTGAATTGTTTTGCACAAATTCTGCTTTTACAAGTAAAACCGGGGACAGACACATTGTGAAACCCTCTTGTAACATCAGATGTGTAGGCTATTAGTACAGAAGAATCCATTCCAACTTGTTTATGCTTCTTGGCAAGAGCACTGGTGTGTTTCTAAATAAGGTCCCATGGGAGACACCACAAAGGGCGTGACTTAGGCACTCTTCCTTTTCAAGCAGTGGATGGCACACCAAACACACTAACGTTAGGGTTTGGTTTAATTTTTGGGTTGGTTTCAGGGTGTTAAGGGGTTGGTTTTAGGGTTAGGTGATGGGGTAAGGGTTTGGCATCTAAGGTCCCCAGAGGTAGCCTGGTTCTACCAGACTCTCGTACTTCACTTCATTTCATTTCATTTTTACAGAGAGTATGGACCTAATCAATTGACAAACGTTAACTCACTTGAAGGCGGGTGTCTGTTGAAGTTTAAAATGATTGGATCTGCCCAGTGCCACTCTGGATCTGCCATAACCAATCGCTAACGTTTGGTTGTGACGTATGTCATGCGCCTGGAATTGTAGTAGTACTAGTACTGAAGGGAAATTCAAATTAAGCGGAAGTACTTAGGCGGGCGGAGCCAGGCTACCCCAGAGGCTGGCTTCCTGAAAAAAACAACCTTGGACAGGCTAACAGGGGTCACGGGTGACTCCCAGGGCCCACGGTCCCATGGACTGGCTCCCAGGTTCCCTAGAAAAAACTCCCTGGAGGCTGATCAGAATTGAAAGGCTGCGGTGTCTGGTGCTTCAATCTAATGTTGACAAAATACTCTCCTTTTTAAATACATGAGGAAAACTTGGTTCAATAAAATAAGCAGGATGAATCATTATTGCACAGGTTTTTATTGCACTCAAAATACATTAAATTTCTCTGATTTGAAAGACGTCTATGACGCAAGTAACAGATCAACTCAAACGTCACAACAGAACAAAACATTTAGAAGGAAGTAAATACTTTTGGGTGTGCTTGATTTCCACCTCGGCGCGTCTCCCGCCTGTGATTAACGACATCGGACGGCCGAACTGCTACCATAAGAACATTTAAATCCAGAGGCTACTACAAGGTATAATCAACACAAAACATTAACAGTCTCCAACAGCCTGCACCTGTATTGAAAGTATCAACTCTCTTGGGATTGGATTGAGGTGGCAAAAGAAGAAAGACAAAACAAAGTACATAAAAATGCATACTAAAACGGATAGGGGCCGACACTTTTAATTATACGAAAAACTTCAAATTAAATGTCGGACCAATCATTTTACAAGCATATTACGTTTTTGTTCACTATCATAATTGTGAAACAAATATTAAAGCAAGCCATGGGATGGGGGTTATTATGAGCATTTGATTGTATGCTCCAGATGTACATGTAAGGGTATGTCCATCAACCTTGATGAAATATTGATATTGCCTAGAAAATGCCATCTGCTGAATCTTGATTTCTAATGTGCTTATCCTTTTATACCCCATGATCTTCCTACATTAAGGAATTTATTTTGCAGGGTGAGAGAATACATTTAATCATAAAATGAGTGGTATTTAAATTAAAAAAGTAGAAATGCAGAAACACTCCTGACTCATTAAGTGGTATCTAACCGACAAAGTGACCAAAAATATGTATTCTTTCTGTCACATTAAAATCAACGTAAGGTTTTCTTTTTCATCATAATCGTATAACATGACAGTATAAATATTACAACGGCACAAAACTATTGTCTGGACTTTCACTCTTGTAAAACTATGGAAAATATTGAACATTTACAAAACGGTAAAAAGTATTGCCTTGCAGACAACAGTAGTTATACAGGAACTTGCTAAACCCCTACCGTTCTAGGACTCTGACAGAGCTATGTCTGTTTTTGGTGCACACAGCTTCGAGGAATTCATGAACTCACTCAGTCACACTTCAGCTACGGTTGCAGTCGCTAAACCCACACCACAGCGATGCGTCGCGTGAATCAAGTCAACACATTCAGGAAACGTCCTGGGCATGTTTGGGTGCACATGTTCGTAAAACGTAAAAATATCCAACAAGTTCAAATATAAATATACAAGAGGAATCCATACAAACATTACAATTTTGGTAGTACCTAAATGCAGTGAAGGGCCTACTACTACGGTCCATCAGAGAGTATGTGACGCTAGTACACACACACACACACTTGAAGCAGTGTCAAAACTACAATTGACCTTTCATATATAGATTACATTTTAACAATACTTGCTTGACGTATAGTTCATCACATATGAAAATATCGGAACAGTGATGTGCATTAAGTTACGCTTGTAGGCTAAGAGCAGGAGGACTATTGTAAGGACTATCAGATCGGCCGCAATATTGTCTGTTAAGTGTATATGCATTTTAATATATCCACAAACACAAGGGGTTCATGATTTTTTAGGGTTTACATTCCACATAAGATTTCACTGCTACTTCTGACGGCGGCATATTCTGAAACCCCCCCGGCAAAGGTGTATTGATCACGGGGTATCGATCAATGGGATATCGGTGGCCCAATATTGGGCCTTTGTAAGGCAGCAGGACTATGAAGGCGACTGCGGAATCTTACATCTGCGTTTAAACTCGTACCATGGTGGCTTGGCAGTTTCTAGGAGATCATGTGACTCCAGGAATTTGGGTTTAATCGTAGTTATACAGACAACTCCTTAACGTAGATAAAAAAGCATCACAAACTACTACATAAAACAAGCGGGTTGAGGCAGACACGAAAACCGTAAACACAACTGGAGAATATTTCTCTTAAAAGACTTTGAGCTACGCTATGCTAGCTGCCGGGGGAAAGAACCGATAAATAGAGCAGTGGGAAGAGAGGAGTTCTGTTTGGGATTAGCCACCCTATGTATTTACTGTCACTCATTTAGTTAAATGCGTATATATTTTCTAACCACTGCACTGTACGATTTAAAAACACATGCGCACTCGGTATGTTTTGGGTGGTCGCAACCGTACAATATCTCTGACTTAATCAAACAGCTTTTAAAATATAACTTTCTAGATCATCTCTTTGGGTAGACGGGAGTGCTTCAACGGTATTCACAGGAAAACCCAATAGGAGCGGGAGCTGGGGGAGTGACCTATGACCTGAAGACCTCACATCTGGCCAAACAGGATGGAGCAAAGCAGGAAGATGGAATAGAGAAACAGCAGGCCCAGGCCCAGCCTCCGGTCCAGCCTCCAGTGGTTCAGATGGACACTCGCCACCTGGTGGCCGCCGCAGGCAGGACAAGCAAAGGAACACGCAAAGAGCAAGTTGAGGAATTTAGTCTTTACATTACCACACAATTCGTATCACAGGCCCAGACGCTAGTATCATTTGTGATGGATACATCATCCCACCAACCACCCACTAAGCAGTTTCTGCAGTCCACTGGGTAAGATGTCGATGCATTTGGGTGGACAATCCTACAGGTTATGTCAAAAACAGGGCTCGGTTTTTAAATGCCTTGCAAAGGCTAGTCAATATCAACCTAATAGTATGACGGATATATATAAGAGATTGTGTCTATTATATGGGATTATGTATAGATACTTTATATACTGTATTTATATTATATATGCATAGTTATAGTATAAATATGTTGGTGTTTTCTATCTTACCGTGAGGAATACAGAAGCCAGCAACAGGACGACTGAGTACACCAGTCCTTTGTTGTTGATGGGGATCTGTTGAGGAGAGGCAACCATCATGAATCAAAGCACCAGGAGGGCCCCGCCTCACACGCCACCACATCATGCACCTAGGCTTCAAAGCCATGCTGTTCTGCTCTACAATAAAACTGAACCGTGGTCTCTCAGTTCTGAATGTCTACCCAAACTCTCAGTTTGTAGTTGCTTCATTTACTTGGTAAGTTGTAATAGGAAGGTCTTTGGGGTACCCCTTATGTTTTTTTTGATGACGGCCGATAAAAAACGACAGTGTTACCCCTTACGTTTTATTTGATAAAAAACGACAGTGTTACCCCTTATGTTTTTTTTTTGATGACGGCCGATAAAAAACGACAGTGTTACCCCTTATGTTTTATTTGATAAAAAACGACAGTGTTATCCCTTTTTTTTTTTTTTGATGACGGCCGATAAAAAACGACAGTGTTACCCCTTATGTTTTTTTTGATGACGGCCGATAAAAAACGACAGTGTTACCCCTTATGTTTTATTTGATAAAAAACGACAGTGTTACCCCTTATGTTTTTTTTGATGACGGCCGATAAAAAACGACAGTGTTACCCCTTATGTTTTATTTGATAAAAGACGACAGTGTTACCCCTTATGTTTTTTTTGATGACGGCCGATAAAAGACGACAGTGTTACCCCTTATGTTTTATTTGATAAAAAACGACAGTGTTACCCCTTATGTTTTATTTGATAAACAACTACAGTGTTACCCCTTATGTTTTTAATTGTACTATAATTGCGCAGTAAGGAGGAGCTGGGGATCGAACAACCAACCTTTCAGTTACAAGACAACTGCTCTACCTCCAGAGCTAAGCCGCCCCAATTTTGATAAACTACGACAGTGGTAATCCTTAACTTTTTTTTGATGACGGCCGATAAAAAACGACAATGTTACCTCTTATGTTTTATTTGATAAAAAACGAGTGTTACCCCTTATGTTTTTTTTGATGACGGCCGATAAAAAACGACAGTGTTACCCCTTATGTTTTATTTGATAAAAAACTACAGTGTTACCCCTTATGTTTTTTTGATGACGGCCGATAAAAAACGACAGTGTTACCCCTTATGTTTTATTTGATAAAAAACGACAGTGTTACCCCTCATGTTATTTTTTATGACAGCCGATAAAAAACGACAGTGTTACCCCTTATGTTTTATTTGATAAAAAACGACAGTGTTACCCCTTATGTTTTTTTTGATGATGGCCGATAAAAAACTACAGTGTTACCCCTTATGTTTTTTTTGATGACGGCCGATAAACAACGACAGTGTTACCCCTTATGTTTTATTTGATAAAAAACGACAGTGTTACCCCTTATTTTTTTTTTGATGACGGCCGATAAAAAACTACAGTGTTACCCCTTATGTTTTATTCGATAAAAAACGACAGTGTTACCCGTTATGTTTTTTTTGATGACGGCCGATAAAAAACGACAGTGTTACCCCTTATGTTTTATTTGATAAAAAACGACACTGTTATGTTTCATTTGATAAAAAACGACGGTGTTACCCCTTACATTTTATTTGTTGACGGGCAATAAAAAAACAACAGTGTTACGCCTGATGTTTTTAATTGTACTATAATAAAAAACGACAATGTTACCTCTTATGTTTTATTTGATAAAAAACGAGTGTTACCCCTTATGTTGTTTTTGATGACGGCCGATAAAAAACGACAGTGTTTCCCCGTATGTTTTATTTGATAAAAAACGACAGTGTTACCCCTTATGTTTTTTTGATGACGGCCGATAAAAAACTAGTGTTACACCTTATGTTTTATTAGATAAAAAACGACAGATTTACCCCTTATGTTTTTTTTGATGACGGCCGATAAAAAACGACAGTGTCGTTTTTTATTTGATAAAAAACGACACTGTTATGTTTCATTTGATAAAAAACGACACTGTTATGTTTCATTTGATAAAAAACGACAGTGTCGTTTTTTATTTGATAAAAAACGACACTGTTATGTTTCATTTGATAAAAAACGACGGTGTTACCCCTTACGTTTTATTTGTTGTCGGGCAATAAAAAAACAACAGTGTTACGCCTTATGTTTTTAATTGTACTATAATTGCACAGTAAGGAGGAGCTGGGGATCGAACAACCAACCAATCAGTTACAAGACAACTGCTCTACCTCCAGAGCTAAGCCACCGTAATTTTGACAAACTACGACAGTGGTAATACTTAACTTTTTTTTGATGACGGGCGATAAAAAACGACAATGTTACCTCTTATGTTTTATTTGATAAAAAACGAGTGTTACCCCTTATGTTTTTTTTTATGACGGCCGATAAAAAACGACAGTGTTACCCCTTATGTTTTATTTGATAAAAAACGACAGTGTTACCCCTTATGTTTTTTTTGATGACGGACGATAAAAAAACGACAGTGTTACCCCTTATGTTTTATTTGATAAAAAACGACACTGTTATGTTTCATTTGATAAAAAACTACGGTGTTACCCCTTACGTTTTATTTGTGGACGGGCAATAAAAAAACAACAGTGTTACGCCTTATGTTTTTAATTGTACTATAATTGCACAGTAAGGAGGAGCTGGGGATCGAACAACCAACCTTTCAGTTACAAGACAACTGCTCTACCTCCAGAGCTAAGCCGCCCCAATTTTGATAAAATACGACAGTGTTAATAATTAAATTTTTTAAAAAACGAGTGTTACCCCTTATGTTTTTTTTGATGACGGCCGATAAAAAACGACAGTGTTACCCCTTATGTTTTTTTTGATGACGGCCGATAAAAAACGACAGTGTTACCCCTTATGTTTTATTTGATAAAAAACGAGAGTGTTACCCCTTATGTTTTTTTTTGATGACGGCCGATAAAAAACGACAGTGTTACCCCCTATGTTTTATTTGATAAAAAACGACAGTGTTACCCCTTATGATTTTTTTGATGACGGCCGATAAAAAACGACAGTGTTACCCCTTATGTTTTATTTGATAAAAAACGACAGTGTTACCCCTTATGTTTTTTTTGATGACGGCCGATAAAAAACGACAGTGTTACCCCTTAGGTTTTATTTGATAAAAAACGACACTGTTATGTTTCATTTGATAAAAAACAAGGGTGTTACCCCTTACGTTTTATTTGCTGACGGGCAATAAAAAAACAACAGTGTTACGCCTTATGTTTTTAATTGTACTATAATTGCACAGTAAGGAGGAGCTGGGGATCGAACAACCAACCAATCAGTTACAAGACAACTGCTCTACCTCCAGAGCTAAGCCACCGTAATTTTGACAAACTACGACAGTGGTAATACTTAACTTTTTTTTGATGACGGGCGATAAAAAACGACAATGTTACCTCTTATGTTTTATTTGATAAAAAACGAGTGTTACCCCTTATGTTTTTTTTTATGACGGCCGATAAAAAACGACAGCGTTACCCCTTATGTTTTATTTGATAAAAAACGACAGTGTTACCCCTTACGTTTTATTTGCTGACGGGCAATAAAAAAACATCAGTGTTACACCTTATGTTTTTAATTGTACTATAATTGCACAGTAAGGAGGAGCTGGGGATCGAACAACCAACCTTTCAGTTACAAGGCAACTGCTCTACCTCCAGAGCTAAGCCGCCCCAATTTTGGTAAACTACGACAGTGGTAATTCTTAATTTTTTTTTGATGACGGCCGATAAAAAACAACAATGTTACCCCTTATGTTTTATTTGATAAAAAACGACAGTGTTACCCCTTATGTTTTTTTTGATGACGGCCGATAAAAACGACAGTGTTACCCCTTATGTTTTATTTGATAAAGAACGGGTGTTACCCCTTATGTTTTTTTTGATGACGGCCGATAAAAAACGACAGTGTTACCCCTTATGTTTTATTTGATGACGGCCGATAAAAAACAAGTGTTACCCCTTATGTTTTATTTGATAAAAAACGACAGTGTTACCCCTTATGTTTTATTTGATAAAAAACAAGTGTTACCCCTTATGTTTTTTTTGATGACGGCCGATAAAAAACGACAGTGTTACCCCTTATGTTTTATTTGATAAAAAACGACAGTGTTACCCCTTATTTTTTTTTTGATGACGGCCGATAAAAAACTATAGTGTTACCCCTTATGTTTTATTCGATAAAAAACGACAGTGTTACCCCTTACGTTTTTTTTTATGACGGCCGATAAAAACCGACAGTGTTACCCCTTATGTTTTATTTGATAAAAAACGACACTGTTATGTTTCATTTGATAAAAAACGACGGTGTTACCCCTTACGTTTTATTTGTTGACGGGCAATACAAAAACAACAGTGTTACGCCTTATGTTTTTAATTGTACTATATTTGCGCAGTAAGGAGGAGCTGGGGATCGAACAACCAACCTTTCAGTTACAAGACAACTGCTCTACCTCCAGAGCTCAGCCGCCCCAATTATGATAAACTACGACAGTGGCAATCCTTAACTTTTTTTTGATGACGGCCGATAAAAAACGACAATGTTACCTCTTATGTTTTATTTGATAAAAAACGAGTGTTACCCCTTATGTTTTTTTGATGACGGCCGATAAAAAACGACAGTGTTACCCCTTATGTTTTATTTGATAAAAAACGACAGTGTTACCCCTTATGTTTTATTTGATGACGGCCGATAAAAAAGGACAGTGTTACCCCTTATGTTTTATTTGATAAAAAACGACAGTGTTACCCCTTATGTTTTTTTTGATGACGGCCGATAAAAAACGACAGTGTTACCCCTTATGTTTTATTTGATAAAAAACAACAGTGTTACCCCTTATGTTTTTTTTGATGACGGCCGATAAAAACGACAGTGTTACCCCTTATGTTTTTTTGATGACGGCCGATAAAAAACGACAGTGTTACCCCTTATGTTTTATTTGATAAAAAAAGACAGTGTTACCCCTCATGTTATTTTTTATGACAGCCGATAAAAAACGACAGTGTTACCCCTTATGTTTTATTTGATAAAAAACGACAGTGTGTCACCCCTTATGTTTTTTTTGATGACGGCCGATAAAAAACGACAGTGTTACCCCTTATGTTTTTTTTGATGACGGCCGATAAAAAACGACAGTGTTACCCCTTATGTTTTTTTTGATGACGGCCGATAAAAAACGACAGTGTTACCCCTTATGTTTTATTTGATAAAAAACGACAGTGTTACCCCTTATGTTTTTTTTGATGACGGCCGATAAAAAACGACAGTGTTACCCCTTATGTTTTATTTGATAAAAAACGACAGTGTTACCCCTTAGGTTTTTTTTGATGACGGCCGATAAAAAACGACAGTGTTACCCCAGTGTTTCCCGTAGAATTTTTTTTGGCCGGGTGGTTTTTTTGGGCCCGCCAGGCCTGAACAATGGTAGGGGTACATACCACGGCACACACTTACAACTAAGATCTACTAAGTAACTACTTACTAAGGTACTTGATACTAAGTCTCGATACTTTAGTTAGTCCTCGAGTTCCTAAAAAAGTGCTTTAGCACTTAGGGTGCAGAGAGAGACATTGAGTGCTGCTTTTGAAGAATACACATGCTGTCAACTTTTGAATATGGCCAGGAAATGCTGCCATAATATGTAATGTGAGGTGCTGTGTGTCCGATGGCGACGTGAAAAGCCCAAACCGAACAATGAGAGAGCTCAAATCATAAACGATGACACAAATCTTTGTATATTGACTGTTTTCCATACACAAAGAAATGGTTGGAAACAGGTCCTGTGCCGCACGTTAACAGTACACAGCACATATACATATACAGTGTGACGCCCAGCTCTCTGAGCGGAGGCCTGGGGTCAGTCAGGACCCTCAGTGAGTATCGCAGCCCTTTGGCGCGCACCCACCGCTATTCCTCTGTCCACGATGAGAGTCCTGAGAGCCCACGGGAACCCCAGACCCAGCAGGATGTCAAAGATGTTACTGCCGATGGAGTTGGACACGGCCATGTCCCCCATGCCTGAGAGGAGGGGACAGAGACGGACAGCCACGCTCACCCCACCACCGGTACAACGGACACAACAGGGGAGAACATTCCTGCATGCATCCGCATCCTCAAACATTGTTGTAGCCGCGGCAACCTTGAATATCAATGTCAGTGAAGACGTTCGTATCGGTGGTCGTTTTCTCATGGATAGTAATTAGCATGTCTGCTCCTTTATGAAAAACCATTACCCCTTTGAACATTAAAAATAAAACCGTCCAATATCTATAGTTTATAAGCCAGCCATCTCCCCCCCCCCCCCCCTGCTGAGTGTGCTCCCGTCCCGAGGTTGGGACAAACTGCGATAGAGAGAAGATAAAGATCGTAAGTCAAGATCCGGTAGGTTGTTGTTTCTCTGTACCTTGCCGAGCTACGATGAGACTCGCCATACAGTCCGGCACGCTGGTGCCTGCGGCCAGGAAAGTGATCCCCATGATGTAGTCGGGTATGCCCAGCGTGTAGCTGATGACGGTGACCTGAGGAACACATTCAGACACGTGTGTGGTGCATCTGTCGGCTAACGTTCACACCAAATTAACCCATACTTAATGAACTGATAGAGGCCTTCAAAATAAGGGCTCCTATTTAACCAGGTGTGATAATGAATTGTGATAATGAATTAGATTAGACTACAAAAGCTGATGGGGACATATGATTAAAAGATCGTCCAAGCAATCAGTCCACTGAGCAGACTGTACCAATGGGTGTGCTTATCAATCCAACACTTCCATGTTCGAAGTAAAGTGCGCCCTGATGGGGAAATTTTTTGGATTTCTTACAGCAAAGAATTATGCACAATATCAACAATAGAAGAATTCCAACATACAGCGGCAGACTATTTTGGAATACATTGGAAAATGATTATAGCCAACCGATACAATTTCAACCGACCATGTGCTTGTATAAAGTAAACACATGATACGCAGTGTATTATGTAAACACATAATACTCACCATATTATGTAAACACATAATACACAGTGTATTATGTAAACACATAGTACTCAGTGTTTTATGCAGCGTAATAACGATGAGGAACTGAGGGGTTCCTTTCTTGGTCCCAGGTTGTGACCTCCGACCTTACCATCCAGACCATGAGGTAGGAGAAGATGGCGATCCACAGGGTTGAGGCCACGAAGGTCACCATGAACCAGCGGTGCCAGCGGGGCCTCACACAGTTGGGGACGGTGCAGTAGAGCAGGAGCCCCAGGGGCCACGAGAGGAGCCACTTGACCCGCGCACCGCAACCCCCTGAAGAGGAGAACACCATTGTTAGGTCAACACCACCTCCTCCTCCTCCTCCATCACCTCCTCCACCACCACCACCCCCTCTTCCTCCATCACCTCCTCCTCCACCACCCCCTCCTCCACCACCACCCCCTCTTCCTCCATCACCTCCTCC